>NC_080558.1:40817110-41417110 GCF_030253575.1 Rhododendron vialii
TAGTCATTATGATGTGATTTGGCCTTTTTCTCAACATAATGCAGGAGGGCCTAATCAAAACTGTAAAAGAAATTTCAAAAGACACTGATTTTGGCGCTCCAAAAATGTACGCATGCGTTCCACTTTGCTCTGGACCATCCAGTAACATCTAGTGCAACGTGGATCGCTTGCGTACAAAAGTAGAGCGCGAAAATCAATTTCCATTTTAAACGAAAGTTTCACATGAATACTTTACAAAATGATTCCCTCATCGCAGATTGCACGGTAGTATAAACAATCCTTACCAGTGATGCAGACAATCTCTTTCCATGCGTGTATTAATATCCGGATTTACGGTTTTGTGTGGCAGAGTAAGATTCCAGTTCTTTGCTTTGGGGTGTGGTGGGTCGGATCCGGATCTTCATAGAGGATCTCTATGTAAAGATCATGTGAGAGTTTTCATTCATATCATCTATCTCGATAATTAATGGTTCGGATGGATTTGTATTTTTGACAGGTAAATAGTTAATTTTTACTGGTCAAAAATACAAACACATCCAGATCATTGATTGCCGAAATGAACAGTCCGGATCCCATAAAAATCCTTACACGATCCTCGCAGAAAAGAATTCTCGTAGAAAATTCAGATCCAAGTCGGTGCCAGTGGTGGTGGTGGTTCACGCTGGAGGGCGTGGCTGGGTGATGGGTCGCCAATCGTTCATCTTCCTCCTCCCTCTCTCTATGATGGTGGCTGGGTTTTATTTTTTTAGGGGGTGTGAGTTGTGGATGGTTATGATAAAAAGTTGTGTATGTAGGAGTAGTATTATTGTCATCTGCAAATCTAGTCAATTTTTTTGATATTACTGGGACCTACTCTTACACATGGCATTGACACCTTCCCATTGCTCTTTGTCTAGGGCTTCCATTGTGAGAAAAAGTTTGGGAAAATAATGCTTCAGGACGTGTTTAGATAATTAATACCTGTTAAGAACATTTTCAGTATTAACAAATGTTTTTAGTTTGTCCTTGGCGGGTATTAATTATCTAAACACGTCATTGGCCGTCATTTTCCCAAAGTTTCTTTGAATAAGCAGTGCGTTGTAGCCGATAAGCAGTGCGTTGTAGCTGATAATTTCTCTATGCTATTTTCCTGTAAATGCTGCTCACGTGTTATCGTCAATCCAAAACGCCAAGGAGTAAAGTACAAATACGAAGGACTGATAATAAAAAAAAAAGTACAAATACGAAGGGTAAATTGCACTGATGCCTCTTTAGGTTTTCCTTATCGACGAATACTCCCTCATATATGAGAAATAACAATAAACCACATGTGATTTCAATGAGCACACTGATACCCCCAATCGATAGTTTTCCGTTCAAACACGTGATGAAATGAGCCGAAAGTGACTTATCTTTAAAGATTCACACCTTTTGATAATAGAAAGGTAACAAAAAATTAACAAATTTCACTTAATTTGAATAAAATGACTTCTTCTTTTTTTAACCCATTTGAGGAGTCACATAATAACTATTTATTTTTTACTACTTAATAAAAAAAAATTCTGAAAAACAATTTATTACTGTTGGGTAACAAAATTAAGAATTGAGAGCTTTATTTATTTATCTCTTATCATTAAAAGGGTGACTTTGTCAATACAAGACACTTTAGGCTAACAGTTGTTGGTTGGGTGCCAATGAAAAACAAACATTGAAATCAAAGGAGATTTATAGTTTCTCATACATGACATGGTATCTGTCATTAGAACAAACCTTGAGCTGTCATTAAGATTTGGATTTTTTAAATATTCATCCTCAAACCTCATCCCACGTAACTTATATAGGAGGGCACTATCGGTATTAAAAAAGAGAGAGGATGAAAACATCAGTGAAAAAAAAGTCAAGGATGAAAACTTACGAGAAGTAGCACATGAGAATGATTATTTAAGTCTCCCAAATTTTATCAGTTTGACTTTGAGAAACCAAATTCATTCACTTTAAAATATTATGGATTACATTCCTTCTAACTATTTTTAAACCCTTGTTTGAGTTAATTTAAAGACATAAGAAAAGTATCGATATAAAATGGGAAATCGAAAACCAGCTCTAGAATTGTAATATAGAGTGTAAGAAATAACCACATTGGACATCTGAACACCTCTTGATTCTTGTAGTTCCTATGGTACACTCATTACCCTGCAACGAAAACATTGAAAGAGAAAAAATAATTAATTTTGCTTTTTTTGACAAAAATTAACTTGCTAGCATCGCAATTGGTTTGGTATAAAATCCCCAACAAACTTGAAAATTGAGTTTTTAATTTAAGACCTGACTTTTTAATTTGTCTTTCAAAAAATCAACCCCAAAATCAATGCCGGATTCAGCTTAAGACGATCATGATTAGAATACAGTAATTAATTTCATTATAAGTACAGTGATTTGTATCTTGTACAGACTAGAGATGAAAATAGAATTCCACAAATGTAGGCTTTATTGCCGATCAGAAAAATGTAGGCCTCTCTCTCTCTCATACTCCTACTTTTTAATAGTTCTCTCTCTCTCTCTCTCTCTCTCTCTCTCTCTCTCTCTTGCCGATCAGAAAAATGTAGGCCTCTCTCTCTCTCTCTCTCTCTCTCTCTCTCATGTACTTTTTAATAGTTCTCTCTCTCTCTCTCTCTCTCTCTCATACTTTTTAATGGACCTGGGGGCTGCTGTCCCTTGTACAGCAGTGTGCTGTCCCAGCCGATGGGCCCCGCCCCGATTTCGTTTTAACGATCGAAAATATTTATTTCGTAGAGCTCGTCGATCAGGCATTTAAAGATATCCGATCAAACTGATTTTTTGCATACTTGTTCAACTAGGCACTTAAAGATATCCGATCAAACTGATTTTTTGCATACTTGTTCAACTTGACGAACTCTACAAAGTGAACATTTCCGATCGTTAGAACGAGACCGGGGCGGGACCCCATCGGCCGGGACAGCACGCTGTTGTCCCTTCAAGGGACAGCAGCCCCCTCCAGTCCCTTTTTAATAGGGAGAATGATACCCCCACCGCTCCTCCTCCACCGAACAGCCCACCGCATGCACGCCGGGCCCACTCCGGCCACCGGACGGCCGATCCGATCCGTCCAAAAATTCTAAAAAAAAAAACCAAGTGGGTTTGGGCCAAAATTAACGGCATCCGACATGTGTAAGTGCACGATCCGAAATTCCAAAAATCAAAGATCTGAGCCATTAAAAGATGGAAGATTGGTTCGAGCACTTACGCATGTCGGATGCCATTGATTTCCGCAAGGATCCACTCGGTTTTTTTTTTAGAATTTTTGGACGGATCGGATCGGCCGTCCGGTGGCCGGAATGGGCCCGGCGGGCGTGCGGTGGGCTGTTCGGTGGAGGAGGTTCGGTGGGGGTATCATTCTCCTTTTAATAGTTCTACGAAACTTGTACATTGGTCCTTATAAAATCTAGCGGAAAGCAGCAGCTTTACAAAACAATTTCAAGTATATATATATAATCATGTGTATTTTTGGCCAGCTTACGCACACCTCAAATGCTAATTCTCCGAAATCATGACAAAGTTCGTTTTGAGATTTTAAATTTGAAATTATCTCTCTACGCACGATTTTTCAATAATTTTTTTATCAATTATTATTCTCGTTTCTCTATTTAACTATCTCCACTCATTGTCAAAAATTCCAAAACCAACATGGTTTGAATGACTGGGCAAATGTGCCCTCATAAATCTACACTCGATGCTTCAATATATCTCACCTGTAATTCGGTTTAAGTCCCATTTCAGCTATGAATTTGCTACAAGGATGCTTGTTGAGAATAATTAAGAATGTCTAATCAGTGTCATATTGTAGGAATCGGACAGCCACGAGATCTAACGAGAAACTCTACTTTGATGATCCCAATTATTTGGGTTTGTTCGTTTGGGGTACTCAAAACTCTGTGCATGGTACTTAATAAATTTTCTTTATCTATATTTTTCAATTCATTACGTTTTAAAACTTCCCTCAAAACCCAACAAATCGAAGATTTATCTTTTTAGGGCCCTCTTCTCGGTCATCCATGAAAACATTTAGGCAGTATGATAATTATGCTATAGAAATAGGTTGGCCATGGGTGTAACATGAGACTTCACGACTTGAGCAATATATCTTGCAGGCCCCAACCTTTTGTAGATCATCGAGGAAAAAAAATCAGATTCATCAGATTATTGTAATTACATCAACCCATATATGACACTTGTTTAATAAAATGGACAACAAAAAGGATGACTTTTTTTTTTTAAAATCATGATGAGCTCACACAATCGATTACTTTAATCCTCTATTCAAATTTAAAAGATGGTGTTTGCAAAATAAACTCATCAATGTAGGGTTGTGTGAGCCCCTAACATGCTAACGTTATTGTGGGCCCCTATAATGCTAACGCTATTGCTATGATAATTTTTCCTCCTTTTTTTTTTGTAGAATCTTGTTGTCCCACGAAATCCACCAGATTGGCGAAAAATGAGAATATTGGAGTATTTAATTTCCGCATGAACTTTTGACAAAATTGAATTTGGGGGTACTTCTAATTAAGCTGAATGGTTCGGCTCCCACCACAATCAGAACTCTTGGTGAATGGTTAAGCTGAATGGTTAAGCTGAATCTTGTTGTAAAGTGGCTTATTTTTTTTGTCATTATTCAATTTTTTTCGCATTTGTTAGTTTTGCATCGATTTTTTGTAGATTATTATGTTATGACGATGACAAGAGAAATTTAAAAAGTAAAAAATTAACAACGAAACCCAATTTTTTTTGAATAAAAACGAAAAAATGGCTGATCGGCTTATTCTTTTTCTTTAATAAAAAAAAAAAGTTTCGATCATAATTTTTTCCTTTTTAAATTCCTCTCGTCATGGTGAAGCAATAATCCCAAAAAAAAATTGATAAAAAACTAACAAATGTGAAAAAAATTGAATAAAAACAAAAAAATATTCCAAATGAATTATTTAGCCAAAATAGGCCCTTAGAGCATCCATAATGGTAATAATCAAAATTAATAACCAAAATGTGTCACGTCATTTGATTATCCATTTAGTCCATAATCAAACTTAATAACATCTACCTCCACATTGGTTATTTTTGCATATCTAACAAAAAAAACTCCCACAATACACAATGCACATTTGTCCAATCGCAAATGAGTTCCAATCACGCACCCGATCACACTAAATTTTCGTCTCGATGAGACAATTCTAATGCGGGGTGTTTTTGAATAATTGAGTTTTGAGTTTTGAGTTTGGTTATTGAGTTTTTGTTATTGGTAAAAGTTGTTAAGTTTGGTTATGAAATTGGTAAAATTTGATTATTTGTTAAAAGACTTGTAACTTTACTTATTACAATGTGAAGTATTTTTTAGTATTGTTATTAAATTTACTTATCCACATCTATTTGCTTATTACAACGGGATACTCTTAGTACCACATAATTAACCTTTTGGGGTCAATAAGAATTTTTAGGAGCCAAAATGGCCTTACGATAACCATAAATGACGTACCAACCACCCAGTGCATGGCCAGTTACAAGGACACAATAGCAATTACAGTAGTACAATTTATGGAAGAAAAATAAATGATTCGACAAAATATTGATTTCTGGAGTAGGTAAGTATTAAGAGGCTAGGGGATGCATGTACCAGCATTGAAAATCTTAGCAATTCCAACTCAGAGAATTGATGTCGAAAAACCTAAGGGCATGGAATTTACGAGTATGCTCACTCCTAGGTTCGAGGACGTTCGAGCTTCCTGACTGCTATCAACTCTTATGGCTAGGACTGTACACGAATCTAATCAAGCTGAATATTAGAACGTTCAGATTGGTTCGTTAAGTTTTTTTTAGCCGAATAGGGGTGAATGAGTATTTTTTTGGTATAAAAATTTTACTTACCTTAAGCGTGTACTTCAAATTGGCTAGTTTAGCAAAAAGTTTACCAGGAGGAGACCTAATGGAGAGTGTGGACCCGCTCCAGGGCCGAAGTGAAGGGTGCAAGGACTTTAGGCCCAAAAATTTGGGCTAAATCACAAATTTCTTAGCATGAGCCTATCAGATCAGCCAGCATCTAATGGGCCCAGAGTTTGATATCTGGATTTCTACTAAAAACCCAACAGTTCAAGTAGAAACATACAACGGTTCGGGTTGGTGCTCTGCACAGTACCGTACTGCTCACCTCCGAGATGTCGGATCATGCATCCGACGGTTCGAAGGTGCGCAGCACGGTGCTACGCACACCTTTGCATAGCACCATCCCCATTCGACTACAACACACACAACAAACATCTCATGCCAAAGGCACCATACTACCCATTTTACAACACTTCCCAAGACAATACCCTTGGGAAAGAGATTTGAATAATCTTTCTGAATAGTTTTTATACAAATTCATTTCTATTTTTCGTGCGTGTAAACACAGAGAGGCCACGACTTCACCATTCGCTTTAGGTCCTAGAAATATAAGGCTGGCCCGGGGGTGAGTGTTTTAGTAACAAAAGGACGCTACGAGAATAGTGAGTTTACATGACACGACAACTGTTGTCACCAAGAAAACTCGCGTGTAAAACTTCTAATGGGAAAAAAAAAAGAAGTTGCTGTAATATTGTTGTTGTCACTAAAGTTATATGGCTAAAAACATTTATTGACGATTTAATTGCGGTGTGACTAATGAATTTATCTTCAGTAATGATCATATGCCTGCACCTCCTCATGACCGAGGTGCCCGCAAGGTTATCTCCTTGTCGTGGTTGCTGGCGTTGTATAACTCTTTAATTAAACACGACCTCCTTTCCTTGCTCTGAGCTTTCCTGTGATTCAAGGTGCGCAGCACAGGCGGCACCAAGGGTGTGCAAGGTGCGCAGCACAGGCTGTGAACTTTCCGGAGCCCTTGCACGCCCTTGGTGCCGCCTGTCTGCGCCAGAGAAACGCCTTGGGCCGTGCAACTCCTCCTCCTACGCCTATTTCATGTGCCCCGTTATTCACTTAATTTGTTGATTCCTTGAACCTTTGGACCCGTATTTGACCGCATCTCCTCATGTCACAATACTCCCTTCCAGCTTGTACATTTGACCAACCCTTATCCCGGCCCAGCAAATTAACCCTGGATCGTCTCCCATGGACACATTCAAAAAACACTCCCCCCCGTTCGCTGAGAATTTACAGCCCTTAATTTGAATCTAGCATCCTGAGAGAAATAACATTCGATCTTCTTCAATCCTGGAGCATGTCAAACATCTTTCAGCATCACGTACGCTCCTTCCGTTTGACAGACGGAACTGGACTGTCCCTTTGCCGAATAGGAGTATCTTGCTAGCTGAGTTGTTGGCCATCATGACAATCTCACCATTGCATGCCTTGGAGGGCCGGATCTGAGATTTCGGAGGCCTAAGCTGATCTTAAAAAATGAGGCCATTAATATCTTATCACTTAACGTTCTAACTTTATTCTCGTTTTTTGTTTTATCCTCCGTTCCATTTTTACTGGGCCAACACATATATACTACGTACTAAAATCAAGTGGAGGCCCCAATTTTTGGGGGGCTTAAGGCTTGCACCTCATGGGCCTTATCCCAGAGCCGGCCATGATGCCTTGTACTCAACTAAGCTATTTCTAACGGTGCACATGTGGACTGAACATCTTGAATCTAACACCTAGTCCGATCTCCTGATGCTTGTGCTTGTTGTAAATTGACCAGAAACACAAGGTCCTGATCCTCGAAATCTAAAACACTGGCTGCTTCCTTTCTCTAGTTGCTTTGTACTTTAGGCAATTTCATGGGATATGCCCTTCATGGTCGCAGTAAAAGCAGATCATACTCGCTGGCTTTTCCTGAGTTCTTCCCCTCCTGTCAACTACTAAGGCCTGCGTGTAATTAGCCTCCGGGAATTTTGACCGGAGCTACATTGAGTTGGATATATGTGTTTAGTGGTGAGCAGATACGCGATCGCTTATGTATATCTGGATTGGATTGTATGATCCCGGTAAACAAAATCTGGGTAAATAAGAGTACATATTATGGAGTAAAAAGTGCTAGATTAAGTGAAAAGTAACCCTGCAACTTGTGGTAAGTAACCTCACAGTCCATTGCTAATTTGACTCACAATTTGGGATACATATAGAGTTTAAATTCTGTCCGGCTCATCCGGACAGAGGCGGTTTCCACCAGCACCCCCGTGGGCTTTCTTTGCGCATTTTTTTGAGTAATCCAAACCGTGTATCTTGTAAGGCCTATAAAATAATATATCCATGCAAAAAAATCAACTTATCCGGACATTGACAGGTATGTCAAAAGTTGAGTTCTAGATGAAAAAATGGACAGTCGATCTGGATCTGTCAACTGTTTTTTAATTTAAACTGTCCACAATCGTTCATTTTTTCTTCTAGAAACTCAACTTTTGACATACCTATTGATGTCTGGACAAGCTGATTTTTTGCGTAAATACATTATTTTATAGGCTCTACAAGATGCACGGTTTGAATTACTCAAAAAAAAATGCGCTAAGGGGGCCCACGGGTGGCGGAAAACACCATTTTCCGGTTATCCGGCCAAAATTTACACTCATTTCCTAAAACTTTTTGTTCATAGATGATAGACCTGCCTAACCCAATTACTTTATGTTAATTCATTAAACAATAAGTCTAACTGCATAGACAAAATGCACATATTTTGTGCATAGATTATGGTGTGGAGCTCATTACAGATTTCACACAATGATCTAAGTCTTAAAATATTTTTTCTAGGGTTCACGCGAAAAACCAGCTCAATCGGATGCCTAAAGGTGCTCCATCCAATTATCTAATTTTATGTCGGATTGAGCTGATTTTGCATGAAAATCCTCAAAAAAATATTTATATTCAATGAATGGCTCGAATCATTCGTGTGGAATCCGTAGTGGGCCCCACACCATGATATGTGCACAAAATCTGTGCACTTTATCTGTGCAGTTAGCACGTCTGTTCATTAAAATGATCATTAATTCATGAGTGACAAATACATGCCTGCGACATTGTATTACTCTCTCTGCCCCAATTTAATAGTTTAGTTTGAGAGTTCGTGACACTTTTTAATTGATTATATCTTATAATTTATAATATTTTATGTAATTTTTAAAATAGTATAATATAAAATTAATCGAGATCTATCAAATAAGATTCATATTAAATGTAAAATTCATTACCAATTTAAAAATATTATTATATAATTTCTTATCCAGTTAATATAGAATAAGGGACTATTAAATTAGGACGGAAGGAATATTTTCTTTTAATATGAATATCGTGATTTGTGCTTCAAGTACGGTAATAAAAATCTATTTGAGTAATTCACAAGATACTGTGGCGATCCTTTTATATCAATAGTTTATGGAAAGCCAAGCAACACAGGCTGTTACACAGCCAATCAAATCTATAAATTAGCATTTTGTTTTGATTTGCTTTGCTTTTACTTAACTTTAACAACCAGAAAAGTGACAGGGATTCACATTATCTTTTTATTTTTTTGTCAAACGGAAATTTATCTATTTATTTATTTATTAGGAGTACTTTCGCTTATCATGTGGCACACTTCAAAATACAATTTTTAAAAAATTTAATTTGGGTCTTAACTTGGGTGGTGAAACTAAACCATTATTCCCGCGAAAATTAAACTATTTGGGTTGTCACTAAAATCTATATATCTTAAGTTCGATCCCCAATTTAGTGGAATGAAGATGTTAATTATATTTGTGTTGAGATTCCGAACTTTTTCACATAAAATGCAATGGGATAACGACACCAATGAAAGAAGACATCTAGAGAAGACAAAGTCTCGGGGTATGAGCATATATAGCCATAACTTATTTACTCCATCCGTCCCATTTTTTTGGTCCATTATTTCTTTTGTCACTCTTGTATCTATTGCGTATATCTTTAAATCTAGTAACATTTTTCATGATTTTGATAACAAAATGAGACAGGGGGAATATAGCGCTCTTCTCTGTAATATTGTAGGAACGGTTCTTTTTATCATATAGTGTTCTTCTTAATAAGTTTATAATGTCAAAAGTTAATATTGTAGGAACAGTTTTTTTTTATCAATGTTAATTAATTGATAGAGTAGTTAGATTAATAAGAATTGAAATGTTGACCTCATTTCTCCTAAAACCTAAAGGGGCCGATTGGATGCAGGAAATGAGAGGGGATGAAGTAATAAGAGGGGATGAGAGCTTGATGCGATGTTTTTGGCATGATTTGGAAAACAAAAGCACAGGAGTATTAAAATCATCCAAAGTCACTGTTGGGACTAAATAGGGACTAAATAATACCCTCGCAGGGATATTATTCATGGACAGGTTGTGAGGTGTCCATATTTTACACCCCAGGTGTCCATATTTTATACCCCGGCTTATACCCCCTCCTCATCCCTTTCTCCTCTATCATTTCTACAAAATAATCTTATTCTCCCTTTTTATCCCTTATTCAAATCAAGTACTATTTTATCCCTAACGTACTATAGGTATCGACGGGGTGATGATGGCCACGCGGGACCCACTACTGATCCCGCACGGAAAATCGATCCGAGCCGTGCAATAATTTTAAAACAAAAAACGGAGTGGGCATAACGAAAAACCAGCTCAATCCGATATGTGTAAGTGCTCTATCCAATCTTTCCATTTTTGAAAAATCGGCAAAAATGGGAAGATTGGATCTAGCACCT
This sequence comes from Rhododendron vialii, assembly GCF_030253575.1. Classification (NCBI taxonomy): domain Eukaryota; kingdom Viridiplantae; phylum Streptophyta; class Magnoliopsida; order Ericales; family Ericaceae; genus Rhododendron; species Rhododendron vialii. The sequence goes on from NC_080558.1 coordinate 40,827,825, forward strand.
ACACATATCGGATTGAGCTGATTCTCCACGACATCCACTTGATTTTTTTTTTTTAATTTATTGAACAGCTAGGATTTTTCGTGCAGAACCTGTAGTGGACCCCGCGTGACAGTCAGTACCCCGTTGGTATGGAGACCGTTGGTTCCTTTAGCTTTTCTATTTTGTCCCCTCTTTTCAATATCTCATCCAAACCAATTACTGCTCCACCCTCAATATGAGCTCACCCTCTATAACTATCTTATCCCCCATAAATAATACCCCCAAAACTCACAGAAAGTCTACACACACAGACAATCTGTGCACAAATTGTGCACATATTTTAATGTGAGGCCCACCACGGATCCCACACAAATTATCCAAATCGTTCATTAAATGTAAAATATTTTTTTAAGGGTTCTCGCAAAAAATCAGCTCAATTCGATGTCTATAAATGCTCGATTCAATTGTCGAACTTTTCATTCAGATTTAAGAATAATGAAAAGTGAGGCGATTGGATCGAGCATCTATAGGTATCGAATTGAGCTAATTTTTGGTGGGAACTCTCAAAAACTTGTTTTACATTTAATGAACGACTCAGATTATTTGTGTAGGATCCGTGGTGGGCTCCACAACGAAATTTATGCATAGACTGCTGTATGTACGTGTAGCAGGGCTCCAAAATTCATCCCGCATCCAATTGAGTCCAAAGTGTGCCGATCCGATGCCGTGGGCATTGAGCCTCTTGCTCGTGTTTCATTGCTTCCATTTATTTTAGCGACTCGAGGGAAGCAAGTAGGAGTATAATGGAGTATAAGATCTTCACACATGATCTTGTAGTATTACGAGTATTTTTAAAGCTTTGAAGTTACTGACTCAGCATTCATGTACTACTAGTAGTAATATAATTAAATTTAATAGGCACGCTTACTGCATTGACTTACACCTTTGTCCCTGTGAGGACAAGTGTAAAAAATTTATTTACCCAAAAAAAGAAGAAAAACACTAGCTAAAAGAGTATTTACCTAGCTAAACGCTAGTATCAAATAAATTCAAAATATAGATACTCCAACAGACTCAAGCTACATAAACTAATTGGTGCTACAGAAACTAGCCAATTTTAACTAGTTTTTTTTTTTGAGAGAAATTGATTTTAGCACTTCAGTTTTAGCTACTGGCACTCCACTTTGTGGGTTGATTATGCGAGATTGCAGAACAAAAAAAGTGGAGTGTCTCCAACTAAAACTAGAGTGCCAAAATCACATCCCTTTTTTGAGACCTAGTTATTGTATTCACCCATACCTTTTGCATCTCTTCAAAACTCAACCAAACAACAAATAAAAAGGTAAAGAGAACAAATGAAAGAAAAGCCTACATATTCTGATAAATGATCGGTAAAATAGATAGTATTAATATCTCGAAATTAATATTTTTTAAAAAAAAGTGACTGGTAAAATAGATAGCATTAAAAAAAAAAGAAGTGACTGGCCACCATGTAGAAAAAGCTACAAATTGAAACTTAAAATATTCTCAATTTTTTTGGGTTAAAAATAAGTTAGAAAAAGCTAAATAAGTGATTATTCATAATTTATAGTATCAGATACTATTCATCAAATTTTTTTTTTAAAAAGCATATAAGATAAATAGGTTGGATTATAAGTGCAGACAAGCAAACGGGGTCAAAATATGGAAATGGGAGATGCTATTATAATAACTGGGTAAGTAATTAGTACTTCTTTTCATTTTATATGTTACTCCGTACAAGTTTTCCAAAACCAAGATACATAATATACTATATTGGTTAATTTGATTCAGATCTTCGAAAAAGGTTCGAATCACGTGGTTAATTCAATATTCCAATCCATTTGATTGAGTACAAGCTGTACCCAAATTTGTTTAATTTGGACAAAAAATAAAACCTTAGGTCTCCTAATGGAAATTTCATTAGTACTATTGGTTCTCTCACAAGCTTCTTCTTCTTCTTCTTCTTCTTCTTCTTCTTTTCTCTCTCTCTCTCTCTCTCTCTCTCTCTCTCTCTCTCTCTCTCTCAAACATGAGTCATGGCGAAGTGCTCAACAAGGCAATCACAACGCTTGCGTATTCCAACTTCGTTGTGTTATTCGCTATACCGATTGTCAACGTCGTTGGTTTATGTACGAATAATGTTGTGAATCCTATCATCCAAGCATGGATGGTTGGGTTGTCTATATCTCTCTTTCTAGTCCTAGCCATCTTGTTTTGCCTCGTCTCTCGGTGGTCGCCGAGCGAAACAGATGCCTTCGGTTTCCTCGACCGTCACTTCAACATGGTCGTAGGTGTTTTAGCATTTATTTACCTTCTGCACTGGGCTGCGCTCGTCCATAAAGGCAACGACGGTGGACGGGAGTTGTCAAAAAAAGCAGCCTACGAGGAGGAGTACTACGGGTTTCGGGCCGGATGCTTGGAGTACCGGAGGGAGAAGGAGACGAGTAGGACCAGTAACGAGCAACCGGCTGAAAACCATGCCGAGAGGCATTGGAGTGTGATCCGGGAATGCATGATTCACAGCCGTTTTTGTGAGAGGATGAGTGGTGAAGATTGGGCTAATATGACTCTAGACCAATTTTATGCAATGGATTTGTCATCGATAGAGAGGTGCGTTCGTACATACCGACATGTCTTTATACCGATTAAATATTTACGTTAAAATTTACGTACTTATTTGTGAATGCATTTATTAAACTATTTAAGCATGTCCATCAATGATATATTCATGTTTTTTCTTCATATGAAGAGATGTGGAATTAATGTTGTAATTGGATTGGCGTGGTTTTCGGGTTAAATTGATTTCCAAGTTTTGGTACAGGATTGAAAACCCTCTCTCTCTCTCTCTCCCTCTCTCTCTCTCACACACACACACACACAAACCATGCACCCTCTTCATCGATGACCATCGCGCCCTCTTCATCGATGACCATCGCGGACCGCCATAGTTGTTGGGATAAACCTCTATCTCACCCACAATGGAAGCATAACAAAAGAAATAATTAAACACCCACATGTAAGGACACTGAATATTTACGTGGTTCGGCCCAATGCCTACTTCACGGGATATGAAAAATAGAAAGTTTCAATGTGAGATGAAAAACCCTCATCGGAGCTCCTAAGTTGTAACATCATGGCTCACACAATATTTTTCACTCACCCCCATATCTCTATTTTTCTCTCACATCTACTCTTCTCCCACCTTATGGCCATTGTACCCGATCTCCAAAGGGACTGTCCTCTCACCCTTTTTTCTGTATCTCACACGGCACACATCTTAATTTGACCCGTACGTGCACCTTAGAGCTTCTCCAACACTATACATACTTGAGTTCTTCAAATTGGAGATGCCAAAATTTTTTTGAAGGCTTATGTGGCATTTTGACATATCTAATTTGACACCAAAGCTTCCTCTCCAACCCTAGCTTATGCCAAATTCTGTTTGTAGACCCAAAAAAAAAAAAAAATAGAGCTCATAAACTTTAAAAATAAAAATAAAAAACCCTCAAATGTGCACACTGTTTGTACTACAATGGTAAATTTTTGAAAAGGAAAATTGTAATGCCCCAATAGACTACTGACCCAATACCTTGATTTTAATCCACAAGCCACACCACATTGCCCAAAAGCTTAAGCCCAAGGTACTAGTAGTAATCCACAATGTTTGTTATATGCCTAAGATCATCCATGTAGACTTTCAATGTGGGGCGGGCTATTACAAAAAAATTGGTAGGCGGGTAGGTGATGCATGCAAAAGTCACGTCAGCATTGGTATGAGTAAAGGCAAGGTTGGATTGAGAGTTGCTGCCAAAAATGACCGTTAAATTATCCACCTTAGTTTTGGCATCTCCCAGTTTTGACATCTCCCATTAGAGATGCTCTTATATAGCCTTTTGCACGAAGGAACTACAAGCACTGAAGTCTCTTGGAATTCTTGAGAAGAAGCTTCTGGTAGGTGCCCATGAAGTTTTCTAATTCTAGGACTTCTCAATGAATCTCCAAAATATTACAAGACTCTATAAATTGAGCCGGAGGGAGTAATAATTGTAGTACTTAATTTCAAAGTGCCATTTTTCTGTAAATACCTGTTTCCACCTTTGAATTTTCGAAATAAAAGATTATTTTGGGACAAAAATAAGTAGAAAAAGTAAATATCGACTGGAGAGTATTTATGTCATTATATAAACAGTATACGAAATAAAAAATTTGCACAAGAAATTTCTATGGGGACTAGAGGGAATAATGTGGCTCAATGTGTGCATGTCTTTTACAGTTTTACTTTATACTTTTTAGAGAAGAAGTCTAAAGGGGTTTTATTTTCAATCTCCTATGCAATTGGACAGCAAAGAAACCTCGGCAGTTCTTGGCAATCAATGGATTCTAAAAATATTCTTCTACTATTCAACGTGAAGAAACTTTTAACATATCTGTAGTAAATCTTTAAAAACACTACTGAACGGTTGAGATTGCACAAAATGCTCTTTGCAGCTCAACCTTGCATTATAGAGAAAACCTGATTTTGTCAACAACCACATCATGTTATTATTCTTATATATAAAACTTTTAACAAATTTAAACAATTAAAAACATCATTGGCCGAGTGAGGTTCTCTAATTACTCCAACCTTAGGCCGCAGAGAAGCCCGATTCTTTGAATAATGACATTGTTTCTATTCATGTACTACTAATTACTGTGGTTAATTATTACTGACATGATCCGTTTCATGCTTCCAGTCTGGTTGCTGCAAACCACCAAACGACTGCAATTTCAACTTCATTAGCCCAACCAATTGGACCACAACTGCCAACTCAACATACACAAATCCAGACTGCCATGCTTGGGCCAATGACCCAAACATTCTGTGCTTTGATTGCCAGACATGCATGGTTGGAGTTGCCGACACGTATAGGGCCTGGTTGATAACAGATTTCATTTTGGGGAGATTGATATATAATGCCTGAGATTATGAGGGATAGGTAATGATATTGATGAGGAGATGAATCCTTAATATCATGTTTGTTTTGCATAGGAGAGTATTGGATTATTACACACTACTTTCCAACTTTACTCTTATTCCCAAAATGATGGGAAAAATAATCCAATGGCCGGTTTTGGCTTAATATGAACAACTGGAGTTCCAGAGCAGAAGACGATCTGTAGAGAACTCCCATTAGTGAAAGTTGGGATTGGTGCTCTCATAATTAGTTGAGGCACGCGTTCACGTTGGCTTGGACACCCGAGCTATTTGAAAAAAGAAGTCTGATCCATATATTCATGTGAGGTTATTACCTCAGAAAGATAAATTTGGGATACATAATTGTTTTAAGTGAAAATCTATTTATGAAGTTTAAGCTATGAGATTTTAAAGGCTTTAACTGATTTTAAAGCAAAAGATCCACAGCACTGCAGTAAGCACAAATGTTCAACACAACAATTAGCTTGTATGTTGGTCTCAACAAGAAGACAAGCAACCTAGAGAGTAAGATCCATCGAAAGACGCAGAGGGTTCAAAGATGTCGAACTATTAGCTTCTTCTGACGTATGCCAATGGAAAACGAACACTTCGGTTGTTATTTCACATACCCAACGAGGTAAAGATGTCGAACTATTAGATTCTTGGCCAACAAATCATCTAAAGAGAAGGCCGAAGTTCTTATTTGTCCCCTATAAAACTATCGAAAGCAAAACCATCAGGGCCAACCCTAAGCTTTCGGGGGCCCTAAACGAGGCCCTAAGGTGGGGTCTCTATACGTGTTAGATAAACTCTAAACAAACCAACTCCAAAAGGAAATTACTACAAGAATTTGAACTGCTAAAATTATAGTACTAATTTAGTATGAAAGAGAGAGCCGTACCATCTCCTCCACTCTTGCCAATCCATACAGGGGCTTATGCACCCCTAGGGGAAGGAGGGACAGTTTGGAGCTTCCACCTTAGATCAAAGCCACCAAAAAACAAAAGTTACAAGCTAAAGTTGATAGATTCTGAAGATTGTGTTACAAGCACCAAGAGAAGTTCATCGAAATTCTCACTCAACTTACAAAATAAAAGGCCAAGATATTGTCAACAATTAGTCCGTCGTAGATCAGTGAAGGACTCAAGAAGCAAACAAGTTGGTACAGTAGTTTCCACAGATGGAAAAGAGAGGAAGAAATAACACTAAATGGTTGATCTCCCAACAAAACCGATGAAGCATGCGAGATATGTATGGCAACCCAAAGTGATTTAATATCTTATCTTTTCACTTAATTGTGACTACTCCAATGTTGACGTTTGGCGAAATTTCAACAACTAGCTAGCTAGAGATATTTGCAAACTTCTATGCTCTTATTGGCCACAAATGAATGCTGGTCTGGGAAAATCTCACAGCATCTTCCATCCTGTCACAATTTATTTTTTTCCCTTGAAATCAACAGGTCACACTGGAAACCAAGAAAGCTACTTCTCCCACATTTGGCCTTACCATACCCCATAAGAGTTCAGACTAACATGTCACCAATAGGAATAACCATCACAAAAGCAAAACTCAAATGCTAAAACACAATGTGGGCTGCGGATTACGTAATATGAAAAAAAGTACCCTTACGGTCCTGCAAAGAAATGAAATTAGGAGGAATGTTGAAGGCTGGCACAGATTGTTAAAACTGAAGAAGAAAATGCATGAAGTGCTAACTATTCTTACAGTCACAATCAGGGGCGGATTCAGCTAAGGCCGTGGGAGAGAGGAAATGGTTAAGGAGGGCTCCTGATTGTTCGATAACATCGTTCACGCCTACAAAGTTGTACTAGTGCTCTCATATCAATTAAGAGCCCTTAGGGCTTCTATCTTCAAAAAGAGCCCCTTGATATAATCCAAACTACCATCACGCAACTCCCATGGTGTTGTATTCCTAACTCTGCCACTGCCTACAATGTTACAAATTGTTATCATCCACCATTCTCTTTAGGAAAGGCCCCTTAGGACTTCTATCTTCCAAACGAGCCCCTTGATGTAATCCACGCCATCACGGAACTCCCATTGCGCCATATTCCCAAATCTGCCCACGCCTACACTACAATGTCACAAATTGTTACCATCCACCATACTCTTTAGGCAAAGCAAACCAATCGCATCACCTCCCCACAAATCGATCTATAAGTTTGTCCTAAACAAAATTTCAGGCATATCATGATGATACAATGAGTGTTTCTAGACCTGGTTAGGGCAGAAAACGAAGAAGAAAACAGAAACAGAGTACAACTGGGTCAAAATACGTCCTTTTCATAGGATGCCCTACAGAAAAGATCTGCAGTACTCAACAATGTAAATCTATAGATGCAACATCTACTATAAATCAAGAAACTTCAGCATCATATAATTCTCATTTCAACAATATGGTACAGTTAAGCCTAGAATGAAACGGCAGTATACCAGGACTCTGCATTCAGTTAGGCTTCAAAATGGACATATTAGAATTAACTTTAGACCTGACCTGCAAAGAGAACGAAATGCAGTAAATAGAAGATCTTACGCCAACTCCAGCATTACACATCCAGCAGGTAATCTTTTCTTCAACTTCTTTAGCAGGATGAAAGCCTGAAGTTGTGGTTTTACCTTTATCCCACGCTACGTCAAAAGAACTCCCAGTTTGATTGGCATGTCAATTTGGTTTCTAACACAAGACGAACAGCTTTACTGCTGAATTGAACCCACAAAGATGCTTGGTAAATCCATCAACAGGTAACAATAAAATGAAACACCATAAGAGAGCAGCAGAAAAAGGCATCAGTTTCTGATAATCCATAAACAATAGCCCCACGGCCATAAAACCCAATTATACAATCAGTGATCATACCATCATACCCACCCAAAACAAAAGGCAATTAACTCGTGAAGAAAGGCAACACTTTTAAACTGAAACTTAACAGTACATTCAAATTAGCATCGGTTACATTAGTATTCCAAGAAACTAGTTACATCCCAGAAGAAACATCACCTATGGACAAAAGCTAGTCTATCTTCCATCAAATTTCACCTAAATATGAAACCTTAAACACGGTCTATAAGAAGACAAAAACCAAAGAAACAAAACATAATGAACCTACTAAAAGGCATCCCAACTAAAAACCCTTGTACAAACTACTGAAACTTATGATCTCTTCAAAAAAAAAAAAACCTACTGAAACTAGCCATAATCTGTGCCAGAAGAGGCTACACACTTATTAAGTTACCCCATAAAAGCATTCCTAAGTTAAAACTACCCAACAAAGCACCTAACCGTCTATTGAAGAGAAAAGTTGAGAACTTGTTCTTTTCCAATCTGACCTTTCCCGTTTTCAAAAAATTAGGGAAAGCCCACAAATTGGAGCAACCAAACATCACCAACTATAACATAACATAAACACTTAAGGCACCAGATTAGTCGTCACTTATAATTCTTCAGTAGAACCCTCTCTCGCCGAGTTCTGGTATTTGGAGAGTGTCATTCACATCAAGTCAAGACGAAGAAGTCGTCGTAAATCGGCCGACGCGTCGTTGTCGATACGCAAAACATTTTTCTTAGTAAAGAAACCCGGCAAAGGCAGGGAGCTAGGCGGCGGCGACGTAATCATCACCGCCGATCCGGCATAGAAATCGCCGATTCTCGTCTGTTTCGCCTTCATTTCCGAACTGCCCAAGCCTCCGACTTTTTTCTCACTGGCTGGGTTCTTCGACGACGCCGTCGTTTCTTCGCCGCGTTTCAATATTTTCACTTGGCCCATGACGAGGGTTTTCACGGGGAAATCGTGCGCCGTCGCATTTCTGGGTTTACTGTTGTTGTTCTTCTTCTCCGGGCTTCGTTTTCTGCGGTTGGATCTGGTGGGGTTAGGGTTTGCGTGGGGGTTCTTCATCGGAGGAGAAATTAGGGGTAGGCGGCGAGGTAGGTGGTCTTTGATGCAATCCTGAGGGTGAAGTACGGCGATTGAGGCCATGAGAGGGAGAGAGAGAATTAGGACGAAGGAAACCCAAAAGATATGTTCAACTGAAGGAGTAAAACCAAAAAAAAAAAATTCAGATCTGAAAACTTGCAAAAAAAAAAAATCAGATCTGAAAGAGGGAGGACAAATAATCTAGAGAGAGAGAGAGAGAGAGAATTCAGAAGACGTCGAGAGAGAGAGTCAGAATTATGATTCTGAAATTTGAGAGAGAGAGAGAGAAGGGTTTAGGTTGGAGACCGAGATGAAGCGGTGGGTGTTTATATAGGGGAAGGAAGGAAGGTAAGGAAGGAAGGCGGTGGTGGAGGGTAGAGAGAGAAGAAAACGCAGTTTTGCTTTTTGTTGTTTCCTGTCCTGTCTGGGAAAACACAGGCTGGTTTTCCCTTGTTTTGACAAAATTTAGGTTGTTTTACAGCTTTGGTAAAAGTAGGAGGCGGGGGGCTGCTGTCCCGGGTTTCCGGGCCAACTCCGGTCTTGCTCCGATGATCGGAAACGTTCACTTTGTAGAGCTCGTCGAGTAGAATAACTATGCAAAAAATCAGATTAATTGAATATCATTAAGTACCTGATCAAAATCTTTTTATCTTAAAAAGAATAGATCCGAAACACTGGATCAAATCCATTATAACCCATGGATCGAGAGTTATATGGGCTCCGATCAGGTACTTAATGATATCCAATTAAGCTGATTTTTTGCTTGTTTATTCTACTCGACGAGCTCTACAAAGTGAACGTTTCCGATCATCGGAACGAGACCGGAGTTGGCCAGAAAACCCGGGACAGCAGGCCCCCCCCCCCCCTCCGGTAAAAGGAGTAGTATTTACTGTGTTTTTCGTACTATTTTGGACGAATTTGTTTTCGAGATTTAAAGTTTATTTACAGCTAATTATACCCATTTTTAGCAGCGTAACTCTTGTTTAATACTAGTACTAGGGTAGCGCTAAGGTTAAGTACCGCTAATAGATTGTTGGGATTTTTGATTTTTTTTAATATTATTTTTATTCAAATTTATTCGCATTTATTAGTTTTGCACTCTGTTTTTTAGGCTTTATCTTAAATATTTCAAAATTCGTCTTGATGATGCAAAATTTTCAAACGTGAATAAATTTGAATAAAGGAAAAAAAAAACTCAAAATTTTTAGCAAAACTTAGCCTAACCACCTCTTTTTACCATTAGGTCAAAAGCATCATGTTTACAGTATGGTCAACATTGTCAAATTTAAGACCAAAATATAGAATTGTCAAAAATTTAGGAACCAACTTCTAATCTTTTTTTGTTGTTCCATTTTGCTATACACAATAATTAGGCTCCGTTCCGCAACTCAAAATAAGTACTTACTTTTTAAGAAGGCAATTTCAAGTTTAAAAATAATATATTTACGCAAATAATTTTTCTACCAATATGGATCTTGTTTGATAGATCCCATCAAGATCTTTTACACGGTGCAAAAAAATTAAAAAATTATTTTTCATTTACATTATTTTTAAATTTAAAAATGTAAAATAAGCTGCTTATTTTTTAAGAAGATTTTGGAACGGACCTTAATGGCATTGTCAAAATCTAACGAGAAACTTTTGACCTCCTCCTCCCCAGTTATGTAGCAAAGAAAATGACCTTGTCAAAATGGAATCAGCTACCTGCTCCCCTTCCTTGCCGCGTCACTTACCCCCAACTCTATTATAATTATGATGGAAATCATTCGTCGAGTCGATCACAGATAAATCTTGATCGAATAAAAAAATTTAATATCTTAAGCCGATTGATTTTGACAATAACTTAAGGCTCCGTTTCGGAAAGGACAATAAATATTTATTTTTTAAGAAGGTAATTTCAAGTTCAAAAATCATATGCTTACGCAAATTATTTTCCTATCAAAATGAATCTTGTTTGATAGATCTAATTGAGATCTTTAATACGGTGCAAAAAAAATTGAAAATTTATTTTTCATTTACATTATTTTTAAATTTAAAAATGTGAAATAAATACTTATTTTTTAAGAAGATGTTCTGAAACGGAGCTTAAGTTGATTGATCCTGACAGCAACTTGTTCAAAATTATTTCGAACGCCTAAACAATTAAATAAGAGTTTAAATAGCTTGTATAGTTCATTATGCCTACAAAAATTGAATAGATCTGCTGTCAATCAATTAGGTCCACCGACTATCAAAATCCTTGGTTAAAACGTAGTATTGCCTAGGGAGGGGGTGGGGGGTCAAAGAGGGGTATTTGTCTTGTTCGGTGGGCGAATTGGATAATACAATTAAATTGGTGGGCGGATCAAAAAAATAAATAAATAAATAAATTGGTGGGGGTTGAGGGCGGAGGGACAGCTGGCAGGGGAACACGGGATGTGGTAGTGCTTATCTACACACGTCATACAACGAGTGGGGTAGGCATGACTTTGTCTTTCCCTTTGCCCTTCACAACAAGTTACAACGTGTGTGTCATCCCACGACTCGGTCCCCCGACTCTCACTTTCACTTTCACTTTCATTCTCTCTCTCTCTACAGTTATATATATATATATATATAATTGAGAGCCGGCTTGAGAATTCTATCTTAACGTCCGCTTGCAAAAAAATCCAATTAAAACCAGATCAAAGTCTCGTATGAACTGATTCGAAAAGAGTTAATAGCGTCTAAGATATTTTGAACTCGAGACCTTATAAGTGAGCACACCTCTATATCTCAAGCGTTGACAACTAGGTTAAACCCTCGAGCTTTACATTTGAATTGTGCTCAGCTTGCACAGATTTTTGTGCACATATAAAGAACATATATTTTTTTGACGTTCTTATCGAGTTCTACAAAGATGATCTGAATCGCCCGACTTTTTTAAAATATTATTTCAAGAGTTTTTGTAAAAAAATCAACTTCAACAGAAATCAATAAAGGCTTTTTTCAGAATTCATAGGACGAAACAGAATTATTAGTCCTACGATTTCTTAGAAAATCCTTACCATATGTTAGAGGTGATTTTTTATAAGAACTCTCAAAAAAATATATTTAGAAAAGATGAGCGGTTCGAATTATCTTTGTGAGGCCGATATGAAACCCACCAAAATGTATGTTCATGCCTTGTGCACAAAAATCCGTGTGCGAATTATTACAGTTTATATTTGTGCAGAAATGCTAACCACACAGATAGTATGTGCATAGATCATGCACATACGGCTCTGTGGGGTCCACGATAGGGTCCCAACAAACAATCCAAGCCTTCCATTAGCTTAAAAATGATTTTCTAAGGGACCACGCTAAAAATCAACTCAATCTGATACCTTTAAGTACTTGATCCAATCGTCTAAATGTTTCTTCAGATTTCAAAATCCTAATGTCTAAGCGAAAATTTGAAAGATTGGATTAAGTATTTAGATGGATTAAGTTGATTTTTTAGTTGATGACTTAAAAAATTATTTAAAGTTAATGGACAGTTTGGATCGTTTATGGGAATCCCGTAGTGGACCCCACAGAACTGTATGTGCACTATTTGTGCACATACCATCTGTGTGGTTAGCATTTCAGATATTTGTATGGGTAAGTCTGTTTACACATACTTTTCCCACACAAATCAAACACATATCTATGTGTGGGGTCCACTTCGGATTGCACACAAATAATTCAAGCCGTTCATTAAATATAAAACATTTTTTCAAAGTTCTATACGAAAAATCAGCTTAATCTGATACTTATAGATGCTCGATTTAATCATCTAACTTTCAATTTGAATTAATAAAAAAGTTAGATGATTAAATCAAGCATCTATAAGTATCAGATTGAGCTGACTTTTGGCGAGAGTCCTAAGAAAATATTTTATATTTAATGAACGACTCGAATTATTTAGTAGACCTCACAACACATCTATGCACAAAATCTCTACATTTTTGCTGTGTGTGTAGAATTATACTGCATTTGTGTATCTTTGTGCTCATTGGCTGTATACAGTGTCACGATCTCAGCAAACAAAGGGGGCCCCGTATTTGCCTATTGGACGTGAACACTTGTCCACTCCAAGCATTCATATTTTACGGTTCATTGAGAGCGTCGATTAAAGTATTATTTTAATCCAAAAAGTACGTCGATATGATTTCGAAACGAATTTGTACTGAGATAAGGGCTTTGAATAAAAGTGAGAAAAAATCAGTCAACCCGTGAATCTAGTTCGTTCAATTTTGATTTGAATTTTTAGTAGTATGGTTTGATTATGGTTTTAAAAAAAATTAAAAATCGAGTTATATGATTTGGTTTATAGATTCTGTTGGGAAATATTCGATTCCACTTGCGCAACGGAAGTGTAACGAAAAACAATCACACACAAAAGAGACACAAGAGTGCGTGGTTCTCCAAACTCGGGTACATCCACGAGAGAGAGAACAACTTTCACTAATATTGAATGGAGCAATGCTATTGGTACAGCAGAAGTGGGCACAGACAAAGCGGACAACGCGCGTTTGGGTCCGTCTCGGGTCTAACAAAAATAATCGGAACCACTCATTTTGTTCAATATATTTTGCTTAAGGCCTCCATAAAAAATCAGCTCCATCCGACATCGATAAAAGCGTTTATGAAGCATCCAAAATTGCTTATGAAAATTTCTAAAGCGATTTTTGACGCTTCGTAAACACCCATATCGATGTCGGATGGGATTGATTTTTTACGGGAACCTTAAGCAAAATATATTGAACAAAATGAGCGGCTCCAATTATTTTTGTTGGACATGAAATGGGCCCAAACGAGCGCTGTACGCACTATCTGTGTCGCTTCTGCTGTAGCAGCAGCAGCATTTCTGTATTGAATGATTACAATGAGATACAAAATACCCTAATCTAATTCTCAAACTCTCGATATTTTTATCTCCCTCACTCACAATATTCTCACCGATTTTCTCTCTCACACACACTGTATACCTTGCTTTGTGCTCTCTCTGCCGTAGCTCACACACTTATCTCGGCACACGTGCACTGCCTCATTTAAATAGGAACAAAAGAAGGATCTACACACTTCGACTCTTCATATTCCAAGCATGACAAATGCTCTTTGGGACTTTCCATGCACAGCCGGCTAATTCTAGAGATGTTTCTAGAGAAAGTCATTCACCAAACAACCAACCATTTTCACTGTTGAACACCACTGAACCAATGAAAACCAACTAACCATAATTATTTTCTTTTTCAATATCACATGGGCAAAACTCAACAGATTTACGTTTATGGTTATGGTTCCAAACCAATTCGAACTGTATAATACATACATCTACATATATAATTTAATTATGATTCATCAAATAAATATGAGAGCCTTAGTTAACTACTTTCCTAATTTTATTGATCCTATTAAATCCACTGCAATATTTAATTTCCCATGATTATTAATTTATTATACACAAAAAGCACATGAAATCGCTAGATCAGTCAACTTCCACGACCCAATTTTTAAATTTCTCTAAATTTCTATACACAAAAACCAATTCCTATTCCTATAATTCCTTCACTACAAAGACTAATTACCCTAAATTTCTATACATGCAAATCGTGGTTTAAAACCGAAGTCGAACCGTATTTTAATGGTTTAGATTGATTTGGTTCAATGCCTTTTGTGGGTTGGTTTGGTTCTCCAAATTTATAATCCGCAGGTATTGGTTTGGTTATGAGTTTACTATAAAACCGGATCAATCCGGACTATACTCACCCCTAGGCCTTTGAATATGTTGTAGCAAATCTTATAGATTTTTCAAGATAAGTACATTTGGATATCATATTGAACGACATTTGACCATGCCATTTAGAAAGGTCGATATTCTCGACAAATTCTAAAATATCATCAATCACAACGAGAAATAAGCGCAAGAAGCACTTCCGTAACAAGACAATTCTGTTTAATTTTTATAGTATGTATTCCTTTATTATTGCGAATTATATGAAATAAATAAACAAACAATTGTTGCCAAACGATGGAGCCCCCTTTTTTATTTGTTCACCAAGCAAAGTTTTATATAGAACTCGATAATGGTCCAAAAGATGAAAAAGAAAAAGCTAACTTAGCATAAAATAAGAGAAAAGAATAATAACGGAAAGTGCCAACAGAAAAGGCAAATTCTTCACGATTCTCCATTTCATTTCTGTTTCTTTTTCTTTTTAAAAGTAGGTGTAGGAACCAAACTTAAGAAAGAAGAAAGAAATGTTTTCCTTTCGATGTTCCAAACAGACCTTAATTCCATGGAATCTGCAAGGAAGCATCACAAACTTTTTTTTTATTTTTCGATTAAAAGATAAATTGTAGTAAACAAATTTGTTTTTTGAGAAGACGAATTCTACGATCTATTCTATTCTATGGGGAAGGGGCCGGGTGGGGTTGGTCATTGATTAGAGTCGAACTCTTGACCTAATAGAAATGAAACAAGTGTTCGATATCTTCTTCTTATTCCTTTCCTTTTCAAATGGCGTAGCGTGAGAAAGAAAGCTTCACGAGGTTCCTTTGTGTCTGGGTGACTTGTACTTGACAAGTGAAACAAGTTTGAGAGAGAGACAATTGATACAGCAGGTTCTAGGGACATCTATCACGCGATTCAAGTTGAGCAAAAATAAAAAAGGGGCATCTATCAAGAGTTGAGACTTGGGAGAGAAAAGGGTTATCATTCAAGGGAGACAAGAATCAAAATGTATTTCACTTGTTATAATGAACATGTTCGGAAACTTTATACTGGTACCTTATTTTTTAGGTCGATTTAGCTTATATTTTGTACGTAAAAATTAACTAACGTATAAGAGCATCTCCGGTCTTGACTCAAATTTTTACCCAAATTTGGATCAAAATTTGGGTAAAAACCCATTTTGGGTCAAGTTCACTCCAAGGGTAAAATGATCTCTCACTCAAATATATTGTTTTTTTTTTTAATGTTTTCAAGAGTATTTTCCTCCATTTTAGTTTCTCTCGTTTTTTTCACCAACAATGTCTTGTCTCCTCCTATTTTATTTCCCTCTCATTTCTCACCTTTTGGCAAACAAATTTCCCTCTCAATTTTGTATTATTCAAGACAAACCCTTACCAGATTTATATTGGAGAGATCATTTCCCTCCTGATTCCATCTCCCTCAAACAATTGATACCAGATTTATGAGGATTCTGAACGCGATCTATTTAGAGAGATAGGGGAATGTGGAAGAGCGGGTAATAAACAGACTTTCTTCCGTGAATGGAGTTTGTTCAAACGAAAACAAAGGAGCTTGAACGGTTGGTTGAATGGAGTTTTTGTTCAAACATGGCCGAAAGGCTTTTATTATCGAATAAAGAGCCGTTGGAAAGGAGAAAAGAGCTGTTGAAAAATGGGAAGAGGCTTTCTTTGTTCCAGATTTGAGTAAAGAAATGGATAAAACCCAAAAATGAGGAAGAATTTGGGTCATAATTGGAGATGGATTTTTAAAAGTTTTGCCCAAATTTTAAATTTGAGTCTTAAAATGAATCAAGATTGAAGATGCTCTAAGGACCTCATATTTATGTTTCGATTTGGGCTCCCAATAAGCCCCGGGCCTGGAGTTAGAGAAACAGGGGTACTGGCGAGAGACTTTTAGCTTGTGATACAAATGTATAAAGAAAATTTGTATACAAATGCTATATAATAAAAATAATTGTATTTAATTTAATTTTTTTTGGTGAACTTGGACGTAGTTTATTTTTCTTTCTTAAGCTATGATCGATACTAAGGCCCCGTTCTCTTGAACTTAACTTAAACCTAGAAATTGTCCTTATTTGAATTTTTTTCGCATTTGTTAGTTTTCCATCAAACTTTTATGGGTTATTGATTCGTCTCGACGAGAGGAATCGGAAAATTAATTTTTTTTTTACTTTTACCCAAGTATTTTGAGAAATAACCACTTTTAGTGAAAAAATGTCAAAAATTTGACGCAAAACTAACAAATGCAAAAAAAAAAAAAATCAAATTAGGACAAAATTCTCAGATTTAAGTTAAGTTTAAATTAAGTTCAAGAGAACGAGGCACTTACAAATTTAAGTGAATCTAAATTTCCTTTGAATTTGTACGAATAATCCAGTTCAGACAACATAAAAAATTCAAACAATATATCAAAAGCACTCCATAAAGTTTTGGGGCATTTCTTGAGAGCAAGTGTGGTTGACAAAGATATATGGGCACCGCACATGCCTCATGAAGAGTTCAGGCCTCAGGGTAAGCTTGACCATACATATATAGGCCAATGGAATTAGGCCCCAAACAAGTCACAAAGCCAGCTTATTTGAACATTGAAAGGGTGATTTTTTTGGCGCTTTATTTTATTCTTTTTCAACGGCATAAAAAGAGTTTCATTAATATTTGAAAAAAGAATTTGGTGCTTGTTTTCACATTAAAAAACCTCAAGTATATTTTTTTGAAAGGGCTCTAAACGAAAACGAAAACAAAAACCATAGTGTGTGTGTATTGAAGACTTTCCCTACAAGGAAACCAAAACCCGCTCAAAGAGTAGTAAACATGTACGGAAAGCTTGATTTACGAGGAAAAGGGAGTATATAGTCTATTCTTTGCCCTTTCCCTCCAACTATGTCGCAATGCAATATACCAGCAGAAAGATGAAACCATTTTATTCCCGGTACCTGATAAAAGAAAAATGATCTTTTTATATAGTAATTTTCACATTTGATCGGCAATTTTCACATATGATCTTCTCATTTGATCATTACGTAATGAGCATATAACATTTGTTCACTATTTCATTTCAATCATCTAGTCTAGACCATAATGAATAGTCTCCAAATCTAAGTTATCCATACAAAAAATCGATTAAGCGGGACATCAATAACCAATTCTAAACAAATCTATTTTTTCTCTCATATTAAAAAAATCGAATGGTGAAAAACGATTTCAATTCGTCATGTTCATTTCTTAGTGTGAGAATATTTTCGACCATGCATCTGCCGATTAACTTGGTTTTTTGCATGCTAGGACAGATTATTTATAAAAAAAAAGTTGCATGCTAGGACCTATATAATGAACTGCTTGATTCATTGATAAAATCGTGATCTTTTCAAAAAAAAAAAAATAATAATAAAATCGTGATAACATTTCTATTCACATACTGGTGGTGATGGGTTCTCTATTTGCTTCGGGAGGCATCGTCGTTAAGGCTAGGTTTTGGATTTTTCTTAGGCTGGGCTTCATTGTTTGATTTGGACTTTGTAGGTCTTTTCGGAGTTTTGAACTGTATTTGTTATTATTTGGGCACTTTAAGTCTTCAGGTGTGTATTTGGGCTTTGTCCCTTAGGTTGTACTCCGTATTTTTTAATTTTTGGTTGGAATCTCTTTTTTCCTATCCTTAATAAAATGTTACTTTTCCGGGGGGAAAAAAAAAAAACAATTCTATTCACATAAGAAATCAAGACTTTACTGGAATAGGCGTGGGCTTAATTTGGTACGGCCCAAAGATCCCAAATTTAGCCCAAAATGCAGGCTCGGCATTAAGATTTTGTTTGGGAAAATGACGGCCCAGGACGTATTTTGATAATCAATACTCGCCAAGAGCATGCTAAAAACATTTGTTAATGCTGAAAATGTCTTTGACATCCATTAATTATCAAAACACGTCCTGGGCCGTCATTTTCCCATTTTGTTTTGGCCAGACAATAGGATATTAAGAGTTACTCCTATTTTTTAGTGGTTACAATGGTAGTCAAGCATCTCTCCCGAGGACTCGAACTCATGATGCCTTCTTTAGAAGGGAGAGTAACAAACCAGTCACACTAGGTGTGGTGTTCAACATCAAGATCAATGGAGCTGAAAATTGCCATGTGAACAATTAGTGAGGCCCAGTTTGGCTGAGAAAAATTTCACTCGAATCTCTAACCAGTACGGACACAAGTTAAAAATAAAAAATAAAAAGAATAAAACGAAACCTCAAGTGCCATGCAAATTAAAGGGGGAGCAAGTCTCTATCTATCTCTATATCTATAATTAACAATTTTTCTTTTTAAATGTATTAATTTCTTGGTCATTAGATGGGAAAACCACAAGAGAAATGCTCTCATTGTCCTGTCATTTAACCTAAGAGAGAAATTTGCTTGGGAAATAAGCTTTTCGATGCATCGGCCTCTAAAATGTCACTCTGTAAATTAATTTGGAAAATCAATCGATGTGATATTACCGAATGGTACTGGTGATAATTAAGGATGTCGTATCCCCTTCAATCTCACCATAACTTCACGAAAATTACATAAAATTTTCCAATATTGTTTATACATGTACCTTTCCATTATTCATGTACTAGCGTTGTACCCGTTCGATGCACGAGACAAAAAAATTACATTGTTATTTTTTTCCTGCTCCTATGTATCGAACGGATACACAGCTAGTTGATAGAAAATATAGTTTAAGAAAAAAAATTAATGTGAATTTTTTTAATCTTGTGCATCAAACAGGTACATCGCTAGTTGATAGAAAAAATATAATTAACGAAAAAAGTATAGAATAAGAAATCAAGTTTCATATTCGGAATTTAGGAGCCTCGTGGTGTTCAAATTATTAAGCAATTATAAAACTGTAACGACCTGTATTTTTGCCCTATTTTTTTTAAATACAAATTTAAAATGTTAAATACTAATTCAATAATTAGTTAAATTAATTAATTAAAATACATTATTATGTGTATAATTGATATTACTTAGAAAATCGTATTCGAAATATATTATACTTTAGAGATATACATTCATTCCTTACTATTCCTAACTAAATGCTAATTAGAATTCTATTGAAACTAATTCTCCACTTCCTTCTCACACTCTACCACATCCATCCTTATCTTCCAAAACTTGCATCTCACCTTCCTCCACTACTCATTAATATTAGTTCCCCACCTCCCTCCAATTTCTCTACAAAACCAACTCCCACACACCACCTCCCATGTTTTCCGTACAAAAATAAATTCCCCCCCCCCCCCCCCCCATTATTTTCGGCAGGAGCAAGACTACAGTTCCCGACCGGGAATTTCCGACGCCGCGCTAGGCCCATTCCGGCCACCGAACGGCTGATCGGAGCCGACCAAAAATTCTAAAAAAAAAAACCGAATGGTTCCTCGCGTAAATCAACGGCATCCGATGTGTGTAGGTGGCCGATCCAAACACTCCATTTTTTTGTCTACATTGTAGACAAAAAAATGGAGTGTTTGGATCGGCCACCTACACACATCGGATGCCGTTGATTATCGCATAGACCCACTTGGTTTTTTTTTTTTAGAATTTTTGGTCGGCTCCGATCAGCCGTCCGGTGGCCGGAATGGGCCCGGCGCGGCGTCGGGAATTTGGTCGGGAATCCCCGGTCGGGATTCTCAGACTTTCTGTTTCGGCAGAGAGAGAGAGAGAGTTCACCTCCCCATTTCCCATTTCATTGGCCGAGAGAGGGAGAGAGAGAATATCATCATCCAATACCTTCTTCTTCTCTTGCTTTCTTTTCTTTTCTTTTGCCGAGAGAGTACTGGAAAATTAAAGAAGCAGCAAAAGGAAGGAAAGAAAGGAGAAAAAGAAGAAAGAAGATCGTCGGTTGTCGCCACCGATCACCTCCATTTTTTTTTATCCTAGCTAGAACTCCACGATCAAGGTAGAAACTCTAAGTATATTATGTGATTATTATGTGTTAGAGTGGCTTTATACGAACCCAATCGAAAAATGTAGATTTTAGGATCGAACGTTGAAACCCATATGCATACTCGATGTCCGGGCCGCCAAATCAAAACTAGCGCCCGCCACATGGGACCTCACGGCCGCGAGCCTCCTCCCTGGGACAGAACACGTTTTGAACTTGGATTTGATTAGTAATCTTTAATGACTTGCATTACTACTGTTAACATTTATTTACAATTTTCTATTACGGGTACTAGATTAGTTTGTATGATAGTAACATAAAAATATGTTATTATATGAAGTTAATGCATGTACAAAATTGTTTGGGTGAATTTTTATAAGTAATGAGTTTACAGTACTATATTGTTTTAAAAGCACATGGATACAAGACTTAAGAAGTTAACGACACTTGAAAAATTATGTAAATATATAGTTGAAAGAATAAAGTAACAGTTAGAAGAGTTTAGGTAAATTAAAGAATTTAATCTAAATAACACTATATATGTAGTTTAGTCAGTTCAGTAGCGGAGTAACTTGTTAACTTTCATTTTGTAAAAAGAAATGTTAACAGGAATATAAGTTTTCGTCACATACATACTAAACAAAAAATAATAATAATAATAATAAGGTTTTATAAGTAAAAGAAATATTAATTTCACTAATATTAAGTTGTATGTTTTAGATTGATACTGTAATCGACTACATCGGTAATATTATTTGAAGAAGCCTAAAAGTACTAGAACTACTAAAGTATCCCTGCGGCTTACGAAATAACTTTTCAATCTTCAAGTATTATAGTTTACTATAATGAACCTATGTGCAAAATCCTAATGAAACCCAAAAGTCACAAGGACAAATTTGAATACTTTATGTGAAATATTCTTGGGTCTTTTGAACTGTCGATAATGTATTGCTTCAGTGACTCTTTATGATCTGTTGTTATTATTGATCCACTTGCAAATACTTTGGTGTTAAAGCATATTGAAATTTGTTGTGAAGTTAGTTTGGACTTAAGCTCATTGGATATGGGTGTACGGTGGTTTAATTATCCTGTGTAGGTGGTGATATTATGATATGTTTACTTGTCATTTGAAATAATTGCATTGTCGATTGAACTGAGAATGTGGAAAAGACATTAGAGACATTGGAGGAGTTGTGGACTTAGAGAACTTATGTAGACGTTGTTCTGGTTAGTGGAAAAAAGAAACATATGAAAGGTGGTGGGCTTAGCAGGACCTCAGAGGTAGCCTGACAGGACCTCGTGTGATCGGGGGTAGCCTGGTAAGACCTTGAGGGTAGCTTGAAAGACCCGGTGTACGTAAATAGGGTGGCCAAGCAGGACCTCAGGGGTAGCCTGGCAGGACCTCAGGTATTAAGGGTAGCTTAGCAGGACTTTTAGGGCAGCCTGATGGACCTAGAATTGTGAGAGTAACCTACTAGGATCTCAGGATGTTAGGGTAGCCTAGTAGGACCTGTAAAGTATATCCAGTGAAATTCTGAGTTTGGAACGTGATGAATATTACGATGTTGGAATGATTATAGAAGTTGAGATTCTGGAATTTACTTAAGTTGATAGTTATATAATGAAATAAGTTTTGTGCTCTTCGATTCTTATCTCCTTTTATTATAAATGTGATTGTTTGTAGAGTAAGGGTTAATGGGCAAGATTTATTTACTAAGTTTCAAAACTCATTATAGTGTCGTTGGGCTGGTGTTTCATGTCATGTGATCAGGAGACTGAAGAACAAAATCCTTTACAAGAAGATCAATACCAGGGTGAGGACCTCCCAGCTGAGGAAGGGGAGTTTGTCGAGCCTTGGATGCCTTACCCTTAGAAGCTTTGTAATTTGAAATAATATTATTTAAATTTTCAAAAGTGTTATCACATTTGTCAAACCCCGTTTTATTTTTGTTGAGTTGTAAGACAATTAAGTAGTTTTGAATTTAGTATTTGAGATTTTCACTACTAAACCCTATTTAATAAAATTATACTTCTTAAATCAATTTTATGAATTATTAAATCAATTAAAAATGATTTAATTAACGTGTCTAAAAATCATAACGTTACAAAAACATATAAGATAAATAAAACAAATAAAAAAAGTATTGATTTTATATCATTCTTTATCTTAATATAAAATGAAATTGTAAATTCTCCTAAAATCTTTCCCTCTCTCACACACACACACACATATTCTCTCTCTCTCTCTCTCTCTCTCTCTCTCTCTCTCTCTCTCTCTCTCTCTCTCTCTCTCTCTCTCTCTCTCTCTCTCTCTCTCTCCCAATTTTTAAAAATTAAAAGAAAATGAAAAATCTAAGAAATTAGGATTGGGAATTTGGAGGCTTGTGAGGCTCACACACATTTACATAGGATATTGATAGATAGATAGATAGATTGATTGATCGATAGATAGATATGCAAATGTTTGTTACCCAAGTGTGAGAGAGTGAGAGAGAGGACATTTTATTGAGTACGACGTGAGTTGGGTCGGACTTACACTACACATTGATGTGAGTTCAACTGGAATTCATGGGAAAATGATGGTCCAGGAAGTGTTTTGACAATTAATATCCGCCAAAGACATTTTCAGCATTAACAAATATTCTCAGCATGTCCTTGACGGATATTAATTATCAAATCACGTCATTAACTGTCATTTTTTCGGAATTTCATCGGTGTGCGGTGAGGAAGGCCGCCCACGGGGTGCTCCAGAAGCACTTAAAGCCCGGAGTCAGAGGTTCATAATGCCCCAGGCCCATGCAAGACTTTGGACCATGCAGGTTCCCGACCCAAAATTTTTGGAGGCATAGAATTATTTCGAGTTTTTTTTTTTGTGTGGATATGCAAGAAGTCATGTTAGTTATTATTAGTGAGATTTTTTTTTGATCGGCATGTTCTTAATGAGATTTGACCATTGATCTTGTGCATGAGGGTATATGGTACCTACCAACTTGACTACGACCCTCCTTACAGAATTATTCCGAGTAAAGATTTTAGTTTCAGAAGCACTCCAGAATTTTTTTTCCATCACAAGTGAAAAGAAAGATTATCGAAATTCCAATTCAATGTGATACAAAAATTAGAATATCTGACAAAAAGTGCTTGATGTTTGTACATTGGTTTAAATAACAAATTGTTTTTTTAATAATATATAGTAGTTGGTTAAATTGAGTATAAGGAAATAAGGTACTTTTTTAAGATAAGGGTTCAAACAACAATACAATAAATTTGACATGATTTTAGAAAGATTGCATTTATATACGTGCATATATCTCTATCTAGATATGGAGAGAGATCTCAATCAGATTTTATTATTGGAATTTAGATTCCCGATATTAGTAGAAGTTGATAAACCTGTTTGTTGCAGCTTGAAGAATATGAGAATTTCCTTCACTTTTTGAGAATTTGTGTCGCAGAATCACAAAAGCTACTCAAACCCAGTTTTAAAATCTTGAGAATTTCTTTCCCTTTTCAAGTTCTCAAATTCTGTAGATTCTAAAAATCAGTTATGTAAAATTTTTGCCAAATATTTTAAACTGATTTTTAAAAGATAGAATCTAAAAATCTGTCAGAATATTGACAAACATTTTAATCGTCATGGGATAAAATCTACAATAATGTCAGTTAGTGGACAATGCAATATTTTCAGTCTTTAAAAAAATAAAAATTCAAAGAATGTATGTGCCACGGCATGCTCTCTTAATGAGAAGTCACCCTATGATATTGTATTTGTATAGACTCTTTCTTTTGTGAAAATGTTTAAAATCATCTTCAACATGCTAGAAGTACAAAAGCAACTCCCTCATATGTCAAAAGAATTGTAACCACTCCTTGACATTTGAAAGTCTTATTAGCCACACCCCTAAACGTAATAGTGTCACTGACATTACTCCTCCGTCCCATAATGCTTGTCAATTGTCATGTATGGGGAATGAAACTGACACCCACTCATATCAAAGAAATCACATGCTCTCTTGATATTTGAAAAAGAAGTCACAAACAATATCATAATACTCTAAAAACCATGACCTAACCCCTTCCTTGTTAAAACATCCTATACACTCCTTGACATTTAGAAAGCATAAGATTCAATTATACAAATCATACGAACTTCAAATACCAAGAGTGTCGCTGGTGTTTTTGATACAAGAGGTGTTTAGGACTTTTTCTATGTATCGAGGGGGTGTATGTGATTTTTCTACAAATGTCATTAGGCCATCCACAGTGGTATAATCAAAAGTCAATTGTTGTTAAAGTTAACAATATTTGTGTAAAAAATGGCTCATAATGGTATAATCAAACTTAACAACATCCTTAAAAATAATCAAATTTTGGGTTTTGGATAACCAAAACTAGCAACATTTTTCAATAATCAAAATTTTTGAACCACACACCACATAAGTTAATTGGTTCCATGCGTATTTCAACTAGTATTTTCTTCTTCTCTTTTTCGCCCGCTCTATATCTTCTTCAGTTCAACCACAAATTGTTTCTCTTTCTTTTTCTCCAAAAGTGAAGCTCATATTTCTTGATCATCTACAATTTAACCCATCGTTGCTGAATTAAGGTATTTCACTCTTCTTTCCAGTTTCTGGCTGCATTCTTATGAACTTAACTTAAATCTGAAAATTGTCTTTATTTGAATTTTTTTTGCATTTGTTAGTTTTGCGCCAAACTTTTATGGGTTATTGATTCATCTCGACGAGAAGAATCGGAAATTTTTTATTTTTTTACTTTTACCCAAGTATTTTGAGAAATAATCATTTTTTAACAAAAAGAAAAAATAATTTTTTCGACTAAAAAGTGGTTATTCTTTATTGTCAAGGTTGAGTAAATGATGAACCTTGCAAAAAAAGAAGAAGGAAGAACCTTGCATTCTTTTCTAAATTCAAAAACACAGTTGATTTTTTTTGAAAGATTAAGAGAGTGGTGGATTTGTGATATAGGCTACAAGAATAGGAAGAAAAAAAAAGTTTCGGTGTTGTTTTGATAGATAACACTAGGAAGAACACCGTATGTTTGATATATTTTTGCCCAAAGAAAAAACCATAATGGAGAGAAGTGAATGGCGGAAAACAGAGAGGGAAAGATAGATTGTGTGAAATTGTAATGGACTTCTTATTTTGGTTATGGACTAGAAATGACCATTATGAACCTCAACATTGTTAAGCTTAGCAACCTCTTAAGTGAATAATCAAAAGCTGATGTGTCAACTTTTGATTATCCATTTTGATTATACCACTGTGGATAGCCTTAGCTCGTGATTTTTAAGCATCATTTTACTCAAAAAAGGTATGTATCACCAAAATCCGTGCAACACGTGGCGATTTGTGATAGATTAGAAAGTACATGCCTACAAGGTATAAAAGGGGAATTAATTTAAAAATACTCTATACTTAACGAAACTGGTTGATACAAATTTCAAATGTGAAGGGATGTTTGTGTATTTTTGGGGGAAATAGTGATTTTTGAAACCTTTTCCTTTCCTTCTTTTGAAAGTTATATACTCCAACGGAAATAATTAAAATAATTGTTGCCAATCAAAATAGGCTCTCATATGGCATGTTCTGGTTGTCATCTTAGGCTCCGTTCCGAAAACCTTTTTAAAACATAAGTATTTATTTTGCTACTTCTTTTGCACCGTATTAAAAATCTCAATGAGATCTATCAAACAAGATCCATAGTGTTAGGAAATTTTTTTGCGAAAACACATGATTTTTGAGCTTGAAGTTGCCTTATACAAAAAAATAAGATTGTTGCTATGATAATGGGTGCCGGGAAGGAAATCGTACCGGCGGCCGTGCTGGGCCATCTCCGGCCACCGGATGATCGATCCGAGCCGTCCAAAAATTCTATAAAAAAAAACCGAGAGGATGCCGTTGATTCCTGGCCCCCTCGGTTTTTTTTTATAGAATTTTTGGACGGCTCGGATCGGCCGTCCGATGGCCGGCCCGGCACGGCCGCCGGTACGATTTCCCTCCTCCGGCGCCCATTGGTACCTATATAAATTCTTCCAAAATAATTACCACCCTTCTTATTTTCCGGAACAACCCTTCTTATTCAACAAAAAATAAGTTCTTAACTTGTTTCTGGAACACAACCTTAGGCCCCGTTCTAGAAACCTTCTTAAAAAATAAGCAGCTTATTTCACATTTTCAAACTCAAAAATAATGTAAATGAAAAATAATTTTTAAATTTTTTTTACATCGTATAAAAGATCTCGATGAGATCTTTTAAACAAGATCCATATTGCATATTTTTAAATTTCAATAAGTTCTTAATTTTTAAGCTTAAAATTATTTTCTTAAAAAATAAATTTTTTTTTAACATTCTGGAACGGGCCTTAGCCATCTTACTTCCCCTAATGGTATTGTGAACAAGTATAATATGATGGGAACATACAATAGGAGAGCTGCTTTCCCCCCCCCCCCCCTGACACCCCACCCCCCCCCGGCCCCACACCCCATTTCCCATATTACCCCCTCCCCTCCCCCCATTTTACTTCTCCTGCCCCTCCCTCCTCCCATTTACTTTTTTTTTTCTCTCTTCTTCTCCTGCTTCCCCCCTCCGTCCATTTACTTTTCTTTTTCTTTTTCCCTCTTTATTTTCTTTTTGTTTCTTTTCGGCTGGATTTTTTTTTGTCGTTTTTTTTCTCTTTATTTCCTTTTATTCCTTCCACTTTGAATCTTTTTTTTTTTTCAATTATTTTCTTTATTTGTTTCTTTTCCCATTTACCTCCCTTCTTTTTTTTTTTTGGTTAACTCAAATTCTATTTTCAATTAAGATTACAATTAGTGTTCGGGAACTAATTACGAAATGTATTTTGCAAACGACATACTAATCCAAAATACAAATGTTATATTTAGGATTACTTTTTTTTAACTATAGTACAATTTAATAAATTTGTTAACTATTATTTAGCATAAATCCTCTTAACTGATTCAGTAGTATGTTGCTTCAAATCACGTCTCTACTCCATAGGATTGCAAATGGCTGGTTTCTATTTTTTTTATAACTAAAACAGAAACGTTTTAGGGGCTTCGTAGGGGCTACTGTGCCAATGAGGGCAGTTGAGCCCCCCGGGTCCCACCTATTTTTTCATTTATTTTTTTATTTAATTACTTATACCTTATTTATTTAATTTCTATAAATACACCATTTGTATATTTAAAAATATAATTCAAGAATTAAGTGTTTTAATTTTCAATTCAGTTAAATCAGAGCAAAGATCGTTTTTATTATTATTTTATTTTAAATGGTCATAATGAATTTTTTGGTTTAAGGCCTTTCAACAAATACCCTAAGACTCATTATTTAGTTTCAAAACTCTCTTAGGGTGTCCATTGAAAGGCTTTGGAGCCAAAAATTTACTAGATCCATTTAGGATGAAATGATCAGAAAAATAACAACTTTGCACCGGTTCAAACGGATTGAAAATTGAAACACTTATTTTAGTAACTATATTTTTTAATCTATAAAGGTCAAAAAAATAAAAATAAAACAGTCGGATAAACATGATCAATTAAAACACTTTTTTTTTCTCTCAATTACTTTACAAAGCCTAGAATTAGACTTGAACCTATTATTAAAGAGAGAAAAAAATTCAAACTGGAAAGAACGAAAAGGAAATAAAATGAAAAAAAAAACGAAACTGAAAATAAAATGAAAAAAAAAAAACGAAACTGAAACTGAAAAGAAAAAGAAAAAAAAAAAACCAAACGGTAAAGAAAAAAAGAAAGAAAGAAAGAAAAGAGAGAGAGAGAGAGAGAGAGAGAGAAGAGAGGGGGGTAGAATGGGAAAAGGGAGGTGGGGCCGGGGGGGGTGTGTCCGGGGGGGGGGAATAGCAATTTTCTACAATAGCTAATTTCTGTCCTCAGATGTCTCTTTTTTGGCCGAGGGCTGCTTTTCCCCCGGGCCCCACACTCTATTTCCCATATTACCCCCTCCCCTCCCCCATTCTACTTCTCCTGCCCCTTCCTCCTCCCATTTATTTTTTTTTTTCCTCCCTTCTTCTCCTGCGTTCCCCCCCCCCCACACCCCACCCCCCGGCCCCACACCCCATTTCCCATATTACCCCCTCCCCTCCCCCATTCTACTTCTCCTGCCCCTTCCTCCTCTCATTTACTTTTTTTTTTCCTCCCTTCTTCTCCTGCGTCCCCCCTCCGTCCATTTACTTTTCTTTTCTTTTTCTTTTTCCCTCTTTATTTTCTTTTTGTTTCTTTTCGACTGGATTTTTTTTTTCTTTTTTTTTCTCTTTATTTCCTTTTATTCCTTCCACTTTGAATCTTTTTTTTTTCAATTATTTTCTTTATTTGTTTCTTTTCCCATTTACCTCCCTTCTTATTTTTTTTTGGTTAACTCAAATTCTATTTTCAATTAAGATTACAATTAGTGTTCGGGAACTAATTACGAAATGTATTTTGCAAACGACGTACTAATCCAAAATACAAATGTTATATTTAGGATTACTTTTTTTTAACTATAGTACAATTTAATAAATTTGTTAACTATTATTTAGCATAAATCCTCTTAACTGATTCAGTAGTATGTTGCTTCAAATCACGTCTCTACTCCATAAGATTGCAAATGGCTGGTTTCTATTTTTTTTATAACTAAAACGGAAACGTTTTAGGGGCTTCGTAGGGGCTACTGTGCCAATGAGGGCAGTTGAGCCCCCCGGGTCCCACCTATTTTTTCATTTATTTTTTTATTTAATTACTTATACATTATTTATTTAATTTCTATAAATACACCATTTGTATATTTAAAAATATAATTCAAGAATTAAGTGTTTTAATTTTCAATTCAGTTAAATCAGAGCAAAGATCGTTTTTATTATTATTTTATTTTAAATGGTCATAATGAATTTTTTGGTTTAAGGCTTTCAACAAATACCCTAAGACTCATTATTTAGTTTCAAAACTCTCTTAGGGTGTCCATTGAAAGGCCTTGGAGCAAAAAATTTACTAGATCCATTTAGGATGAAATGATCAGAAAAATAACAACTTTGCACCGGTTCAAACGGATTGAAAATTGAAACACTTATTTTAGTAACTATATTTTTTAATCTATAAAAGTCAAAAAAATAAAAATAAAACAGTCGGATAAACATGATCAATTAAAACACTTTTTTTTTCTCTCAATTACTTTACAAAGCCTAGAATTAGACTTGAACCTATTATTAAAGAGAAAAAAAAATTCAAACTAGAAAGAAAGAAAAGGAAATAAAATGAAAAAAAAAAACGAAACTGAAACTGAAAAGAAAAAGAAAAAAAAAAAACCAAACGGTAAAGAAAAAAAGAAAGAAAGAAAGAAAAGAGAGAGAGAGAGGGGGGGGGGGGGGGGGGTAGAATGGGAAAAGGGAGGTGGGGCCGGAGGGTGTGTCGGGGGAATAGCAATTTTCTTTTTGGCTTTGGCGCTGCAAACACATGTATAGAGAGAGAGAGAGAGAGATAGAGAGATATTCAAATCATATTTCGGTTGGGATCAAAGATTTGCCTCAGATTTCTCTCTTTCTTGTCCACTCCAACATAGAAAAACACTAGAGAGAGAGAGAGAGAGAGAGAGAGAGAGAGACCAATTTAGAAACAAATGAAGCCGCTTCTTGTGCTTTTGATTCTTCTATGTGGACCCATTTGGATTTTTCACTTACCCGAGGTTGATGCCCGGAAAAAGTTTCCTCTCTCTCCTGCACCTGTTCCTTCACTGGAAGCCCCACCTTCTTTTCCAGTGTTATCATCAATGGCGGCCTTCTCTCCAGGTAATCTCTCTGTTTTTTTACAGACCGGGGCGGAACCAGGATTTAGACTCTTCTCTCAATTTCCTACTTTAGAGTTTACACACCATTATTCATTTACTACCCATCTCCACACCATTATTCATTTATTTGAATAAATGTTTTGATCAGGCATCGTCCTTTGCTACATGAACAAATCATAGCTTGGTCCAATTTTTCTTGCAATCGTCCAAATTTTAGTTTTGTTCTAATGATGTCCGATCAAACAGATTTTTTTGGCTTGGAGGTTCTTTTTTGTTCTGTGAGATGAACCAGTCGGGATTATCCTTGTTGGCCCGGGATGGGTGCACAAATGGTAAACAAGCTTAATATGGTACAGGAAAAGATTCCAGAATAGAAAATTGAATGCGAACGAATTTGAACCGTTCAATTTTCTTTCGTGGAACCCTTTCATGGATCCTATCATTTTCGAATGGTAAAATTTGAATGGGCTTGGGGAATTAGAGACCGGACGGGAACCGGCTCTTGTTTATTCAACATGGTAAGTACAATTTTTTTTTAAAACAGTAGTTATGGTTACTAATTCCACCGGTAAACTGTTACCCAGGTAAGTCAAGGGATTATTTCAATTCAAAAAATTTCAAAAATTTCAAAATTCAAATAGTCATAACGATCACATTCATATCATTTATTGCAGTGGACAGAAAGTATTCTCTTGATGATTATTGTCAATATATCATTTGGTCCTTATCACATTCTTCAATCTATATTTACTTTACATGTTAGTGTCCACACTTCAATTGAAGGGTTTTCATCAGTTTTCCATTCCCACATCACACTACTTTCAAACATCTCTTCTGGCTTTATTGTTAGGTTTCTTGCCATTTTCTACTTTTGACGACTCAGGTGTCCGGGTCAGCTTACGCGCACCTCGACTAATCCCGGAGAGGGTTTCTTGCCATTTCCAACTGAAATATCTTATAAATTCCTTATGAAATCAGGGTCTCCGGCTGGAGAACACAACAAGATGGATACAAACAAGATACTGATCATAGTGGTCATAGCGGCCTCGATTGTAGTGGGTGCAATCACATTCTCTGTATTATACTTTTGGATTTGGCACAGAAAGACCTCACCCAAATCCCATCAGAAAGAAGATTTTACCTCAGGTACCTTCTTTTGCATCAATTCCCACCCATTTCGATTTCCTTCATCGAATTTGTGGGTTTCAATATTGCATTTACATCTTTTTTTTTTTTTTTTTGGTAACTCACATCTATATAGTGTTATTTCTTTGAGATTCCTTGAATAGGCATTGTTTTGCCCCCTTTATGGCTCAATACAACTTGCACCAGTACCCATTTCTCATTTAATCTGATTTGTGGATTTCATTTGACTTCGCAACAATTGTGTTCTTACTTCTTACCTCTGATATTCTGGGTTTTATTTGGCTGTGAAGAGTCCCTAAATGGGTTTTTCTTAGCTCCCTTTATGGGGAAATATAATTTGTTGCAATACCCAATTTATTTCCCTACCATAAAATTTGTGGGTATGATTTGAATTCACATCTATTCTGCTCTTCCTCTGAGATTTTATGTTTTTTTGTTTGGCTCCCTCAGTGGGTAATTACAATTACAAGAAGATGAGTTTTAAGAAAGGAGGTGCGTGCTTGATGGATTACAAGTTGCTAGAAACGGCAACGAAAAATTTCCAGGAGAGCAATATCTTGGGGCAGGGTGGTTTCGGTTGCATTTACAAGGCCCGGTTGGACGACAATTTCCATGTCGCGGTGAAGAGAGTGAGTGATGGAAGTCAGGATGCCATTACAGAATTTGAGGTTACCATCTGCTTTCTAATTTTTTTCCTTTTGCTTTTATTTTCAAAGAGGAGGCGTTGTGGTAAGTTAACCTTATTGTTTTTCTTGTTCTTGAACTGTCGTTTCGAATCACAGACTGAAGTGGATTTGCTGAGCCAAATGCAACATCCAAACATAATTTCTCTCTTAGGTTACAGCATTCATGGGGAAACAAGGCTTCTTGTTTATGAGCTGATGGACAATGGATCTCTGGAAACTCAACTATATGGTAAAATTAATCTATCTCTAATTCTTCAGTTGAGAGTTAATATGATCCAAAAATGGACACTAAGAAGAGTAAATTTTGTCTGGTTGTCATTAGGACCTTCTCGTGGTTCGGCTTTGAATTGGCACCGGCGGATGAAAATCGCACTTGACATGGCGAGGTAAGCTTTTCAAACGAACCAAATCCATCAGATAAGGGGCCCGCTTGGTTATCATATCTTATTTGTTTGTTGTCTTAGTTGTTTATTTTGTGTTTGAAATCCAGACACAGAATAAGATATGATACCAATACGTAATCGGCGGTTCGTATTATTGGTTGCTGTTAATATATTTGCTGGTGTTTGACCAGGGGATTAGAATATCTACATGAGCACTGCAACCCCCTAGTGATCCATCGAGATCTGAAATCATCTAATATTCTTCTGGATTCCAACTTCAACGCAAAGGTAAAAAACCATATAAAATCAGATTACTTTGTGATCTATGATGTCTAATTATCTGAGTCGCACTAAAATATTCCGGATTCATTACTCTAATCATACTCCGCTCGGAATTTTCTAATCGATTTTTGAATTTTTTTTGCATTAAGCTGTCTGATTTTGGTCTTGCAATAACTGACGGGAGCCAAAACAAGAAGAACATCAAACTTTCGGGCACCCTTGGATACGTAGCTCCCGAGTATCTTTTAGACGGTATGCTTACAAATGTACTTCTTCTTTTTTACTTCTAATTTGATGTGCTATAAAACTTTTGATTATCAAACAAAAAGTCAGTTCAATGACAAATTAGGTAGTCTAGAGCACATGGCTGCACATGATTAGTCAATGCATACAGCTAGGACTAGAACCACCCCCCCCACCCCCCAATGACCTTGCGATCAGAGGCCTCACGAAGTCTTTGGTCAGTCTATATGGGGCTTTTGTCCCGGCTTGAATTCAGGGGCTAATTGATAGTGGGATTGGTCCCTGTTAGTCGGTCCATTGGCTGGATATTGAGCTCAAAAAAGCAAAAAAAAAAAAAAAAACAGCCTGGGACTAATAATGGTGCAGTTGTATGCAGAAAACCTCTTGTGAATAGGGCTATCTTCATAGGATTATAACCTGTGCTATTCCATTAAAATAGTTCATCTTCCTGATTACATGGTTCTTGGGAACGAATCTCTATATTCAAATTTTTTCTGAATATTGTCAAGTGGTAGGACTGATTTTCACAATGAGATGGATGATTCAAAAAATCCTCCGTTTGATTGGGTGGTGGTAGGTTGTTATTCTTTAGTTTGACTTCTCGTAAATTTCCATATGAAACCACGGAAATAGAATGCTGACATCCATAGTTTTCCTTCCTTCCAAATTTCCAATATTTCATAGCTAGGGATAGAAAAGATCAAAAGGAAAAGAGAATCATCTACCTCTACATTCCTTATCTTCGATTTAAAATCGAACAAGGAAAAGTTTTTTACCATCTCATTTTTCTTGCCAAACTTATTTAAGTTTCTACTTTTTCTCCGCAATTCCTTTCCCACTTACTTAACAGCGTGTATAAGCTCAAGTAGATAATATCAAATTTCTTTTATCTGCCAAGAAAATGACAGCTCCCATTTTTTTTCGCAGGAAAATTGACGGATAAGAGTGATGTTTATGCTTTTGGAGTAGTCCTCTTGGAGCTTATACTGGGAAGAAAGCCTGTAGAAAAAGTATCAGAAGCTCAATGCCAGTCTATTGTCACATGGGTATGCCTTTGCTTTTAATCTCACCTCATCTATTCACAATGTATCTGGAAAAATCAATCTTAAGGCTGTGTTCGAAACATGGATTTATGTCTGGGTTAATCGACGAAAAGAAAAAACGCTAGGGAAATCAAGATGCAAATTTTGGTTTATTTACTTCATTATCTTCTTGTCTTTTCCTGCGTAAATTTCTCAGAAAATCTTCGGTCCAAATGTTGACCAGAGATTTTAAAGTTTGATATTGAATGCCATTACTTTTTGTGACATGCAGGCCATGCCAAAGCTCACTGACAGAACAAAACTTCCCAAGATTGTGGATCCAGCGATCCGGAATACAATGGAACTGAAGCATCTTTGCCAAGTTTGTGAACTATACACTCAGCTTCCAATTATGTTTTTTAATTTTAAATTCTGAGGGGGTGCGTTGTCAACCCGTATTCATTAAAAAGCTAACCAAGCTTAGCCAAGTTGAGGGGCCTACTGGCCGGTTTTGATCGAAAAGGTCTATTGGGAGGAGAATTCTGTTCATTAATTAGAATCAACTCAAGAGTTAGGGCTGTAAACGTGCAAAGTCGAGCAGAATAGTGGTTTGTCCGAATTTGGTCTTGAAAATTCAACTCTGTTCCATTTTGCAGTTTAGCTGTTTATTTTTTGAGCAAAAAATTCAATTGTCTCTAACATCTTTTCAAATTTGGTTTACACTTTTGTACCTTTCGGATACATCTCATCGAACCCAAAATGTTGAGCAAAGAACTAACTGCTGTGTGTAGGTTGCTGCTGTAGCTGTGCTATGTGTACAACCGGAGCCGAGTTACCGTCCATTCATAACCGATGTTTTGCACTCTCTCATCCCTCTCGTTCCCATCGAGCTTGGAGGGACCCTCCGATCTGCACTACAGACGCCTACGGAAACGCCTTCCCGTCACCGATGACCCATACAATAAACTCCACATGTTCAGTTCACTATCATAGTAGTACATTACTGGAAATTGGTTTTTGAATCACTTTGGTGAAGGGAAGATGGTGGTGCAGAGTTGGAGAACATTGAGGTTTAGTCAAAGCTTTTTGTACATTGATGCAATCTCAGATGTGGTTTCTTCATCAGCTGAGCTCAAGTATATACAGGGAAAATATAAGAGACTACTACTCATATCTTGGGTTTTCCTTTTACCCAAATTTAATACATTGTATGCCCCTCCAAAAAATGAGAAAACATGTATACCCTTTTTGGTTTGTAGATTAGTGTATAGAGACAATCAAGAAAAAGAAGACGAAAAGAAAGATTACAATGGAAATGGAGGAAGAGTAGATACTCCTATGACTAGAGTATGTGGTCATTTTGAAAGTCCAGATCTTAATTCTTGTTTGATTACAATGGAAAAGGAGGAAGAGTATATATGACTACAGCATCGGGTGTATTTCTTGCTTGCTTATAGTATTTCTTCTCGGCAAAGGATGGCTCGGATCTGCAAGAGCTGAATTTAAGTCTGGATTATTGATTGTCGAGATGAATGGCTCGGATCATGCCACTGCAGTGCACCCCCTGCACTACAGGGGGTTCCTATTTTGTTGGTCTAGATCTCATTTCTTGCCAAGATATTGTTTGGAGGCAACTTTGAATGAGTATATTCACATTGTTGAACTCATTTGATGTCCTAAACTCCTAATATCTAAGCTTCCGCAACAATTGGTGAATCAAATAATGTGCTATTTGCATTTGAATTTATTGAGTATGTATCCTCAACTTAAAATCATTAGAGCAAAAGTATAAAATAAGTAAAAAAAATTGACGAAAAATTACTAAAGACGAAAAAATACGAATGATGAAACAGTCAAATTTTGGAGAGATTATTTCTGAGAGGAGAACCAAACAAAGTTTATAACCCATATATGGGTTTTACACATGCCGTGGCCTTTAAATTTTAATCCGAACCATCCAGATCAATGGTTGTAATCCGAGCTGTCTAAATCAATGGTTGTAATCTAGTCTAAATTTATTGGCAAATACGTCGTCTCTAGAACCCTGTAAATATTCACACGCAGTGGGAAGAAGTAGATTGGTCAAGTCCAGCAACTCTCTCTCTCACTCTCTCTCCTTTCGCAACATTGAGAAGGTAAAATTTCCAAAACTCAATTCAAATCTCTTTCGAATTAAATTGGTCTGACCATTAGGGCTGGACTCGACTGATTCCTCCTTTTACTTTCTCTTTGCTCTCAGGCTGAGTTCTTCTAAATTAACTTTTTCCTTCGTTTCGTGCGTTTTGTTGGTCTTTTGCATCTTTGTTAGATTCAATTTTTTTACTGTAGCATGCTTCCACACCGTCTCTCTGTTTGTTTATTCTACTTATACAGTTTACTAACCAAACCCACCTCTTGGGTAGTAGGCTGTGCTTGCTTATAGAAGTTGTAAGTATTTGGTTTTCACTTTGGACTCATGAATGATTTGTTATAGTTTGTGATTTGCCTCCAACTACTACATGGAAGTGTTCTAAAAATTGGATCGTTGGCGGACCTATCTGACTAGTGCTCATTAAAAGGGGGAAGATCATGACGATCGATGAAATGAAGTATTTTTTAAAGAATCTGAAAAAATATTAAACTTAATACAAGTTGAAGGGACAATGCTACTCATACGAGGCTATCAATTCCGATACAAGCGCTATGTGAACCTTTCAAATGACAAAATATAGAATCTTATAGTGTTTCAAATGCTATAATATTAATTTGGACTTCCTTTGTTGAGAATCTTGAGATCCATTTGTTTTAGAAGTGGATTACGGCTAAAAAAAATCTATTTAAACCTTTGTAAGCCAACATAATCGGGTCATAAATCAATCAATCAATCAAATGGTTCGAATCAGATGTTATTAACTCCTTTTGGGTAAGTTCCTATGGAGATAAATTTACTTTGGTTTTAATTGGGCTCCCTTTAAGTGGACGGTGAAATCAAGTCTTCTGATTTAATCGAGCTACAAGTAAATTGGCCTAAACGCCTGATTTATAAAAAAAAATACTCTTGGAGAGGTGTGGCCAATGCCAAAAATATCGCATGCGGTGTGGCCGCAGTTTGAATAGGATAAGAATTATGTCCACAACAGTGTTGAGATTAACAAAGGGGTCTCAAGAAAAAGAATCTATTTTAAGCAACAATTACGTCTGCAGGAAATACAAACAATCTAATTTCTAATTTAGGGTTTAGTTAACTTTTTGCTGTCTTTTTGGTGCTGTCTTTTTTATGATCATTATTTTCTCTGAATTTTTATTAGATTTGACCCCAAAAAAATTTAGATTAATCATTCGTCTCGACGAGAAAAATATAATATAACCCAAAATTGGAATATATATATATATATATATATATAAAAACACACTTAAAGACGGCACTTTTTGTTGCAAGTTAGTAGTAATATATTTTCAATTCCGCATATTGAGATGAACGATTGATTCTGAAATTTGGACCTAATATAATACAAATCTAATCCTAATATACAAAGTGAGAACCAATTTTGTGTCTCCCATTTTTAAAGCCCTGTCACACAAAAAAATTCATAATTGCCCCTCTAAATTTAAGTATCTATGACTATTTTTAACTTGCCAAATGTAAAGCCAAATATCATAACCACCACCACACTATCCCACCCATTCTAAAAATCATTCTCCCAGCAGCAAGCACTCTCTCTCTCTCTCTAACCCCTCTCGGCTCTCAACTCGACTTAAATCTGGGCAATTGGTGTGCTCTACGTCAACAAATTCAAATCTTAAATTCTCAAAACATGAAACGGAGCCAAACTTTGATTCTTAAATTCTTAAAATTCTGCAAACAAATTCTCGTAGTAAATTGTAGATGTTATGGAAACCATCAAAGCGGGAAGAACGTGATAATTGCAGTGATACTTTCAGAGCGCGCGAAATGTGAATTGGAGAGTGCGTTGGTGGGTCATCTGCAGTGATAGATAGCAGCAACTCATCCTATTTTCTGCTTCAGTTAATCTATAGTACTCCATTATCATTTCCTTGTACACTACGTATTTCACAACATATCTCCACAAATAGAAATACTAAAAAATGGAATCATATTTTCTAAATTGACCAAAACAAACAATTGAGAATCTTATAAAGGTTCATCAACCTAGTCCCAAATCACTATGACAGAATGCAAATGAGTCTATGATGGAGATAATCTTATGCAGAATAAACGATTGATAATCTTATGAGGATCATTCACCTGGCCCCAAATCACTGTGACAGAATGCAAATGAATCCCCAAATCAATATGACAGAATGCAAATGCAAATTAGTCGATTTATTCACCAAGTACCAAAATCACTATGACAAGATGCAAATGAGTGAATAAACTTCTTGTTCAACTAAGGCAAAAGATGAAAAAAAGGGAAATGATTTTGCCACTCCCTTTTTTGTTAACGTCACTCCCTTGCAAGTGTATTTTTGCATTCCCCTGCAAGTGTATTTTTGGTGCAAAAATATATTTGCAAAGGAGTGACATTAACAAAAAAAGAATTGACAAAATTAACAGCCAAATTTAAACCATAAAAGCATTTTGGATATCATTAATGACCACAATCGTTATGCAGAATATTCAAAAGTAGGGTAGAGATAATGCCACGACCATAATTTCTAGTGACACGACAAATTGCCTAAACTGACCATTGTAGCCTTTGTAAGAGGCTAGACGCACGTGCTTCTCATTCTCTCTCTACTGTCCCACAACAGAGCAACCCATGTTTCCTCCCTCCTCTCTCGGTCTCTCCTCCACCACTAGACAAGAGTCACAGGACTCATCAATTCTCCTGCTCTTAACTCGTAATGATGGGAGTAGATCAGAAAAAAAAAATTCAAGCAAATGGCCCATCTTTCACAACCTTCAATCTATATCAGATTGTAAATAACGGAGCTGCGGAGACATTTTTTGTACTTAAAGAAGACAGAGAGATCAAGAATTTGCAGCACAACCCATTCCCCTGAACCTCTTTTCTTTTTCGCTCCATGGTCCGATTGATTTACAAATCTTCCCTTTGTCACATG
Source organism: Rhododendron vialii (assembly GCF_030253575.1). Classification (NCBI taxonomy): domain Eukaryota; kingdom Viridiplantae; phylum Streptophyta; class Magnoliopsida; order Ericales; family Ericaceae; genus Rhododendron; species Rhododendron vialii. Next base: position 40,866,981 of record NC_080558.1, read on the forward strand.
TCAAATATCAAGGGATGTATGTTAGCAATAGAAATAGAGTGATGGTTACAGAGGTTTTGCTCAATTAAAGACGAGCGAGTAAAAAATCACTGTCATCATAAGCAAAAGAAATCGTTGGCAACCTGGTTAGCATGCAATTGAATAGATGAGGGTTTTTTTTCGGGGATGGTTGGAGAGCAAATCTAGACCGGCTAATCTCAAATCATAACTCTCTCCACAGAGATCTACGACTCCTCAGCAACCACTCCTCAACACAGAGAGAACACGAGTGAGAGGTGAAAGTGGAGCAAATGAGATTCAAGGGAAATGAATAAGAATATGTATAATGGAGGGAGGAGCGCTGTGTAAATTTTGTTGAAAAGGAAAGAAAGGAAAGCAAGTGGTACTAGATCAAAACTCGGAGAGAAGCATTCAAGGATAAAAAGGACAGAATTGTCAGACTACAAGAATTGTCGTGGCTCTAACATAAACTATCGTGGCATTAGCACCACCCTCAAAAGTATTTCCAAAATACAAAGACAGCAGCATAAACTTTTGGCAAGATATGAAGCAAGAAAATATCACACACATCTCCGAGCAGCTGTGGATTAGCTTGTGCAATTTGACAAGATGGAATCAAAAGACTCCAAACTACACAACCGACATAACAATGAGAACCTAAACAAGACCGCAAATATGAGTCTCCTCCACTCTCAAGTGGTTTGGCTACCAAGTCAATATTCACAAATTATCGAATAGCTTGTGCAATTTGTGTGAATCATATCCCACAGACAAAGTTTACAAACGGAAAGATGCAAAATAACAAATTGTAAATACAGAAAAATCCTGAAAACACATCTAAATGGACACATCTTCATCAACATTAAAAAAAAATTTGACAACAAACTCAAAGCACCCCAACTCATGCGCCACCATGAGTCATTGCCGCCTACCATACTCACAACCCACTGACTGGCATTGACTCTCCAGTGATCCCTACCTATATTACCAAATAAATGCTAATACTTTAGGAAATGTGGCAAACCATATCTCCATTCCTCGACAAAATGATCCACGTTCTAAGTAACCATAAACCTGACATAACTACAAAACCGAAGGATTAGGAAATTGAGGCAATTGAGAGTAGTATTTCCAATTTGAACCACAGATTTCACCTGCTAGAAGTCCAAAGTAGAGGGGTTCTCAGCCTCCTACCGAAAATAAGATGGTAGTAGGGTAATTCGTTAAGTATATAAGAAAACAAGACAGAAACCTTATGGAAAACAAGACTGGGTTCATTTTGAATTCCCGCAACCTTAGCAGTGAAATGCATAACAAATGTCATCCAATTACATTGGAGCACAACTCCATGTTACCGATCAGGGAGTGGAGCAGGCTCAAGCAGAAAGGATATGTTCTAATTATACGCATAGATAAAATCCTGAAAATCATTTCCCTTAAAGAAGACTCCAAGAAGAACTTAATGCGATATCGGTCAGGCAGTCATACTAAAACACACACAATGACACAACAACCGGAGGGGCAGGGGGGCGGGGGGGGGGGGGGGGGGGAGGGAGAGAGAGAGAGTAATGCATAACAATGAAATGTCATCCAGTTACATTGGAGCACAACTCCATGCTATAGAATAGGGAGGGAAGTAGGCTCAAGCAGAAAGGATACGTTTTCGATATACGCATAGATAAAATCCTGGAAATCATTTCCCATATAGGATATTCCCAAGAAGAACTTTATGCGATGCAAGGTAGTCACAGCAAATGCACTCTCTCTCTCACACACACAGGTGTAGACCATTGGTGGAGGTAATTATGGTAAGAGAGGAGGGAGATGGTGGAGGATTAGCGTGAATTGACCATAATGCTGAAAATGTCAAAGGAGATGAGACCCATTTCATACAAAGTAAAGACTAGGATGGAAATGTGACAGCGGGAGACCTAAAGGGACAGAAAAGGAAAACTTAGTTCAAACATGATTCATCTCAAACTACCATTAAACCCTCATCTCAAACTACCATTAAACCCTGCGCTAACGCAACGATCATCTCAAACTACCATTAAACCCTGCGCTAACGCGACGAAGGCAAAAAAAATCTAGCACCATACAAAAAGTGATGTACAACTACAAGTCAGAACAACAGCTATTAAGAGGTCAAACCACAAAGAGAGAAATCAAAATGCAAACAAAATAAGGAACAGAATGATTCAAAGCACACAAGCCACGCTCCTAATTCCAAAAACTACATACATTAAAGCTAGGAATATACTGTAACAGAAAAAAATCCACACAAACCACAACAATAATTTAATTAAAACCCATCTGCAAAATTAAGATAGCTACGAAACCGTCAACATCTGTGATCAAGGACCCTCATGAGTTCCTCACAAAATAACATCAAGAAAAGAACTACATCAAGAAGTCCGTACTGTCTTTTGCAACAATATTAAACCACTCTAAATCCCATCAAAACAAAGCTTAAATGAGATAAAAATGGCAAGATTTTCACTACCATCTTAGAACCCTAGCTTCGTGCGGCGCCAGTGCCTGCGCTTCGCATTGTACCTATACAAGTAAAGCAAAAATACAAACAGATGTCAATACGAGATCTCTGGAGAGAGAGAGAGAGAGAGAGAGAGAGAGAGAGAGAGAGAGAGGAGTTACCTGATGGTGTTGTCAGTCCTCATGCGGATCCAGTGAGGGATGGGCCTGTTCTGCCTCATCTTCTTCGCCAGCTTCTTCTTTATCATGAACGTCTTGTGCGACGGCTGTTCCACCAGAAAAAACAAATCAAACTCAGATTCGTTAGAGAGAAGGGAGAGACAAGCCACAGATGAGAGAGAGAGTCACCATTTTCGCCTTCTGGGATCGGCTGCGGGGAGAGAGAGAAGTGAGAAAACCCTAGTGGAAGAAGCCCTAGTTCGTGAAAGGCAGCGTATTTATAGTTTAAACGATTTAGCAGTCTAGGTCAACCTTGGTACAGAATTGGGCCGCAGCCCACGTATCTCAGTGAGGAAGAAACCGCTTGCAACACAGTGTAAAGGGCCCAATCCATTCCCAAAGGTACTAGGCCCAATAGGATCTGAGATAAACTGCAGAGCAGACAGTGCCAACAGTGCAGTTCAATCACAACCGTTCACATCAACGATCGATGATCCGCGTTCGAGAAAGTATTATCTTACCTATAGGATAGTTTCAGCATATCGGATTCATTTAAAACACTTTTGGTCGGCTGCGATCACGCGAATTGCCCTATGCGGTCCAAAAGTGGAATGCAGACAAGTCATTTCGTATCCAATATATCTAATGATGTTCCGGGCCATGGATGAGTTTTAGGAACTTTCAGTTATTGTAATAGAATTTGTTAAAAGAATAAGGCCCCGTTCCGCTAAGGTACTTATTTTTAAGGTCATTCTCTCACAATACATCACATTTAATTTAAAAAATAAGTGTTTATCCCTTAGTGGAACGGGGCCTAAGTTTATTGACTTTATTCCATGTAACTTCCTCTCTTTTTTAAATTGTTTGTAAATAGATTAAGTTAGTTTTTAGTGAAACATGAAATCGAACCGTACGTAGCTCAATGGTTTGAGTTAGCCAAACTCTACAAGTTTCACAGATTAACTTGGAACTTTTGATTCACAAAAATATTGGTTTAGTATAGTTGTAAAATTTCATTTGTAGTTGTGCCTAGTCAATGGAAAGGGTGTGGGCTAAATTTGCTGTAAATCCCCAAAGAAATATGTATGGGCCTATGGCTCTATGGAGTTCACTGATAAATTTTGCCTTACTCGTTTTGGGATCTCAAAACTCCTAAGTATGGTCTTCAATAAATTTTCTCTATCTGTCTCTATCCACTCATTACTCTGAAAACCTCCCTCAAAACTCAAACCGAACCGAATATTAATGTAACTCATGCATCTAATGTAGTATAACAAGTACAAATTACTATGTAGATGGTGAATCTCAGTATCTCACCATGCAAATTCAACTATTTATTGTATTTTGACAAACAAATTCAACTAATTGATTCACATCATTCCACTAATTGAAGTCAGAGAAAACTCTGGTGCAAATCTGCAGCGATATTGACGTGCAAATCGCTACTTGAATATATAGTGTACAAAGATAATAAATTAATTGCACTGCAGCACTTGGTTAATTTGTACCACATGAACACCATAGTACCACAGTTACATTGAAGATTTTCTCAATTACCCCGAAAAAGCACACGACAGACCAACTGATTTTGACAAGAAAGAAGAAATTAGTACATGGATACACCAAAAGTTGTTCCCTGTCCATACAAACATTTGGGTAGTTTAACGGTAGATAATAATTTCGAGTCTTGAATTTGTCGAGATGAAAATGGAAAAATGAATTTACACGCATCCTTGGTTTTTGTCTTTTTGATAACTCACATGTTTGGGTCAGCGTACGCCTCGACTCATGTGTTTGAATTTGAAATCTTAGAAGGGAGCAAACTACTAAGTCTCAACCTTAACGACTAGGCCATACGCGAATCGAAGAGAGCCGTAGGTCCTAGTTAATTGGGATTGGCTACATGAATTCTCCATTTTTTTGTCATTGAGTTCTGTTCAAGATATTATATTTCGTTATATTCAAAATACCAAGATCATTTGGAATTACTGCCTCTAACTATCACCTACAATTGCAATGCTCATTCCACCTCAATCTATTTTCTCTCATCATCTTATTTTTGTCGGTGCTACCCACACAACGGTTGTGTAAAACACAACACACAACCAATCTCTAGCCATCCATGGTTGTAATGAATGGTCAGGATTCGCTCAAACTCTTCCTCATAAAAGTTAAACTTATCCATGGAAGAGTTTTTTTAAAATCTAAACCGTCCGAATACATCTGGACGGTCAGAATTACACACACAACCAACACAACGGTTGTGCAAGTAGCATTTTTGCTACCCTAATTACCATTCCACGAATGTTTTCCTTTTGTATTCTATCCCGCGAAATCTTCCCACGTATACATATATGACATTCTCTTTTACTTTCCATATAGACACAATCTATAGTACATAAATATAAGGGTGTAGGGCTCATTCATACTTTACAAAAGATAAGTTGTTGCAATGGTTGAGATTATTTTGATCCAATGGTTTAGGCTCATTCTCCACCTTTCAATAAAGTGCTCACACTCTTTGCACATATTACACAATTGTCGTATGAGTTTATTTACTCCTAACAATTGTACATTAATGTCTCAGTGATTTTTCAAAAAAAAAATAAAAAGAGAGAAGAATACCAAAACTTTTCAGATTCTCTCTCTCCCTCTATGTGCTAATTTGAAGCCTACTTTTTATGAGCCTACTTTTTGGTTTTTCATTTTTAATTTTTTAGCTATTTGACTTTTTGGATTATGATCAGAATTACTTTGCAAATGGAGTAGTGTTTGGGAGATATATGATGAAAATGAATTATGAGTTTCCGTCCCAGTTTGTTTGTCCAATTTGGACATATGTGCCTTTTAAAAAATTGTCTATATTTCACAATCTATAATGTTTTACATAATTTCGAAAATATCATATTTTAGATCTAATTGAGATCTATCAAACAAGATCCATATTGCATATAAAAAATATTATAAATTAAAACATATAGACAATTTTGTAAGAGGTCCCAAATAGTAAAAAGGGACAAACAAATCGGGACGGAGGGAGTAGTTTTTTACCATGTTGCCCTTGGTTCTTATTATTGTATTAAAAGATGTATGAATAATTTTTTTTCATTTATTTAAATAGGGTAAAAATATATTTTTTGGGAAATAATTTTTTTGAGTACTGCGCAACAAATATCTCATAACTTTGAGTCTAGAATTTCTTTATTTTCTAATTCAAAATAATTAGCAAAGTGAGTAGGGTTTCTGTAAGAGTAAAGTGAGGGTAAACTGGTAATCAGTTAAAATTAGTGAAGGTATTTTGGTAATTTTTCCTAAAATGGGAAAACCGAAAATACAAAAAACTCCTTTCCCCCTACTTCTCACTTTTGCCCTCTTTAAGAAAAATCAGTGAATTTATTTTGGCCAAACCCATTTTCAAAAGTTGGTGCCAAACAAGGAAAATGTTAAAAGCCCATAATGAGAACCAAAAACAGAAACCACATTTTCAAAATGGGCTGCCAAACATCCAAAATGTAAAAAACAAAAAGTGAGAAGTTGAAAATGTGACAACCAAACACGCTCTTCAGTTTCAAAATACATTCTGACCATAATCCAAAAAATCAAAAAGCAAAAAAGCTAAAAATGAAAAACCAAAAAGTAGGCTCCCAAACACCACCTATATATGAGCGTTCCGGGGACACAAACAAAAACACCAAAAAAGACACTCCATCTCAACCATTGAAACCAATGGTTGAGATTAGAAGTTTACAAAAAATTACTTCTAGTCGCGAAGAATTACTCTTGGCTACGAAGAATTACTCTTGACCTCAAAAAATTACTTATAGCCACAAAGAATTACTCATGGCCGCCAAGAATTGCTCATGGCCGCTAAAAATTACTCTTGGCCGCGCAAGAATTGCGGCCAAGATTAATTCTTCGCGGCCATTAGTAATTTTTTGTGGTCAAGGATAATTCTTCTCGGCCAATAGTAATTCTTCGTGGCCAAAAGTAATTCTTCGCGACCTCATCCTTTGATAAATTTCTAAAGGATGATTAGTAATCATATCCTTCCATTCGAATTGGATTCTCTTTGACATTATCTTTTTACATCAACATTGGTTTATTGGCTCGCTCAATTGGATACCAATATCAAAACCCTCCAAATCTCATTTGAATATTCCTCCAAATCTCATTTGAATATTCAATAAGAAACTACATTATGGAAATTGTGAAGATTCATTGAAAATTTTCACTCCATGATTTTTGGGATGATTTGAATTTGAAGAAGAAATAAAATCGCGAGTCCAAAAAAAGAAGGTATTCGGCAAAAGTCTTATATCATCAACTAATTCTGGTAAACAAAGCACATAATACTCTTGGCCTAGCACTCTGAAGCCATCCTATCCTGCCTTAGAAACTGAAGCCAAAAAAAGATGGTTTTGTATTACAACATCAGTGTCCAACAAAACTGCGGTACGAGTTGCGATCAACATCAAACAAATTGACACAAATCAGCCCTAAACATCGAGCATCGGGGGTCAGCTTTAGGCGTCCGAAGAAACAGACTCTCTCAACGGATGAAAGGAATAAGAAGGTATTCGGCGTAGAATAGCTGCAAAACAGTAAGCAAAATGATTAAGAACGAAATCAAACTCGAGTACCAAATTAGCATCCTGCTCACTGGAAACTCCTTAGCGATTGGCTCGTGACACTTGAAGCTAATGGAAAAATAAATATTTCTGCGGCAGCAAAAAATTTGAGAGCATAAAAAATTTTCAAGTCATTTTACACGGAAGTCATTAGTGATCATTAGCCTATCTATAGGCGGTTGTCTGCCAATCCAGCAAAAATGATCTCTGTTGAGGTTATCGGTTTTCCTAGGCCCATGTTTTAATATCCTGCCATCAAGCCAACTTTGATCTTCCTCTGCATTTCGGGCACATGACAGTAGGTCCAACTGGAATATTAACGGTGAGGAAGAAACAACGTTTCTGATGGCAAAGTTCATGATTTTTCTTCACCAGTATTCAACTCCCATCTTGAAGAATTGGGATTTTCGCTAATCACAACGTATCTAAGATGCTGGAATTAGAGAGGATTGAAGTAGGATTTCCATTCAACCCCTGCTTCCTGTGGACTCCATAGGGTCTTGGGGCAAGTGTCTAGTGACAGACAGTTTAATATTTTTTTTTGGGAAATCTCAGGATGTCGGGGTTAGCTTAAGCCTTAAGCGCACCTTGACTATTCCCCGAGGGACCAATCCCAAGTCGGAGCAAAGCCCAAGGGCTTATGTATATGCAAATACTATCGAAAGCAAATGCAGCCTAAAAAGTGGCTTCGTTCAACTATATTTCATCACTAAAATCTCTTTGCTTAACCATTAAAGATGTTGTTCACTTGCCTTCCATATGAACATGTAAAGTGAAGTTATCGATTCTTTGCTGTCAAGATCAACAGATCGAGCTCGGAGCCAAAGAGATGAAGCTAGTGCACAGTGGCCTAGTACCTGAAACAATTGCGTCAACACAAGTTACAACCCTTCAAAAGAGCTACAACTTGTGTTATTCAAAACAGGATGATATCGATCTGCACAAACAATTACGAAAGACACACAGGGAACAAAATCTAATGGCCTACGGCCTCAAGTTTTTTAAGGAGGTCCTTAAAAGGCCGTATAAGCATGCAGTAAAATGCAGCACATTGGACAACTTGCATGGTTATGGTGGAATTATATGACGTACAGTGATAAGCTTGGTGGCTAAGAAGGAAGAAGAAGCTCCAATCGCCATTGCAGATCCATATCCTATCAATAGCAAGCTAATGCAAAGCCAAAATACCTAGAAAAACCACAAATAACTTGTGAGGAAATGCTATATTTGGTTGCCAAAACCTTTGGTGAGAGAAATAGTTTCACCGAACAATCCTGAAGTTCAGAATCATTTCTGATAAGTCCCAAGATTTTCCATTTGCGCTCATTTGTAGGAAACCATTAAAGCGACGAAGGTAAAGGAAATAGAAAGGATTTGTTTTGCTAACTTTTTCTTGCCCTAGTCTGACACTGAATGATTGAATTCCATAGTCTCTATCGCCATCCACGTCTGGTATGTCCTGTTACCAGACCATTCAAACGCAAAAGAGAAATTATTTCTATATAAAGAAAATCATTTTGACAATCTCTTCTGAAAACAAAAGTAGTACATTTTGTTTTCCCAGAAAGAGTAGAGTGTCGAATACCCACAGTCAAAAAGTGAAAGCTTTTACCATATGACATGTCTGAATGCTATAAACTAGGACGTACCTTGAATAGTGCAATAATAGTCGAGAACAAGCACATGAAAGCAACTGCAAACGCGAATGATTTTGTAAGCATTATCGGTCTACCGAGCACATATTTCTGCATATTTTATCACCTCTATTAGTTAATCCAGTGTTTCTTGAAAAGAAGTTTCCTTACTACAAAAGGGTGATTAGCAAGTAACCTGGATGTGAATGAAAAAGGCCAGTTGAACGACGACTGCCCTCACAATCAAGATGCATGTTGCAGCGAGAAATGCGTTTCTTTTCCATCTGAGAAAGGGGAGCTACAAAAAATTTGACCAGACATTGATACTCTTATCATATAGAGGAACGCAATTTCTCGAGGTTATGTAGTTGATAGGTCCTGGTAAATAACCTGAATGTATCTGACCATGCACAAAAATTAGACAACCAAATGGAAGACCTATGTCAAGACTATAGTTCTTTGATTATGCGAGAACATGCATGTCCCATTTCATCGTGCATTTTTCTAGCATTCTAGGAGATGAAGCGTATGTGGATTGTGGGAAGCGCTCTTTTTTGTAATTTTCTGAAAAAGTGCACAACCATTTTAGGAATACTAAAGATATCACCAAAGCGCCGAAATTGTTTTATTGTTCAGTCCAAGGTGGATCAAACTTTCAAATATGCATTAGCCACTGAAAGATGTAGTTGAAAACTTGAATAGTAATGGCAGATGGAGTTGAAATTGTCACAAACCAAATCCCAGGATCAAATCTATCTGTCGATGCATTACTTCACCTAAGATCATATAGCACAGAGCCGAAAAAGGTAGCAAACTATTAGTTGAACGAAAAGGGAGGAAATGTCTGAAACTCATGTGGCAACCAAGTGTCAATTTTGTTTGAAAAAGGCGTGACAACAATCATCGTGCAGGGATCAAGATGCTAGAAAAAATCCAACTTGTTGAATCTTACAGACTAATTACTCTTTCTAAGAAGCAAAGAATGTAGTTTTCAACATACGAGCGAAGAAAGAGTGGTATAATAAAGCTAAGGTATAGCTCTTTTATATGGTAGCTCTTTTGCACCTCAGAGTAGTTAAAGGAAAGAAAAGATGTGAAATTTACCTCAATAGAATATGCACTTCCCAGTAGAAAACTTACAATAAGGGCACAGAGTAATGGCGGCGACTGAAACATGATTCCCAAAGTGAAACTCTGAAAAGACAATCCAACAATCAATGATGCAGGCCTATATTTCCCCAGCTGACCCCCATTGATTGGGACTTTAAGGCTTGGTTTGGTTTAATCCCAATCCACTATTTCTTATGTTACAAAACTTTCTGTATTATCGATTCATAGGTTGCTTGCAGACTACAAAATCTGATCCGTGAAATACGAACTCAATGAAGGCGCAAGCAAAATTCTATTGAAGTAAAAACTCAAAACTAAGGATGCATCCGCTAGGGGATAGGATAGGATTTAGTGACTTACTAACCATTAGAAGAAATGTGGACACAATTGCCCATCCTAACTCCATTGAAAATTCTCCAGAAGCTAGTGGAAGATGAGGTTTATTCACCTAAAAACATACAGCAATAGCTTACTAGCAAGCAAAACATTACTAACATGTGAAGCCCATTTGAACAAATCGAAATGTTGATCGCACAGAAAATTTTCGATTACCTTGTCTATATCAACATCAAACAGCTGATTAAGTCCGACCACATAGATGTTCATTAGGACTGACGGCACTAATGCCTGCAATGTAAACGGAAGATGATCACAAAAATTTCACATCAAGTGAAACTAGTCTTATTTATCTACTAAAACTTGCCTTCAGTAGTCCCACAAAAAATTGGACGGAAATATCAGCAGTTGATTCCAAAGGTAGAAGAGAGACAGATGTTATTCCTATAAGCTGATCAAACAATGCGGGTACAATGGTATAAGTCAACTTGAAGCAAACATCTTCTTACTCCACGGTTTAGTTCGGATGACAGTAATCTGGGAATGAGAAATTGGTTCAAGATTCCATAATTCCAACGTTCAGAACGGATTGGAATCAAGAAGCAGATACCAGTTCGATCCAGAAATGGTGGGTTCTAATAAATTCGCAAAAAAGTTTCTGATAAATGAGATATTTTGAAACACCAAAATGAAAATATTAACTCCTGGGTACAGAATCTCATCAACTGTAGATTACAGCCATCCAAACTTAACCTGTTGTTTTTCTCCCAGCAACTTTGACAGAACATACTCACAGTGCCAATAACAGTGTGTGGACGAGAAAATTGGTAGAAGGCGTTCAAGTTCTTGCATATATCACTTTGATTTGATCCCGGATGATCGTCCTTCGGTGTTGTTGATGGATACTCATCTCCTGAGATGAAGCTTTCCAACGACTTTCTGCTTGCTTTAATCTCACTACTCGTGACATTTACATGTAAATGAGTTAAAAATCTGAAGCAACGGCATCTGAAACGCTTCTTCAAGCTGTGGCTATATGTAATGTTTTGTATCTGCCTCACTGGGAGTTGAATTTGTGTAACAGAACCTGCTACAACAATCGAAGGATCACTAAACGGCAGCCATGGGAGTTCAAAAAAGATAGAAGACAACAAGATTGATAGCTTACTCAAAATAGACAAGACTACAAACCAGACTATCACCAATGGCCAAAAGTACTTAGAGCAAGTCCACCCGATGGTGCCAAAATGACTTTGCTGTAAGCCTGTAACCATTTCTTGGTTTGCTCTAGTGTCAAAAAGTCAAAAAATTACAATGCTACTGCACTAGTTTGGTTTGATTCCATTTGGCGTAGTGCTGACTATTGCATTAAACTCATACCACTTTTCAATGCAAATCAGTTGGCTCAGAGAATGCGGGGGATTCGGCAAGCCAAAGTTGGTGCCAAATTCAGCACGCAGCAAAAGTTAATGATGGGTGAACTTGAATGTTATCAAAGAATCTACCAAACCATGACTTTGGCAGCATAATGGCTCATCGGCTGACTTGCTCTTATACCGAAATTTTGGTTTTCCTGTAATTCTAGAGTTACAACATTTCCTATGGTTAGATAATTGGCATTCCCTTGGCCCTCTGTACCTTAAGTATGGGATAGGATGGCCTTTAATTTAGGAGGATCCCTTAGTGCAAAGGTCAGCTCTATAGTCCATAATGGGGGATGGAGATGGTGTTGCGGAAACTAAGGATCAAACCAGAAAAATCAGAACACAAACACACACACAAACACAGAGACAAAGATTTACGTGGTTCCCCAAAATCGGGTACGTCCACGGGAGAGGGCCGACGAATTTCTATTATAGAGGAAGAGGAGGATTACAAAATCACTCAAACTCACACTCACTCATAGACTGATACAAATGCATACATATGCTGCTCTCAAACTCTCTCTGATTTTCAGATGCTCTATCATTCTCTTTTTGACAGAGCCTCCTAGGATGAGCTCGGCTCCCTCCCGAAGGAGGAGCTCTCACGCTGCTCTACTCTCTCTACACTACCTCACTCTCCTCTCTGGTCTCTCACTCAAGAGAGATACAAACCCCAAGCAGAGGACTCCAATTTATAGCCAAAACCTGGAGCCCTATTCATGAGCCACGAGAGGCTCATTTACTGCAATCCCATGCCTGGGATTTTCAAGATTTAGGCAAATCTTTTGAAGTCTACAAAGGCTGCCAAGGCTGCCATCTTTGACCAATGAGAGAATTGGAGCCACACTTCAGCAGCCCATGTGCTGATTTCAACAGATGGCCTAGGAACAGAAATGTTATTGTCAAAGAAATCATGGATAAAACTGCTCCTGACTTGTTTCCCCATGAAGGAAGAGAAGATACAGTTTTCTGGACTCTGACTATATACTACTGGTTGGTATTCTACTAAGTCAGCCTGGGAAGTGTTGCGATCCAAAGCCCCTGAAGTTGGTTGGTGGCCCATGCTATGGTACAAAAAGCATGTCCCAAGGCGGTCCTTCATTTTGTGGCTGGCTGTTCTTAATTGGGAGGCTATCTACCAAGGATGGGTTGCATAATTGGGGGATTATAAACGACAGTAATTGTGTGTTGTGCCGTGGGGAAGTGGAATCTCATTCCCATTTGTTTTTTTGACTGTCCTTTCTCTTCTTCCGTTTGGTTATGGGTTAGAGCATGCTGTGGCAGCCTTCCAGCTAAATTCTGTGGGGATCTCTACACAGCGAGGGAGGTTCTATCAGGAATACATTGTTTAAACTCGGTTTAGCAGCGTCTATTTACCATCTTTGGAAGTCAAGAAACTATCCGAATTTTTCTACATTCGGGACATGACTCTGCTATTGTGGAAAAAACTGATTTTGGATGATGCAAAGAGTTGTACCAGCTCCTGGAAACATGAGATCAAATGCCCCGATAATCTCAGAGTTTGCCGCGATTGGGGGATTCCTAATGCAGTTTTTCCTGTAATTCTTTTGTTAGTCTGGTTTAGCTAGGGCTTTTTCATATCCGCGATGTACCTAGTTGGCTTGGTTGTATTCCTTCTCAAGGCAATCCTTGAGTTTTTTTTTGGACTTGGTCCCTTTATAAAATTTGCCTTTCTCCAAATAAAAAAATAAAAAAATTCGACATTGTATAGGGTACCATTAGAGGTTGTGCCCGTACACGACTCGAATGGCATAGGCCATGGAGTGTTGAGTCTGCAACATTAAGTTCTTCCCATGTAACCATATAAATAAAATAACAATTGAGAATAACTGATAAAAGGAAAATTTTTCGGGAAAAAACACACCTTTATCTTGGACACAGGATTTCAGAGGGAGGACGAATGAACATGGTTGAAGCATCTCTCTCTCTCTCTCTCTCTCTCTCTCTCTCTCTCTCTCTCTTACACACACACACACACAGAAACGCAATTAAGATGTTTGTGAATACGTACATGCATGGCGGCAGGTAGGCATTGCTTTGGTGTTCAAATTGGCACTTGCCAATGAATTCTCACACTTGGCTAATAATCCATGTTTTTGTACTTATCTATCAGCGGATTCTCTGCTTGCAGTTTCAAATTCAATTGCATGCGCACATATCTTCTACGACAACCGCTCATTTGAATGTAGCAGTAGCAATGGGTCAGGTTTGGGACTGGTTTTTCTTACGGGCCCTAGGTTGAAGCTCGAGGTATGGCCGCTTTAGGCCCCGAAAAAATTACGAATTTTACGGGTCCCTTCTCTTTGGTATCCATTACGAATTGTATTGGAGTATTTACTTTTCAAAAGGTAAAAGAACATTAAATTATTTAGAAAATACTAGAAAGGTTGAGAAATGAAAGAAAGGATCTTGGGGGCCATTTTGCTTTGTTCCCATCTCAAAAATATTCTCTCTAAATTTTTTGACTGTTTCATCATCTGTGTTTTTTTTCGTCTTTAGTGATTTTTTTAATCAAAATTTCCACATGTTTTTTACTTTTTGAATGTATATAACGTACTTATTTGAAAAGTCAAAAAGTTCGTTAAATCGTTAAAAAATTGACTAAAGACGAAAAAATATGCAAACCTATAAAGCATTTTTATCTCAAAATTCTAACAACCAAAATTGATTACTTTTTCCCATCATTTTATCCGGAGAAATTCAATTTTAAGAGGCAATGAAATTGTAACGCCCCGCTTTTTCAAAGAATTTCGGGCGCATTATTCATAAAATATGTTGAATTTCGCAAACTATTAAGCCCCTATTTGTTCTTATACAAAAATTACAATCTAGAAGAATACAAAAAAATCTATGCACATGAATTTTATTCAACGAAAACAACTCTAGAGCGACTCTAGTTTTGTCACGGGTTCCAAACAACGTAGGCCCAGCCGAAGCAACTACTCCACTGTAGAATCCTGCATGTTCTGGCAAATTGATCACCGAAGCAAACGATTTGCCAGGATACAAACGTATCCGTGAGTGATAAATCACCTAATAGAATAATCCAATCCAAATACCCCTCCTACTTTACAGCTAGCAGGTAACAAGATAATATTGAATCAAAGAAGTCAAGCAGAGATTTTACACATAAACTGGTTTGTTATTATCCATTAACCTAAGTGAAATCTAAGATCTTCTCCACAAGATCCTTTCCTCTCATACTATTAACTATGACTGTGTCATGGAAAATCCCCCATTGCTTGTCCTGCACACGGGATCCTAAACGAGTTCATCTAAGTTATGTACTTCGCATGAATTCATTTATAATCATAGCAGGGGGCACGATTACCCTTTGGAACTTCCCATGGCGTACCATATATTAGGGTCACCACCATTTCTAAGATATTAACTATGACTGTGTCATTGGACAATCCCCCTCTTGCTGGCCTGCAAGGGCACGATTACCTTTTGGAACTTCACATGGTGCACTATACGTTAGGGTCGCTACCATTCCTAAGCCACTAACTATGACCGTGTCATAGGATAATCCCCCCTTGCTGGCCTTGCAAGGGCACGATTACCCTTTGGAACTTCTTATGGCGTACCATACGTTAGGGTCACCACAATAACATCACCGAACCCCGCAGGTCACCCTTAGCCATGGCCAAATCATAATCCACAATCTCACAACTTCAACACTTTACCATTTATCTATTAACTTAGTATCGTCTATGTGAATTCTATTTGCGTATCACCCCATGTCTCTAGAGTCCAATCTAACATTCAAATCAAGTATTGGCGCAAGATACAATTAATCAATAATAATTAAAACAATTAATAAGTACGTAATGCAATCACACAACTTTTTATGAATGAACCGTTGCCCTTAGTCTTATATGGAAACAACTAGCAAGTTTTACAAGTTTGATTATAGAAGAAAAATAAGGCAATTATAATATTAATAACCAAGTTGTTAAAAAACAATAAGGTAAAATCATTAGTAGAAAATAAACTTATTGATACTGTAAAATATTAATATTTTCTAAAAATTTACATTTTTTATGGGTTTCAAATAATACTCATAAATCTAATTCTTATTTAAATATTTACAAAATAATACTTAATACGTTGATCGCTTGTTATCATTAATATATAATATCCAGAAATTATATATTTCGCTATAAGTTTCAAAAAAAATCGTATCATTTCATTCTCACACCTAAAAAAAAAAATTTATTAATACCTTTCACTAATTCCCCTTCTTTGGGGTTCTTTAAAAAAAAATAGATAATTGACAATATATATATTAACAAATGACCTTATTTCCTGATCTTGAAATTCAATAATATCGAATCACATCATAACTTTAATCCATCAATTTCTCACAGTAATCAATCAATTTACGAACAAAAATCATTTTCAGGCCTCACCACCGACTTTCTATCACAGACCGGGCTAAATATTAATAAAAAATAGGGCTAAACAGTAATTAAGAATTTTAAGAACAAGTCATCATCTCATCCAAAATTAAGTTTTAGTCCCAACTCCATTAAAATGCAGACTGAGGTTTCGGGTTTCCCGAAAACTACCTCAAATGCGATTCTAAGCTCGGGTAAGTGTTGTACAGTGTCCGTAGATCGCTGTGGTGGTTCCGAAAATTCAAGGCAGCGTCCGACGGTGGTCCGTCGGGGCTCGCTGTGGCGGCGTACACCGAAACAAATGGTGCGCCCACTGTGTACACACCCACGGCTTAAACGGCGGGCCACGGAGGGCGGGGTGGTGGTGGGTACAGGCCGGAGGAGGTGGAGGAGTTCGGTGGTGGGGAGAGGAGGTGGCTACCGAGAGAGGTGGTGGCGGTTCGGTGGTGAACCGAAGGTGGGGTGGTGCGGCGGAAATGGGGGTGACTCGTTGGAGATGCAGAGAGGTGGTGGTGCACGGGTAAGGTGGCGGTAGGAGGTGGTGGTGATTGATGGAGGTTCAGAGAAGGAGGAGGTGCCGAGAGAGATAGCAGGAGGGTGGTATTTACAGGCGTCCAACCGGGCCACGATTTGCCGAATAGGGCAGTCGCCGTTTTCTTAATGGCCAAGTTTGGCCTTTTAGAGGATATAATTGGAATTTCGCCGTTTTCTTAATGGCCAAGTTTGGCCTTTTAGAGGATATAATTGGAATTAAAAAAAACTCGTCACTAAAGTGTTTATTGACAAAAAAAAAAAAATATGTGTCACAGAGTTATCACCAAAAGTGTGTAACTAGTAAAAGTTTTCAGTGACAATTAAGAGTTCTTTTTTGTGATTTCTAGAATCACTCCTCCTTTGTTTTCTTGCTAGAAGAAAGAGCATTAACTCGCAATTTCTTTTCCGATCCGATTGTGTTGAAGAATCCGGTGATAAAGTGTTTGGTGACGAAGGTTGTTTCTTGGAATGATTTTTACAGATTTAGGACTTGTATTTTTGGAGATATTATATGGGAGAACGAAGATTAGGAGAGAGAAAATACTCAAAAGATTAGGTGAGAGAAATGATAATTTAGGTTTTTTTTTTTTTGGAATGAAAAGATAAGTAAAAAAAGTAACTGCGATGAATACTTAAATACTAGCATAATATAAATGAGGACTAATATTTAAGTTACCCCACACAATAACCAAGTGCATTTACAAAATAGAAAGAATTAAGCTCTTCACTTGAATGCTTTTTCACCCCTTTTTTTTTTTTTTTGCACTTTATACTATACGCTTAAGTTAAATGTAAAAGGCGAAAAGAAACTTGAAAACTGCCTCTCTTATACGGGTATATACTGCGGAATAAATATTGCTAAACATAACACAAAATTTTCCTCTTTCTGTGTTTAGTTGCTTAGAAGAAACTAAGACCTTGTTCGTTTTAGGTATTTTGAATTTGGATTTATAGAAGAAAATGATTACAAATCTAAAACCAAAATACCCAACCGAAGGCTCTAAGAATTCTTGAATGAGAAAAATATATAAACAAGGGATGAAATTAGTTAGGGAAACTACACCTTGATTTTGGAGAGAGGATTTCACGTGGGGGACGAATGAACATGTATATGACTGAAGCATGGTTCTCTCTCTCACACACAATTAAACAAACAGAGAGAGAACAAGAAGTAACACATATATGTGGAGAAAATCCTTTTTAACATAGGGTTCCGTGAATAGTTTGTTTACGGAGGTGAATCGCGACCGTCCAAGAGTGTTTTGGACGGTCCAGATGTTAATGAAACTATTCCGGAAAAGAGTACTTTAACTCTTCTCCGAAAGAGTTTCATTTAAATTCGGACCGTCCAAAATCGAAATGGATGGCCGAGATCGCGCGCCTCTGTAAACAGCCTGTTTAGAGTGGTTCCGCGAATAAGTGTATCTCATATATATGCGAATTTATGCATAACAGATCTTACCATAACGCTGTCACATGCATGAAAGGTGATCAAAGATTCTCAAAGAGAATAGTACGATGAAGATCAAAAGGATTAAGGATGATGTAATATTCAAAGGTGATTATAGATTAAGAATAAATAACAGAAAGACTACAGCCACAGCAGGTAAAATGCGGTGGCTGGCAATGCTGTGGCCGGCCACCGCATGTCATTTGGGGTCCACTCCGGGCCCTGCACGGACAATCCGATCCGTTCAATAATTTAAAAAAACAAAACCAAGTGGGTTGGGTGGGAAATCAGCTTGATCCGATATGTGTAGATGCTCGGATCAAGCTTCTCGTTTTTGGAAAATCGGAAAAAATGGAAAGATTGGTTTTCCGATTTTTCAAAGATGAAAAGCTTGATCCGAGAACCTACACATATCGGATTGAGTTGATTTCCCTTATGACCCACTTGGTTTTTTAAAAAAAAATTATTGAACGGCTCGGATCATCCGTGCGGGGCCCGGAGTGGGCTGTTACAGCGTGCGGTGGCCGGCCACCACATTTTGCCTTCGGTGGCCGTAGACTTTCTGAATAAACAATGGTTCAAGCGGTCCAGCTGTTGCCACTGGCCCACTTACTGTGGTGGCTTCAAAATTTTATAGTGAAAATGATACACCCACCGCCTACCAACCACCGCTCCGCCCACTGCATGTTCGCCGAGCCCACTCCGGCTACTGGACGGTCGATCCGAACAGTTCAAAAATTCTAAAAAAAAAAACCGAGTGGGCTTCCGTGAGAATCAACGGCATCCGAAGTGTGTAAGTGCTCGAACCAATCTTCCATTTTTAATGGCTCGGATCATCTAATTTTTGGAAGTACGGATCGAGCACTTACACACGTCGGATGCCATTTATTCTCGCGCTAGCCCACTCGGTTTTTTTTTAAAGAATTTTTGGATGGTTCGGATTGACCGTCTGATGGCCGGAGTGGGACCGGCGAACGTGCGGTGGGCGGTGGGTGTATCATTGTCCTATATAGACATTGGAAAATTCTAAAATCAGCCCAATGGGCTGACAATAGTGAGTGTGTAAATGTATATTAAATGGTGTAAAAAGTGCACAGAAATAAGTGTTTTCCTTGTCTTTTAGCGTGTTTATCGTCAGCCCAGTGGTCTGACAATAGCAAGACCGATATACATTTTATAGTAGGAGGATATCAGAAAATTACTAATTTCGTTGATTTGAATAGTTCTGTTGACCAACAATTTATACACATGATCTCATATTTTTGTATGCATAGTGTGACCAAAATATAAAAATATATATAGGATTACGAGTTTCGCATTTTGAGGCAAAACAGTACTATTAAACACGTGGCACAACGGTAAAACCTATGTAGACATCGCCCCACATAGGGTATCAGCGTGACACCTGCGCGGGAGACATGGCTCCGCGGGAGGTCTGCTAAAGTCAGGAGGGACACGAGACCTTCTATACCAAGAGAATGCCTCTCCTGAGGGTTGGGTGGCTTGAACAGAAGCAGAGAGCCTGAGGAAGGAGAGGGACGTTGGCGTGTCCCCAAAGATGGGGAGATGAAAATCATTTGACATCCTAAAGAAAAAATCGAATTGCATTTAAGAAAGTACGTCCATTAATTGTTGAGAGACATTCTTCTTATTTCGTCTCTATTGATAGAATCATATGACATGATCTTTTGTTGGAATCTTTAATCGAATTGAAAATTAATTGTTCAAGTCAACAAGAATTCGCTTCGAAAAATCTTGAGTGTTACGGCCAACAAAAATTTTCATAGAACTTACGACATGGTTTAACTTTCTTGAATATTTTCTCACAAACTAAACAAAGGAAAAAAAATGTAATTAATGTGGATATTAAATCAATACATTAATACTGTACATAAGCAATGAACATTGAGTTGACCGTTATTGAGAGGGAAGACAAAACACAATACTGACATCGATAGTTTGTTTTCTTTCTTAATTTTTTTCCTCAATTTTTTATCGTTAGGAGTGTAGGCTTTAATTTGTTTGGGCTAATATATTAGACGTTCAACTATGACATGATCTTCTGCAGAGAGATATTCTTCTTGTTTCATCCCTATCAATAGAATCATACGACATGTTTGAATTGAAAATTACTTGTTCATGATCGAGTCAACAAAAAATTTCATAGAAGAACTTACAACATG
The DNA here is from genome assembly GCF_030253575.1 of Rhododendron vialii. NCBI lineage: Eukaryota > Viridiplantae > Streptophyta > Magnoliopsida > Ericales > Ericaceae > Rhododendron > Rhododendron vialii. The sequence goes on from NC_080558.1 coordinate 40,887,353, forward strand.
AAAGTAACTTTCTTTAAAGAAAGTTAATTGACCATAATTTCACAAACTAAACAAAGATAAAAAAGAAGAAGAAGTAGTTAGTGTTATGGATATATACTAAATCAATACATTGAGTCTGACCGTTGTTGAGTTAGTAATTCAATACATTGAGTCGACTCTTGTTGAGAAGACATTAAAAGGGGTGGAGATTAATTAAGAAGAACAAAAAGAAGGTCAACACAAAAAGGGAAAATGATTGAAATTAGGAGTAGCCAATATTGAATTCAGGAGTACTATCTTCCTCCATATCTGTTGGTCCATTTTCGGCATCTGTACGTGTTATGTCTTAAATTATTTATATCTTTCAATTTACAATAGATTTCATAATTTTTGAAAAATTCGTATAATATAATTAATTGAGATTTATCAAATAAGATCCATATTATATATTTTTAGAGATTTGTATTAAAAGATATGTGCAATTTTTTTTAAGGGGTGTGAAATATTGGAAGTGAACAAACAAACACGGACGAAGGTAGTACTAAAATTACTGTGCAACTGGCTAGAAGAAGGATCATTGAGATAAAAATACAAAAGCGAACACAAAAAAAAAAGGTCAAAAAACCTCTCTTATGAAAGGTTTGACGTATAATATTAAATTGTAAATTACTAAGGAATAAGTATTGGAGTATTAAACATAACACAATATTTGTTCATTCTTTCTGTGCATAACACGAGTACTGCCACGAGTACTGCGCTTTAAATTTTTGGTACCGTTAGCGGTTAGAACCACTAAAGTATGAATTCACAGAAAAGTGAAACGTTTGTTCTAACCAGACAACTCAAAGTTACAAACTCCTTGTAGAACTTATATATGGAAATTGGTAAGAACCAGAAATTCCTGAAGAAATTAGTACAACAAAATTAGAACAAAATCATTAATGAAAAGATGGGATGAAATTAGTTAGGGAAACTACACCTTGATTTTGGAGAGAGGATTTCACATGGGGGACGAATGAACATGTATATGACTGAAGCATGGCTCTCTCTCTCTCTCTCTCTCTCTCTCTCTCTCTCACACACACACACATGCATAAACACACAGAGAAAGAACAAGCAGTAACATATGCGCGTTTATATACTTCAGACCTTACCATGATGATGTCATGCATGTTGTTTCATGACAATGCCATGAAATGTGATTATGACATGAAGCAGAGGTGGACATAGGGGTGCAAGCAGAGGCCCGGATCCTTGTAAATCCCCCAATTGTCGCAATATTTCTGCTATATTTTAGATTTTGTACGTAAAAATTATGAATAAAGGTCCCTTCAAAATTGTATTATGTTATATGAGGACGATATTTTGTTGTTAATTTACGAATATATGTGATTCGGTCCCTCCCACATCAAGAATCATGCGTCCGTCACTGACACGAAGGTAATTAATTAGGATGATGCTATGGTGTCCCCGGTCATCTTGGGGACATCGTAATTTTTGGCATAACTTCATCATTATGAGCATAACTAAAACCCATTATAAGCATAACCGAACCCAAATAAGGTATAACCAAGGAATATCTAAAAAATCAACCAAGGCATAACCAAACCCAATCAAGGCATAACAAATAAGTTATGCTTTGTTATGGTTGTGTTATCCTCATAATGGTTTTGGTTATGCTCATAATAGGTTTTGGTTATACTCATAATGATTTTGTTATGCCAAAAGTTACGGTGTTCCTAAAATGACCGGAGACACCGAAGTCATTCCCAATTAAGAATGAAGAAAAGGCTATGATCAGGGGTCTAGCTGTTGGATGATGCTATGGTGTCCCCGGTCATTTTGGAAACACCGTAATTTTTGGCATAATTTAATCATTATGAGCATAACTAAAACCTATTATAAGCATAACAAAACCCAAACAAGACATAACTAAGGAATATCCAAAAAACCAACCAAGGCATAACCAAACCCAACTAAGGCATAACTAACAAGTTATGCCTTGTTATGGTTCTGTTATGCTCATAATGATTTTGGTTATGTTCATAATGGGTTTTGGTTATACTCATAATGATTTTGTTATGCCAAAAGTTACGGTGTCCCCAAAATGATCGGGGACACCGAAGTCATTCCCCTAGCTGCTGCTGCTTTACTTATTTCACAACACTCTATTTTCAACAATGGCAAACCCACAACTCTCTATTTTCATTAAGGGTTTTGCTAGAAAATGCCTAGTGGGCATCAACAAGAAGACAAAAATTATATAATTTTTTCCATCTCTTCATCCCGTGTCAGGGGTCTGACACGGGTCCACTCCTACTATGACGAAAATACCCCCGCTTGGGCAAAAAATATCCGAACCTATTTTATTTTTTCTTTATTTAATTAATACTAATGTTTATACGCTGTATCTTTTTTCTTTTTTATTTATTTAAAATTATTAATGTTCCAATTTTCAATCCGATTGAATTGGTGGAAAGATCTTGTTTTTTTTTATCATTTTATCTTTAATGGTCATTATGAAATTTTGAACTCGTAGAATCAAATATCTCTTAGGGCTAATCAATGAGAGTGCTAAAGTCAAAATTTAATTATGGCCATTTAGGATAAAATGATTAGGAAACTAAAATCTTTCCACTGGTTCAAACGGATTAAAATTTGGAACACTTAATTTTTTAACTATATTTTTAAATATATAAACTGTCATTTAAATATAGTTAAAAAATTAAGTGTTCCAAATTTCAATTCGTTTGAATCAGTGGAAAGATTTTAGTTTCCTAATCATTTTATCCTAAATGGTCATAATTAAGTTTTTACTTTAGCGCTCTCGTTGATTAGCCCTAAGAGATATTTGATTCTACGAGTTCAAAATTTCATAATGACCTTTAAAGATAAAATAATAAAAAAATAAGATCTTTCCACCAATTCAACCGGATTGAAAATTGAAACACTAAAATAATTTTAAATAAATAAAAAAGAAAAATGATACAGCCTATAAACATTAGTATTAATTAAATAAAGAAAAAAATAAAATAGGTTCGGATACTTTTTGCCCAAGCCCAAGCGAGGGTATTTCCATCATAGTAGGAGTGGACCCGTGTCAGACCCCTGACATGGCGTGAAGAGATGGGAAAAAGTATATAATTTTTGTCCTCTTGTGGATGCCCACTGGGCATTTTCTAGCAAAACCCTTTCATTAATAGCGTTTGATAAAAGGGAATGACTTCGATGTCCCCGGTCATTTTGGGGACACCGTAATTTTTGGTATAACTTTGCCATTAGAAGCATAACTAAAATCAATTACAAGCATAACAGAACCCAAACAAGACATAACCAAGGAATATCCAAAAAACCAACCAAGACATAACTAAACCCAACCAAGGCATAACAAATAAGTTATGCCTTGCTATGGTTTTGGTTATGTCTTACTATGATTCTGTTATGCTTGTAATGAATTTTGGTTGTACTCATAATGGTTTTATTATGCCAAAAGTTACGGTATCCCCAAAATGACTGGGGACACCGAAGTCATTCTCTTATCGAATTATGATAATTATCAGGTGATCACAATTATCTATTTATCCGCAATATTATGTTGGGGATAATGACCGGATACACCGAAGTTATTCCCTTATGTTGATATGTATTATCTTTGTACATCAAAATCGTAAACCTCATCAGCTACGTACAAACGTGAGTTGCCGCCATCACGTTTTGAAATGTTTGTTGCCTTATAATCTATTATCATTATTTTTGCACCATTTCAATCTCTTGAGTACCGGTTTAAATCTTCTCTCATCTGCGTGACTGACTTCTATCATATTTGACATATTTCTTCTTTTGTCCAACACTATCATTTAGTTGGCACAAATTATTCCATAAATAATATGGTTGGCCGCCATCATCTCGACAACCAATTTTTGTGGGTGCTTTTTAATGATTTTGTTTCATTAATTTTTAATTAATCGCCGTTAAAATTCCTAGGAGTCTTTTTTTTGTCAAATAATAGTGGCCGTTGAATATTATTTTTAAAGACGAGGCCTGCAAACTCCTACTTATTAAATGTCGTGGGTCCTACCTCTAAAATTTTAAGTTTGATATCTATTGTTGTGTGGATTTCCAAAATAATGGAATATTTAAATATTCATCCTTTTTATCCGTGTCATGTAAGAATTCATCCCGCCCTTTTTTCATACTTATGTTTTTATCCTTTTAGTGTGTGAATTACCTTTCTTACCATTTTCACTATGATATACATATATTATGTTATATTGCTTTCCTAATTTAGTGGGATTGGATTTGATTGTTTTCCCAATTTAGTGGGATTGGATTGAATTATTTTCCTAATTCAATGTTATATTGCTTTCCTAATTTAGTGGGATTGGATTTGATTATTTTTCCAATTTAGTGGGATTGGATTGGATTATTTTTCTAATCCAATGGGATTTGGTAAATTTCAATATGATTGATTACTTATTTTTAGGAATATAATATGATCAATTGACCACATATTTGCATTTTTTCTTTATTCTTCGAGTTGGCCAACCAGATAACAGAAAGTCATATTTTTCATTGATCTTATTACATGGAACATGGCTAAATTACCGTAAAAAAAATATAACATGACATATTCAAACCGTTACATGGTTAAATTAACATGACATTACATGGTTAAATTACCATGACGATTACTACGTGGACACGATTAATATCCCATGATTCGAACAAATATTTCATGGTAAATGGTTCAAATAAACAAAAAACCATTCAATCTGTGTATCGTCATGGAAACCTTCATTAATAATCATGGTAAGAATATCCAAACAAGCCATAAATAAAAAAAATCAACGAATAAGACGAGAAAAAAATATGAATATTCAATCGCCGATTCATGGTTAATAAACTATGAATACACAAACCATATAAACAAAAAAAAAAACTTCACAAATCACTATATCTTGAAGATTTGCTCCGACGACAACGATAACGCCCACTTCTTCGTTAAACTTCATTGACGCTAGAAGATGATTGATTGGCGAAAGGGAGGAGGGAATCGGTTGACAGTAACGGTACCAAAGGGAGATTTCTGTCGGCTTCATTGATGACGACGGAGGATGATTGATCGGCGAGAGGGAGGAGGGCAACGGCGGCGATAGCGTGGAAGACGTCGGACGACGAGTGGATCACCGCCCACCGGAGGACGTGTGAATGGCGGCGGCTGTTTATGGAGGACGAATGGAGGACTTTGAAAAGAGGGAGAGAGAGAGGGAGAGAGAGAGAGAGAGAGAGAGAGAGAGAGAGAGAGAGAGAGAGAGAGAGAGAGAGATGCTTACTTATATATAATCCCACCCGAATTTTTGGGATCCATAATTTTAGGAATTGAACGGGAATCGTGGGACGGGATGGGAAAGATTATGTTTTGGTCTCATTTTCTGGTATATATATATATTAGAGGCACTTTTGGTATAAAAAAAATAGGGATGAAATCATAACTATTCAAAAAATGGAGGTTGAATACTTAAGTTGGATGAGATTTGAGGATGGATAATTAAGCCTACCCAAAATAATAAGACAAGAGAATAAAAGAACGAAGGTTAAAAAAAGATCGAGAATAAAGAACTAAGAGCATTCACAGTGGAATAAGCAAAATAAAAAATTATTAAAATTAGTAATGTTGGATAAAAAAAATGCTCACATTGAAATAACCAAACTTAGCAACCTCTTAACATCTCATCAAATTTTGACTATTCAATAATCAAAGCTAGCAATATTTTGTCAATAACCAAATTTTATCTCTCAATCAAGTATACCAACATTATACAAAAACCTTCTCTCTTCTATTATCTCTCTCTCTCTCTCTCAATAATGTTTTGAAAAAATAATTTTACAAAACTGTAACTTTCAGAATTTTTTTCTGTTTTTTTCAGAAACTTTTTTTTTACAAAAAACAATTTTTTCAAAATTTTTAAATAACTATAAGTAAATAAAGTGTGTTTTTCAAAAATCTGTTTTTGAAATTTCAAAACTCTTTTATAGAAAACTATTTTTTATACAAAATCTGTTTTTAAAAAACTGTATTTATAGTTTTTAAAATTTCAAAACTATTTGTGTAAATATAATTCTTTCAAAATTTCTTAAAATTTTATTTACAGTTTTTAAGTGAACAAAGTGTGTTTTTTGAAAAACTATTTCTAACATAAACTGTTTTTTTTCCCTTCAAAAACTCATTTTTCAAAAAATATGCGTGAAATGAAGGGAAAAAGTTTGGACAGCCCATTGATTTTGATTATGGAAAAAAATAATCAATGTAAGATTTGATATTGCTAATTTCAACAACCTCTAAATGGATAATCAAAATTTGATGTGACATATTTTGATCCACTGCTGATGCTCTAAGAAGTCTTTTTACAAGTTGCATGTGACAAACTTAATTGCAACTCTTTCTCGTAATTAATACGAGAGAGAGAGAGTAGTCCACTAATTGCAGTAATTAATACTTGCCGTTTTTTGGCTACCGCTAACCAATTGCAGTAGTACTAATTGTTTTCCCCTAAAACGCTAAAGGGAAATGCTACGTTCAAAGAAAATTTATCCCGAAAGTACCTCGAAAACAGTAATCAATGGTTGAGAATCACTTTGATGATTGGGCCACACATATCAAAGTGAATCTCAACCATTAATTGCTGTTTTCGGGGTACTCTCGGGGTAAATTTTCTTTGTCCCTATGTTTCTGCGTTTTTCAACCCAAGAGAAGCTCTAGCCAAGTTGGGCATGCAAACCTTAACTAAAACTAGAGCTCCCTGGTTTGAAACCAGGAGCTTTGTTTTGGCAAATAACCTTTTGTTTTGGCAAATAACCTTTCGTTTTGGCAAATTTATTTAAAAGTGCGTCTTACTTAATTATGAAGCTAAAATACCATGTTTAATCTTTTAACTGTAGCAGCAAAATTTTTTTTTTTTAATTTTACCGTATATTAACCATCTCATCTATATTGAAGGTTTTTTTTGTTAAAAAGAACTAGGCCCTATTTTAAAATTCGTTTTACGCCTCTAAAATGTCAGGGCCGGTGCTGTGGGTTGCTGAAACAAAAGTGCTACGTACACAACGGTTGTGTAACAAAAATGCTATTTGCACAACCGTTGTGTTGGTTGTGTGCGTAATTCTGACCGTCCAGATATATTTGGATGGACTAGATTTTAAACAAACTCTTTCAAAAAAAAGTCTAACTTTTATGTGAAAGAGTTTGAGTGAATCCTGACCATTTATTACAGCAATGGACGGCTAGGTTGTTTTATGTGTAGCACTTTTGATTGTGTAAAACACAACACACAAAAATAGGTTGTTTTAGCTGGTCAGAAATGCTAGGGACAAAGAAAATTTACCCCGAAAGTACCCCGAAAACAGCAATCAATGGTTGAGATTCACTTTGATATGTATAGCCCAATCATCAAAGTGATTCTCAACCATTGATTACTGTTTTCGGGATACTTTCAGGATAAGTTTTCTTTGTACGTAGTATGGACAACGAGACCCTGATTTTTGCACAAAATTTGGAGGCCTAAACCGACCGCACTTCCAGCTTCAAAGGGCCGGCCCTGCGTACCCAACCCACATGGATAATCCGATTGGAGAGAGAGAGAGAGCGGGGGAGTATTAATTGCAGTAATTAATACTACTAATTGTTTTTGTTAGTTGCCATTTTCGGCTACCGCCTGACCTATTGCAGTAGTACTAATTGTTTTCCCCTAAAACCGCCAACCGTATTGATCTCATTTGTATCCTCGCGATGGATGAAATACTTTTTTGCCCATAAAAAAATAAACAATTTCAATGACCTCCCTAAAGTATACACTATAGCAACAATTTCTTAAAGTTGGATCGATGCTATTAAGAGCAAGTTCACTAAATTAGGCAAATTTTCAGCCAAGAATGTTTGTGAACCGTGCACATTTCTTATTTTACCTACCCACGTATCTTTTAACACTTCAACAATACTCTCTATTATCTTCTTCATTCTTTTAAAATATTCCTACGAAGAGTACTCTATCTATCTATAATAACTTCAACCAGTATTACTATTTTAAAAACGGTCTTGCTATTGTCAGCCCACTGGACTGACGATAAGCACACTAGAAAACAAAGAAAACACGTATTTCTGTGTATTTTTTATACCCTTTAATACACATTCACACACTCACTATTGTCAGCCCATTGGGCTGATTTTAAAATTTTCCTTTTAAAAAATATGATGTTGTTTGATACCTGTCGTTCTCTGAGTAAGATAATTTTTTCTTAAAAATAATCTCTTTTTAACGACACTTACCAGATGAATAATTTGGATCATTCGATTGTTAGATTTTCATTGCAAACTACCCAACTACATAGCAACCTAGTGAACAGTCCCTCTGTTGATTCCCTGAGTAAAACGGTAGCAAAATTAGGATATCTGGGAAGTAGAGAGGGAAGTATCTATGGACTCGATAGTGCTAAAATACTTAGAGCAAATCCACCCGATTGTGCTAAAATGACTTTGCTAAAACCAATTTGTTTTTTACTTGTCACAGTGTGAAAAGACCAATAAGTAGCAATGCTGCTGCACCGGTTTGGTTCAACTTTGGCATGGTCACAAATCGACGCAAGTGGATCAAATTCAACTAGTTTCAATGCACATCAGTTGGCTTGGATAACATGTGAAAACTGGCAGATCTGTTGGCTTTTTCATTTTTTGGCGGCAAAAGATAGCAACGGGTGAACTTGAATTTCGCCAAAATTTCTACCAAACTATGGCTTTTGCAACCAAAATGGCTCGGGGGGGTACTTGCTCCTATGTTGAAAATTTGTGACAAAGTTTCACTAGTTCAAGTGTGACAACATTTCGACATTGTATTTGGGTACAATTACAACTTCCAACTTCAGAGTATCAGAGGGTCGCCCCACCGGCTTCGACATTAGATTTCCCCAACACTATGAGAAAAAGAAAAGGCTTAATTGCAAGAACATCTCCTAAACTATCATTTTTTGGCAACTTCACCCCTTTAAGTTTAAATTCGTGCAATTTCACCCCCCTAACTACAAAATTCGAGCAACTTCACCCCCTCTCCCATTTTTCGTCCAATTCTTGGATGGACTGAAATAAAAAGACCAACGTACCCCTAAGGTTTAAAAAAAACACATGGTTTATACTTGGAAGAAAAAAACGATTGATCACTCCCACCACCTTTTCATCTCTATCTCTCTCGCTCTCTTCATCATGGGTTGAGATCGACCGAGACTCTAGAACCGATCTCCCCATCTCCAATCGAGGAGAGGTGTAGAGGAAAGAAAGAGAGAGAGAGATCGTGTAGGGGGGGGGGGGGGGGGGGGGGGGGGGGGGGGGTGGGGGGGTCTATAATGGGCATTTTGGTATATTAAATTACTTTTCCATCCAATTTTATAATTTTCCATCAAAATCCCTAACAGAATTGGATGGAAAATGGGGGAGGGGGTGAAGTTGCTCAAATTTGGTAGTTAGAGGGTGAAGTTGCATGAATTTAAACTTAAGGGGGTGAAGTTACCAAAAAGTGATAGTTTAGGGGGTGTTCTTGCAATTAAGCCAAACAAAGAAAATACTACTCCTTGTTTTCACCTGGCACCTTTCAAAGTTAAAAACATATTTCTTCACATAACAACAGTAATGTCTTCCAGAACTACAGAGTGGCATCGGACTGAGACAAACAATGGAAAATTGGCATCAGCTTTAGGTGTCCAAAGAAACAGATTCTATCAATGTACGAAATGAATAAGAAGGTACAGATTCTATCAACTTATCTTGTTTTGCATAGTATAGCTGCAAAACAGGATAAGTGACATGTTTTAGCTTCAAACTGATAAGTGATAATCGGAAACGATGTCAATAGCAGCATATAACTGACTAAACACTTAATTATATCTCATTTTGGGAGCAGCTCATGGAATATAAAAATTAAACTTCTAGTAGAAAATAAGCATTTTTTTTGGCATGCCAAAATTATTTAAGGATATCCCCTTTCTTTGTTGTCTTTAAACTTTTTTAGGTTGTGAGAAATGAAATGAAGGGCAGGCGCATTCCACGTCGCCATTTTGACCTGATGAAGTAAGCTCTCTATAAGTAGAAAGTTTTGGAGGAGGTTCAAGTCAGAGCGGAGACAGTTTTTATAGCGCGAGATAGGGGGTATGAGAAACGGTATCAAGAGCGAAAGAGTGGGTTCAACTTCAGCGGATGATTTGGGTTCACCATTTACTAGATCAAATGGCTAAACTCTTTGCTTGACCCATAAAGATGTTATTCACTTGCCTTCCATATGAACATGTAAAGTGAAAAAGTCGATTCTTTGCTGTCAAGATCAACAGATTGAGCACGGAGCCAAAGAGATGAAGCCAGTGCAGCGTGGCCTAATACCTGAAACAATTGCGTCAACACAAGTTACAACCCATCAAAAGAGCCACAACTCGGGTTATTCAAAACAGGATGATTTTGATCTGCACAAACAATTACGAAAGACACGCACACAAAGGGATCAAAATCTAACGGCCTATACGGCCTCAAGCTTTTTAAGGAGGTCCTTAAAAGGCCATATAAGCATACAGTAAAATGCAGCACATTTGACAAATTGCATGGTTTTGGTTGAGTTATATGGCATACAGTGACAAGCTTGTTGGCGTAACTAGGAATCGAACCCAGGTGCCAGGAGCTTTTCCCAGTGTGTATAATCACTCCACCACGCTGATGATTTGTACCAATGTAGGAAATTTTTACAAATTTATATCAATTTTTTATTTTTTTTAAAAAAAGGCATGGGGCATGTGACCTCACGTGCCTCCACGTGGGTCTGCCCCTGTGTAGGTGGTGGTTGCATGGCTGAGCCGCTGTGTGGCGGTGGCAGGTCGGTTTGTTGATTGGCCGAGAAGAAGAAAAGGAAGATGGGAAGGAAAGAGAAGACAAGTGAGGAGAGAGAAGATGGTGAAGTTGTTTCTTGTTTGGATGAGAGGCAGGGGTGATCCGGTCCGGTTTTTTGCCTATTTTTTTTTGGACCGAACCGGTTATTCGGTTTGGAGTATTTGTAAATCGGAACCGGTTGAAACACGACCGGTTCAGTTTCAATCGATTGGACGGTTCCGGTCCGATTTTCTGGTTTATCCGGTTGAGGGAGAGAACACACCATCCCGTCGGCTTCAACAGTAAACGCCGACACCAAACTCCATCTCAAACCAGATATGAGTTTGGGGGGTTTCAAACAAGACAAAAATCAACGGAGAGATATGGATGGGAAACGGAGAGAGAGACTCAAGGTATCAAGTATCAACAGTCGCCACCACTTTGCCATCGCCGTTGTCATCTAAGAAGAAGAAGAAGGGGAGAGAGAGAGAGAGGGGGAAGCCAAAACTCTAATGCATAAAAGACTTGTACACTGGACATGGTACACGCCTTTAATGCATTGAAATTTTGGCACCAACAAAAACAATTTTAGCAATATCATTTCTCATTATTATACCCAATTATCAACAAGTACTAGTGGATGGACAGCCCAGCGGTAAGCGGAGGCTGCGTAAATTCTTGGGGTCTTGAGTTCAAGCCCCACTCCTTGCAGAGTCCGGTTCGGTGCGGTGTCTTATTCTCCCAAACCGGAAGCCGAACTGGAACAAATATTTTGAATTCTATCAAAGCGGACCGGACCGTTTCATTGAAAACCGAAGAAAAACATCTGGTTTCCGGTTTGGTCCAATTTTCATAAAAATCACCCCTAATGAGAAGGGTTTGTGTGGGGGATGGTGCCATGGTGGTGTCACAGACGAGAAATTTTTGGGTGTCGGGTGGGTACCACGTCACCCGGTTGACGTGGTGTCCGAGCAACATATTCGGCCGTCTAAAAGTGTATTGGACGGTTCAGATTGATACACTCTCTCTCCTCTTGTCCCAATGCTCTCTCTCCCTTTTTTCTCTTTCCAAATTCGAGCCGTCCAAAATCGAAATGAACGGTCCGGATGCTCTGAACGAGCACCACGTGGTACCCACTCGACAGTGAAAATCTTCTCGCGACAGAGGGAGCTTTTTCGGGAAGAAGAGACTCGAATGATCAAAAACGAATTTACAGGCTGGGTAATATAAGGCCAAAGGTTTTTAGACCATCCACGTTTCAAAGAATTCATTTCCAACTGAAAACTTGTCTCCCAATAATTGTTCATAGTTGTAAATACTATTAGTTGGCAGAATAAATCTTCGCCAATGCGAGATTGTTCGGAAGAAAAAATCTAGCCTACAGTCTAGTTTCATGCTCCTATCGATTACGTTGTCTGGACTTTGTTCTCAGAAAAATACAAAGGATATATTTATCGTTGACTAGAAAAATAATTTCGAATCTAACTGGGATGACAAAATTTTAAGAAAGATTTTTGACTATCGTACGTATCCTAAATTTTGCTCTTAAAATTGGGTTATCACACGTGCTAACCATTTATTTTATTAATTTATGATTTTTCGTGGATAGGTCTCTGCTCTCTTTTTGAGGCCGGTCAACAACCACAAGTATAGCCGATGGGCTTTAGCCCAGTTGGCATCTCCTGATCCTCTCCATGTGGGAGGTTAGGGTTCAAGCCCCGTCATGAGTGGTTGAAATTCAGGACTATGGATAGCCTTTAAAACTAAGCCCTGTGGAGTAATCTACTAACATCCCCAATTCCCCATTGATGTATAGAATCTTGGCAAAAAAAAAAAAAAAAATGACCACAAGTATAAATATCTTTTTCGAATTGAATTCCCAATCTCACAGGATATACGATCCTTCTCTAAGCATGGATTATATATGTGGTGTTATCTCCGGGGCAATGTACCTTTCGACAATAATATTAACACTATTGAAGAAATTCACAAGAGATGAAAATATCAATGTACCAAATGAATCCACTACCACCAATACAAGAGAAGATAATAAAGTGCAGATCATTTAACTGTCCTGTAGGTGCGTAGTTTGACAGTGTTTATGCATGGAAAAAAAAGGTTAAATGGCTAATTTTTTTTGTTCTTATTCAAAAATTTTCTGTATTTGTTAGTTTTTCGTTAATTTTTTGAGAATAATTGTTTCATCATGACGAGAGCAATTTAAAATTTAAAAATTACGATCGAAATCTAAATTTTTTTAATAAAAAAAAAATGAATAAAAAAAAAATCATTTAACTTATTAAGCCGAATGAGGCCGTAGCCTCCTTTTTGCAACTCGACCAGCCTGCAAGTGCAGATAATGACTTCATATCCTTACGCGTGCTTCCACGGGAGGACTGCGAAAGTCAGGAGGGGCACGAGACCTTATATATACACCAAGAGAATCCCTCTCTCTCGGGTGGCTCGAACAGAGGCAGAGAGCCCAAGGAAGGAGAGGGACGTTGGCTTGTTCCCGAAGACAGGGGGAGATGAACATGAGAAGCCAACCCGTGGTTAATGCCTCCCAGAGTCGAGGGGAGAGTGCGCGAGGAGGCCATGTAACACTAGTAACGTACAGTGGCAATAACAGCGTACGGATGCATAAACCGGAAAAAGATTTCCCATTTCTTTAAAATTTACCTCTGGAAGTATATCCTGGTTCTTGTATTCTGATGGATACCAATGTTCTGAGGGGTGGCTTTCCAACAAATTGGACCTTACTAGTATTGTTTTTCTCTCGCGGAATGGGCTGTTCAAGCTGTGCTTATATTTCCAATTTTGCATCCGCTTCACCTATCGAGAGTTGAAGTTGTGGAACAGAGCCTACGTAATAAGAGCTAGAATTTTGTTATTAGGTACGTAGAGATGTTTTTTTGGAGGTAATCCCTTGATCATGATTCAGCTAACATCTTGATTTTGATCATGTTTAGTCTTGATTTAGCCTATTACAGCGTTCTTGTTTCGGTCTTTGCGCTGTAGCCTGCCGTGACGAGGGCGGCTTGCCTCGGAGTATTCTCCTCTGCTTTGGTGCGAGGACTCGATTTGCACCCTTGTCGTGTGTCCTGTTTCCTCATCCGGAGCCGGCCGGCGTGCTTATTGGACACCAAGGGAATGGATTCGTAGATGTTTCAGCCAGCATCTTGATTTTGGGAATTAATCCATAAATCGTTCATGCCTCCGTAGAAATGTAGAAATCTGGCGGGAGAGTCGTTTCCTTTTCGAATAATATATATTTTCCTTTAGTTTCTTAAAAACAAACAGGGCAAGAAAACCACTTAAAAACAAACAGGGCAAGAAAACCACAGGAAAAGAACGGAGAGAAGAGAAGAGAGGGAGATAGAGTAGTATGGGACCCGCGGGGACTCGGGGATCCTGAAGGGATCCGCCTTGCGGAGCACCCTATTGTGCACATCACAACCGTCCAAACGTGTTTTGAATGGTCAGGATTTAAAAATAAACTCTTCGTGCGAAGAGTTAAATTATTCGCACGAACAGTTTATTTTTAAATCCAGATCGTTGAAAACACTCTTGAATGGTTGTTATTTGCACTACAGCTCCTGTAAGCACCAGGAACAGAACCTAATCACTAAATAAGTAAGAAAAACTAGGGATTCCTTTTCATCAAACCAATCTTAACCCCGAAGACAGCCACCGGAGCAAGATTGAGACCACAATCAACCCACCATCATCGAACAATCCTCAACAGGTGCCGGATTATTTGCCTACCTTCCCTTCGACACCCAATTTGGGGAAACCAAACTGGTACAAAATCGGAATGAGTAGAAAACCAACGGGAACCCGCCGGAAAATCAAAACAAAGAATAGAAAAAACCACGAACCCAACCGCATACCTTATTTACTACTCACCACCGGCCCAAGAATATCAGATTTGAAGACGACGGACATGAAACGGGCTTGGGCACCACCAACTGCCGGACACGCCGACGTGAGGACCTCGCCCATCAACGGAAACGCAGCCTGAGAGTGGGGAAACACAGTTGACGTAAGTGATGATGGAGCGGCAATGCTTAAAATGTCGGTAACATTTGGCATTATTAACTAGGAAATTTATATTTACACTTAATTTTTTGTTATTCACATCCTCTTTTTTGTCTTTCAGTCAAAAAATTACACACACTTTTAACACTAAAAAATAAAAAAGTAAGTGTGAATAACCAAAAAAGGAAGTGTTAATATTAATGCCCTATCAACTATATAGTGGTGGTTGGAAATAACCACGCCAGATCGATCACTTAAGGGACTTTGAAAGATGAATTGATTGAAAGACGTGTTTATGTGTACCTTATCTAATTCAATAGATCATAGACTCACTGTCCACCGGCCGGGACCATAGATTCCTTCTGAGCTCAAAAGGGGGTTTTTTTTTTTTTTGGTGGCTTTGCATGCATGGTAAACTTCTTACAAACCACCAACCTTTGATCCGTAAGTTGGTGGATAACGACTTGTGTCCCTACTGTAGTCTTGAACGAGAGGATCTTAAACACCTCTTAAACTTTGATACCAGCCTAGCGTGGTGTTTTTCATCGTTTTTCTTATTGCATTATCGAATTTGTATCTTGTGCTCCGAAGTTAATTTTAGAATGGAATTTATCAGTGTACCATTAACATGCAATAAAATACTGTGGGGAGATGAAAACAATTGATACCTTGAACTGACGTCTAAGGTAGCGATTGCTTTGCAAACGGCTTCTCGTGCCTCTTCACCGGAACCCTGGTTTGATGCCTGCATCATAATCTGCAAAACAGACAAGGGATGAGCGCACCTTTGTCTCTCGTGGCAAGGGCCCTCCGAAGCCTAAGTTAGTATCACGTACTAGCAGATGAACCCTAAATAACAGTAGGTAGAATGTGTGTAAATATCGTATTGCGTACCTTTTACCTCTAGATTTACCTTATATTTATAGATTCATGGATGTTTGCTGCCCAAGTATCCGTGTTGCCCTAGGTTTCCTACCTTGTATAAGAAACCCAGGATATCTCGGATTCTCGTTCCCTTATCAGTTTATTACCTTAATCCTTGTAGGGCTCTTTTCCATAACAAGCCAAACATCTCATTCCCGTTGGGTATCTTTTCCAGATCCTACATTTTCGGGTTCTCATTCCTTAACGGAATACTACTGTTTCTGGACCCTTCCAGAGTGTTCCCTTTACTCCAACATCAGATTGGATTTCTTTCCTTGTTCGGCTGTTTCATCGCCGAACAGACTGCCTGAACCAGTCACTTCACATGTAACTGGTCCTTTATCAATTATTTGGACAATTGCCTTTTTAGGAGCTCTCCTTCTGTTCGGCCTTCTTATTGCCGGACAAGCTATTTGGACTAGTGACTTCTCATGTTAACTGAACTTAGACCCCGTACAACCTTCCTGGACCAATGACTTCTCATGTCACTGGTCCATGTTGCCGAACACTATATTGCGCGTTGACTCCCCTTTACAACATGTTTGGGCCCTCCTTGGGACTATTTTGGAAATACCTCCTTACAATTGCTCCCCAGCTTTACTTGTTACGTTTTTCTCAGATGACGAGTAAAGCTCTTTAATTACCAAGCAAATCTATTCTATTCCTGAACTTTATTTCATAAATTTGGTGCAATTTTCTTCATTAGTCAAGACAAAAACATCTCTTCGCTCGGACTGGACAGGCTTTTTAGCCCTAGGTTTTACACGTGGCGTTCGTTGTATCGCTTTACATTAAATACGGACGGATGTTTTTTGGGAAACGGTACATCTAAACAGCGCCATCCCAAATATTAGGGTATTTTTGGGTTTTTGTCTCATTTTCAAAACCCCATTCTTTCTCTTAGACTCCCTCTGCAAAAAGAAAGTTCGAACATACCCGTCATTGGAGCTCTGTTCACCATCTCGAGGCTTCTTCTTTTTTGCTTTAGGGATTCCATCCACCAATTCGTAAGCCACCATTCCTCTCTCTGCTCCATTTCTCTCGTTGATTTAGGATTACTACAATCATTTTTTAGGGTTTCTCCGTCTCTCCCTTCTCTGTATTCGAAGAACACAAATTTTTTCTGATCATGGGGAGGTTTCGGAGGCATTGTAACACTACTCAGACCATGTCGAATTTCAGATCTCGTTATGAGATTCCTGATGACGTGGCTACTGCTTTGGCTCTTGAGGATGCCATCTGTGAAAGTTTTGACTTTGACACCCTTCATATTCCTGTAGTTGCCGTCGTTGAGGGTGGAGTTAGGTTTCCTTTGGCTCCCCTGCTTCGTCAGGTCCTGGCCTACTATAGGCTTTCCCCAATGCAGGTTTCAGCCAATTTCTTCCGAGTGGTTATAGGTATAAATGCCCTAAATCAAATGTTAGGGACTTCTTTAGGTTTATATGACATCCACCACTTATACAGCATCTTCAGCATCTTAAAAAGTAGGGATTCTAGAAAGAAACTTGTCCTCGAACTCCCTGATTCTGCTTGAGGGGATGACGATGATTTTCTGATTGTTACGGGCAACTTCGAACCCAGAGATGAGGACGGCCAAGTGATTGGTTTTCATGCTCTTCACATATTCGGGAGCCCACGTTAGTGCTTTCCTCCTGATCCATATGTTTTTATTCTTTTAGTCAAAGCCGTTTCATGCTTCTACTTTATTGTGCATTGTGTTATGTTACAGCTCCGAACATCAATCAAGGCCATAACATCATAACCCCACAAGTCCATGTAGCGGATATCAGGTGTGCACTCGCTTTCAACGGAGAAGGAACATACCTCTCGGGCCGAGCAAGAGCAGCTCAAATACTTCTTAGTTACAAAGCTTCATATGGTGGTTTTATTGATCGGCGTACCCGTGCAGCCGACCATCCTGTTTTAGCTGGTCCATCAAGGCCGTTCCCTGAGCAAGAAGATAGGCGTTCTCAAACACCACCAATTCCTAACGAGCCGATTCCTCTCGCCGAAGAAGCTTCCAATTCCACATCTAGCGGCTACACCCCTTCTCCTCCAGAAATGAACCAGCCAATTGACCTAGGGAGCCTTCTTAGTCTTCCCGGTCGGGGTCGTAATGTTGCTCGGAGCCAGAGTGGTTCTCAAGGTCACGGTCGCCGTGCCCAGATCCAGACTGATGCTTCTCCAGGGTTCTCCCCAGAAGAAATTGAGGCCTTGCACCGAGAGAAACGCTAGCGAGTGGAGGAATCACAGGAAAGGCACCCTCAATCCTCGTCATCTCCAGTTTCTATATGGGCTCCTCCGTTTACTCACGGAAATCGAACTATCACTGCTCGAGATAGTGTAGAATCTGAAGGGACTGCTCTTGCTCTGTCCCAAGCTTTTTCTACTGCCGGGAGATATGCAGAAAGAAGTGGCATGTTCTCCTGACAACCTTTTGAGTTCATTCATGTCCCATAATGCCAAGGTAAACTTTCTCGTTTAAAACCATATCCTTTCGTGTTTGTGTTTGACTGTTTGGATATTTCAGGTAATGCAAAAGATGGTGGCAATGGCCCAAAAGCTCAGCCAATCCGAACCCCAACGTGCCAAGCTTGTGAGTGAAAACACCAAACTTCAACGCACTATCATTAGGCTCGAAAGGGAGAGGAACCAAGCCCTGGGGATAGCAGATGGGCTGAAAAACAAGCTAAAGGGGGCCGAAGACAGCCTGAACCAGCCTTTGAAGGAACTAGAAGCAAGTCAGAACGAAGCCAAAGCTGCATTTGAGCGGGGGTACAATGAAGGGATTAAGGTAGCTATGGAAAGCTACAAAAATCAAATGCCTGGGATACAAGATCAGGTATGGGTTGCCTCATGGACAGCGTGTCTTGCAAAAGCTGAGGTACCTGAATCATCACCTCTCTGGACCAACATTGACCTACCAAGTTCAGCTGTTGCACCTGAGGAAGACATTGCTGAGGAGGAAGATAGGGAGCAAGATGCTCGCACGTCCGAACAACCTGCCGCTGATGTTGAACCAGGTGATGACGTGACCAACCCTGGCCAGAAAGAAGCCAGTGGTGGTCATCCTGGGGGAGATACTGCTACGGAGAACACTACTGCACCAGCGTCTCTTGCAACCGTTCAAGATCTTACTAAAGATGAATAAGTACAATCTCCTCCCTTTTGACAGACAATCCTAGTCGTTCAAATAGTTGAACTGGCCCTGCGTGGCACAAGTTATGAAAACAAACTTGTTTTAAGTTATGAACACTGTTTCTTTCCAAGGTGCATATTTAGCTAAGTGTTTCATACTTGGTTAAGTTTCTCGTACTTATGCAACCCCAAGCTAGTTCATTCTTGGACATATTCGTATGTCTAATTTTTTCGTTATTTAGACAATCCGTTAATTCTAAGTTTATTCATACTTAGTTCGGTGCCCAAATGTATTTGCATGTTTATTATATGTATGCTAAGTGCTTCGTACTTGAGCTATATCTGCATGTTCTCGTATGCATCCCAGGTTAATTCGTGTATGCTTTCCAAGTTTCATGTACTTGGATATATGCCTAAGTTCACTCGTACTTTAGGCAATCAACTACATATCTCGTATGTATGCAAAGAAAACGTATGGGCCCACAAGAGAGTGCATATGAGTACCCAGAATAAAAATTTGCTAAAAAAGAAGAATGTTTATTTAAAATTGGAATTCATAACTCAAAACTCAAGGGGGCGTTATTCGTACCCCTTGCAACTAATAAAGAATAAAACACAAGAGAGTTTTGTTCGTAACCCTCACACAATCACGATGTGCATCCTAAAAAATATACTTGAATCTATTCAAAAGAAGAACTTTCTCAAATTATGGACATTCCAAGGCCTTGGCACCGGGTTCCCGTCCAGGTCGGCCAATCGATAAGCCCCAATGCCCACAATCTCAGTGACTCGATATGGGCCTTCCCAATTTGGTCCTAACTTACCCTCATTGGCCACCTTAGTGTTGCCGAGCACCTTTCGAAGCACAAGGTCTCCAACACCAAACTCTCGTGGGTGGACATTCTTGTTGTAGCTTTTCATTAGCTGCTCTTCGTATGAGGCCAAATGCACCAGGGCCCGTTTTCGTCGTTCCTCGGCAAGATCTAATTCAATCTCCAGGGTTCTGTCATTGCCTCCACTTTCAACCAAAGTGGTCCTGTTGCTCGGCATATCTACTTCTAATGGAATAACGGCCTCCGTTCCATATGCTAATGAATAGGGGTCTCTCCCGTAGACCTCCTAGGCGTTGTTCAGTATGCCCACAGAACTAATGGCAATTTGTCAGGCCACTTCCCTTTTGCTTTATCCAACCTCTTCTTGATCCCATCAAGAATGGTTTTGTTGGAAGCTTCTGCCTGTCCATTACTTTGAGGGTAGGCTGGGGTCGAGTAGTAGTTCCTTATTTCATACTGGGCACAGAATCCTTTGAACTTTTTCTGAAATTGGGATTCATTATCTGTAATCAATGAATAAGGGACCCCATACCGAGTAATTATGCTTTTCCATACGAACCTTTCTATCATAGGTTCAGTTATTTTAGCCAAAGGTTCTGCCTCAATCCATTTGGTGAAATAATCCGTTGCTACCAACAAAAATCTCCTATTTCCCGTTGCTTTGTGGAGTGGACCTACGATGTCCATGCCCCATTGGGCAAATGGCCAGGGACTTGTTAGTGGCACCAAATCTTCTGCTGGCATTCGTATCATTGGTGAGAACTTCTGACACTTCTCACAAATTTTTACGTAAACCTTAGCATCTTCTTGCATTTATGGCCACCAGTAACCTTGGGTGATTACTCGATGGGCTATGGACTTGCCCCCAGCATGGCTTCCACGCGTTCCCTCGTGAATCTCGTGGAGAAACTTCTGCACCATTTCGGGGTGCACGCAAAGCAAATAGGGACCTGTAAAAGACTTTCTATACAATTTTCCTTCTGGGGACAACTAAAACCTAGCAGATTGGTCCTTATTTTGTGAGCCTCCTTTTTGTCTGAAGAGAGTATTTCATCTCATAAAAACTCCACAATTGGGTCCATCCAACTCGGTCTCTGGTTCACGTCCAAGACCATTTCCACACTTCTTCCAATGCTCGGCTCAGTCAAATATTCTACTGCTACCTTTTTTTTAAACTCAGTTGGTACGGCTGCAGCTAACCATGCTAATGAATCTGCGTGAGCATTCTTTCTAGAACTTATCTGCTCAATATACACCATTTCGAAGGTATCAAGCAGATCTCTGGCTGCCTGAACATAGGCCGTTATCTTCTCGCTCCGGGTTTCATATTGCCCGGACAATTGATGGACTACGAGCTGTGAATCAGAATATACTCTAACCCGTTCTGCTTTTAGGGTTTTTGCACTTCTCAAGCCAGCTAAGAGTGCCTCATACTCTGCTATGTTATTTGATGCATTAAACCTTAGCCGAACAGATAGTTCCAACATTGACCCTTCAGGGGGTAAAAACACAACCCCGATTCCTGATCCAGTATTACAAGCTGACCAGTCAACAAACAGCTTCTATTCCTGGGGATCTTGTTCGGCTGGGGCCTGTTTCTTCTTTACTGGTGGTTTTGTTTCCTGCTCCTTTCTTGTAGGAGGCATAGGTGCTACTGTGGGCAAGAATTCTGCCACAAAATCAGGCAACACTTGGCCTTTGATTGCTATGTGCGGCTGATAATCGATATCATATTGGCTAAGCTCAACAGACCAGGTTAAGATCCTTCTCGAGAAATTTGCTTTTCGTAGCAGCGATTTCAATGGGAACTCAGTATAGACTACAACTTTATGGCTCTGGAAATAATGTGGCAATTTTTTGGTTGCTGTTCTTAATGTCAGGACTAATTTCTCAAGGGGCAAATATCTTGTTTCTGCATCTAATAACGTTTTGCTCACATAATAGACAGGAATTTGTTCGGATCCCTTATTTCTTAACAGGACTGCACTCACAACATGCTCAGAAACAGCTAAGTACAAAACTAAGGACTCACCTGGCTCTGGAGTCGAAAGAAGGGGGGCAGAAGCTAAATACCCCTTCAGATTCTGGAAGGCTTGTTCGCACTCTGCTCCCCATTTGAATCCTTCCCTTTTCTTTAACAGCTGAAAGAATGGTCTGCACTTGTCACTTGACTGGCTAATAAATTGATTAAGGGCCACCTCCATCCCAGTCAACTGTTGGACTTCTTTCTTTGTCCGAGGACTCTGTAGATTCTGAAGGGCCTTTATCTGGTCAGGGTTCGCCTCAATCCCCCTTATGGTTACAAAGTGGCCCAAGAACTTTCCAGAACCGACTCCAAACGCACACTTCGAGGCGTTGAGCTTCAGTTTGTACTTCCTCAATATTTCATAAGCCTCTTTCATATCTGCTATATGGCCTTGCCCAGTTTTACTTTTTACCACCATGTCGTCTATGTAAACTTCTATAGTTTTGCCGAGCAGTTTTCTGAACATGATGGTTGCCAATCTTTGATATGTTGCCCCTGCATTCTTCAATCCAAAGGGCATGACATTGTAACAGTACAACCCTCGTGGTGTAATAAAAAAAGTCTTCTCTCGATCAGGCCCGAACATGGCAATTTGATGATATCCTCGATATGCATCGAGGAAACTCATTCGTTCGTATCCTGCAGTTGCATCAACTAACTAATCTATCCTTGGAAGAGGGAAACTGTCCTTTGGGCATGACTTGTTTAAGTCTGTGAAGTCCACATAGACACGCCATTTTCCATTCTTCTTCTTGACAACAACAGTATTGGATAGACACTCTGGATAGTAAACTTCTCTTATTGCTTTGGCTTCCAACAAACGATCTACCTCTTCAATTATAACATCAACATGCTGTATGGCTGCCCTTCTTTTCTTTTGAATGACTGGCTTATGCTGTGGATCTACATTCAAGTGATGGCAGATAACGTCTGCATCCACCCCAAGCATTTTCTTTGGTGTCCAGGCGAATACGTCGATGTAAGTCTTTAGGAAACTTACCAATTCTGCCTCTTCCTCTGCTGGCAACGATTCCCCAATTAAAAAATACCTATCAGGATCAGTCTCGTTGATCTGTATCTTCTTCAAACCCTCAACTACCCTCTCGGTTGGGTCCTTTCCGATATCCTCGATAGTCGGTTGATCTTGGATTTCCACCATATGGACATAGTGGGTGTTATGAATTCTTTTTACGATGGATATTAAACATTGTTGAGCTACCTTCTAGTTACCCTTGATCTTTTCAATCCCATTGGATCCTGGGAATTTTACCATTTGATGGAATGTGGAAGAGACTGCCCTCATCTTGTGTAATCATGTTCTCCCTATAATCACGTTATAGGAGGATGGCACATCCACCACCAGAAAGTCAGTTCGTAGTACTACTGTCCCAGAGTTACCTTTCCTAATGGCCAAACTGCTCCTGCCCCGAATCTAACCAAGGGGGTTACTGATTGTACTAAATCTGCTTGAGTCAGTCCCAACTTTTTAAATGCATCGTAATATTGCACCTCGGTGCAACTCCCTGAATCCACTAGGATTCTTTCCATGTCATATTCCCCAACTCGTAGGGTTATGACTAAAGCATCATTGTATGGTACCCGAACTCCTCCCAGATCTTCATCAGTAAAAACTATGCCCTCGTTGCATGCTTCCTCGTCACGCCCTCTTTTCTTTTCTAACCGCATCATATGTTGGTCATGCTTGATCTGTCTCTGGAGTAATCTCACCTCATTTCTCGTATAAGTCTCGACCAATCCATGTATCATATGGATTATACCCTTTGGATTCTGTTCGTAATCCAATTCCATTGCTTTTTCTTTATCCTTGGGATCTTTTTGGATAAATTCCTTGAGATAACCTCGCGAGACCAAATCATCAAGGTGCCTTTTAAATATCTCACAATCTTCAGTCATATGGCCCCAATCCTTATGGTAGCTGCAGTGCTGATTCGAAGCACGTTTTGTATCTTTATTCCCACCTAGACTTGGAGGCCATTTGAAAGAAGGTTGATTCTTTATTCGATAAAAAATCCTGTAGATGGGTTCCTTCCAGACTGTGTTTATTGAGAAGAAAGACTTAGGATCCGGAGCTTGTTTGTCCTTGTACGGTTCTTTCTTTGCCTGCCTATAGTCTTTCCTCTCTCGGTAGGTTTTGGGCTCTAGCTTGTCTGCTTTCTTCACAGGCCCCTTTACTTGCTCGGTCGCCATCTTACCATCCTCCCGAAATATGTCATCCTCGTTTCTGGCGTGCTGCTCTATTCGCTCCATTAACTTTGCCAATGTTTGCACTGGACTCATGTTCAGGGACTTACGTAGCTCCCCCCGAACAGGTAAACCTGTCTTGAACGTGGCTATTGCGTATTCCTCGTTGCAACCTTCAATCTTGTTGAAGGTTTCCCAGTACTTTTTTGCATAGTTCTTGATCGGCTCGTCCTCGCCTTGTTTCATAAAGGAGAAGCTCTCAAAAGTCTTTGGAGCTCTTCTGCTTGTTAAGAACCGTGTAGTGAATTCCTTGGCCAACTGCACCCATGTTCGGATAGAGCGTGAACCTAACTTATGAAACCAAGATAAGGCTACCTTCCCTAAACTTGATGGGAACATCTTGCACATAATTGCATCATCTCCTTCATGCATAAACATTGCCTGCTGGTAATGCTGTATGTGTGCCACGGGATCAGCATCCATTTCGTAGAGGATGAACGTTCCGTGTTTCACTATGCTCGACAACCTAGCTTCCTGCAACTTTCTTGTGAAACGGGAGGATGCAATATTCTTAAGTGCTTTCCGTGCTGTTTCTCGTGTAGTCATGGTTTTATCCTCTACTTCCTTACTTTTGTTGGGTCTAGTCCTTTCCCAATCGGAATCAGGTCTCTTGGACCTGTCCCTGTGATGTTTTCTAGTCCTTTCATCCTCAGGGGTAGAGCTTCGGTCCCAACTCCTCCTTCTTTTTGAGGAATCCTTTCGTTTTTTTGGTGTTCGACACCTACTTCTGCTTCTTTCTTTTTGTGGAAAAACCTTATGTCGCCTTGGAGTGGGACTTCTGCTTGTGCTCCTTCTTCCTCATGAAGAAGCCTTTTGGTATTTCACCATAGTATACGTATTTCTTCTGGAATTTTTTCGTGAGAGTCCAGAGTCCTCCGGATGTTCTCGGATCCTTTCTAGCTCTCGGATCTCATGCTCTCGTTTTTTGATCGAGCATACTCCTCGATTTCCTGTCTTTTCTTATCGAGGACATCTTCGCTGTAGTGCACACTTTTGGAGTGCGCAACTGATTCATCCCTTCGATGGGATTTACTCCTTCTCGTGGATCTCGAGGCTGTCCTTTTCTTTCTGCTCTTAGAGTTTTCATGGACAGTAAGGGGGCGGCCTTTACTTGTGGTCCTCCTGTGTCCACCTTCGGACTTTTTCGGAGCCCCAGGTGGAGATTTATCCCTTCCTCCACCTGGCAAGTTCTTCGGATCGTGTGGTGTTGCTGGATCTATTTCCACCATGGTCGTATTTCAAAGGGAACTCTTTTGATTCCCACAGACGGCGCCAATTGTGGGGAGATGAAAACAATTGATACCTTGAACTGACGTCTAAGGTAGCGATTGCTTTGCAAACGGCTTCTCGTGCCTCTTCACCGGAACCCTGGTTTGATGCCTGAATCCTAATCTGCAAAATAGACAAGGGGTGAGCGCACCTTTGCCTCTCGTGGCAAAAGCCCTCCGAAGCCTAAGTTAGTATCACGTACTAGCAGATGAACCCTAAATAACAGTAGGTAGAACGTGTGTAAATATCGTATTGCGTACCTTTTACCTTTAGGTTTATCTTATATTTATAGATTCATGGATGCATGCCGCCCAAGTATTCGTGTTGCCCTAGGTTTTCTACCTCGTATAGGAAACCCAGGATATCTCGGATTCTCGTTCCCTTATCAGTTTATTACCTTAATCTTTGTAGGGCTCTTTTCCATAACAAGCCGAACATCCCATTCCCGTTGGGTATCTTTTCCAGATCCTTCATTCTCGGGATCTCATTCCTTAATGAAATACTACTGTTTCTGGACCATTCCAGAGTGTTCCCTTTACTCCAACATCTGATTGGATTTCTTTTTTTGTTCGGCTGTCTCATCGCCGAACAGACTGCCTGGACCAGTCATTTCACATGTAACTGGTCCTTTATCAATTATTTGGACAATTGCCTTTTTAGGAGCTCTCCTTTTATTCGGCCTTCTTATTGCCGGACAAGCTATTTGGACTAATGACTTCTCATGTTAACTGAACCTAGACCCCATACAACCTTCCTGGACCAATGACTTCTCATGTCACTGGTCCATGTTGCCGAACACTATATTGCGCGTTGACTTCCCCTTTCAACATGTTCGGGCCCTCCTTGGAACTGTTTCGGGAATACCTCCCTACAAATACAAACAATGAATAGCTAATTAAATGGATGAAGGGGGAATTATCCAAGAAAATCCGGATTAACTAATAACACCCCGTGGGCGGTATTCGATAATCCCTTATATATATATATATATATATATATATATATATATATATATGGTGTTAAGTCGAAAAATAATCTCCCTCTTGTCTAGTCTTCTCTTTAGTCCCACGCGTCCCACGCGATAAGTACAGGACTAGCTAATTAGGCTTGATTCACTTCTAACACAAATGATGAGGGATGGTTCTCTCGAAATCAAACATTCCGAAGAGAAAAAAAAAAAAAAAACTTTTAAATTTTCTTTTAGCTTTCAAATTAATTCTCTCTGGTGCAATTAAGTTTCCATTTTCATACTCGTACTTCTTAAACTTTCTTTTTGACATTTTTTGATTGTCTTTTTCTGAAGTTGCTCCTTTTAATCTAATCATTCGTCTCAAATAGAGGAGTCTAAAACATAAAAATTTATGACCAAAAGATTAAAACACATACGAGAAGTAAAAAATACTACCAAACCAAAAAATCAAATTCAAGAAGAACGGAGTCCAATAGTGTTTATGATGGAGTAAATTATTACAAAGAGGTAAATACCACTAGTTTTATTCACACTCGTAGCCTATCTGGCATTGTAGGAAACGTGCATGTGTGATAGCCAGGTGAGCTAGCTGTATATAGTACTCATACAGCCAAAATGTAAATTCAGTTTTTTTTTTTTCTGAAAAAATTCACGGGAATAATTCCTCTCTTAACTCTCTTGGATTAATTAATTTTGATCCAGCCCCAAGGATTAAACCGGTTAGTTGGCGGGTTTGCCATAAGAAACAATTTTTTTTGGTAAATTTGCTAGTAGATAATCTTCCTTTGACCGGATGAGGAAAGAGATTCGTGAGGTGCGCAAAAGCTAGCTCAGACAACCTTGACTATCGAAAAAATTTGGTAACATTTTTTTGGTACCGAGTAATATTAAATTATAAATCACATTCACCACTTATTTTACAAAGAAAAATGCAATTTGTTTATGCAAATATATAGTGTCCTATCAAAATTGGTATGCATATATTCTTAAATTTTAGACATACTACTACAAAATGCAATTTGTTTATGCAAATATAGGTCCCTTTTTTATTCTTAAATAAATTTATTAATAGTGTAATGGATTATTATTATACTATGAGAGGATAAACGTAGGCCTGCCAATGGACCGGATTCGACAAATCTGAATCCAATAAGACTCGGATTCAATAGTGGTAATCCGAATCTGAAAAAATCGGATCCAATCCGAAAATCCGAATCCTATCCGATTTGAATTTTTTTTTTAAATTTCAAATTTTTTTATAAAAAGAAAAGCAACAATCATCCAGCGGCAAGCAACAATCATCGTCTGGCAAACTCACAGCCTCCGCCGCCGACTCAGCCGGTCTCCAGCCCCCATCGCTTCTCAACCCGCTTTGTTTCTTCTTCCTTGTGATTGAAACACAAAACGAAGGTCGACGATGAGAGGTCGCTGTAGTCGTACCCGCCGGTGATGGACACAACCTTGATCTCGGCCGCACGCCGTGGTACTTCGTCCCGTTCTCCGACTGCTTCTTCGCCGTATTTTCTTCCCCTTCTTTGCCCTCCTCTTCTTGCTAATGGCACGATTCTTATCTTTCTCACAACAAGCTTTGAATCTAATTTCAGTCACGAGTTTCTTCACTCCGTTACAACGCCTGAATGGCTCGTCCTTGTCACTCGACGACTCCGTCGGCCACGTAAATCCGAACGACACGTGCCGCTTTGGCACTCATTTCCACCGGTAACCGCAGCTCCGGCGGTGGCAACAGTAGGGAAGGTAAGTAACGTTCTGCCTCTTTTTTCTCTATTTTCGATTGATTACGAAACATGGTGGTGGTGACTTCTTCTAGAACCAGAGAATTGAGAGAAGTGAAAGGAATAGGGTTATCGATCAAAGGAACAGGGTTTTTAAAAAAAAAAATTGGATCGGATTGTTGTCGGATTTAATCCGATACAATCTGAATCCAATCCGTATTTATCGGATTCGGATTATCGAATTACGGATTGTCGTTATCGGATTCGGATTCGGATTCGGATCGGATTTTAAGGATCGGATCCGGATCGTTGACAGGCCTAGATAAGCGTATGCCATCCGCTACCAACTCCGGCTTCTGTCCCCTACGAGCTGAGCACTTCTACTGTGACGCTAAAATAGAAGAACACTACCACTACTGTAGCTTTATCTCCTGGTCCCATTTCTCTCTCTTTTGAGCCCTACCCTACCACAGATCTTCTCTCCTGTCTCCTTCCCAATACTCAGATCGATCCTTCTCCCGTTCCATCACTCACGTATGACTCTATGACCATTTCACTTTATTCTCGATCGCCATTCGGCTATGCGTCGTTATCGTCTGGCCATGGCTCGCCATCTGGCTCCTACGCACCTACAGCCTGCAGCGCTTCTATCAGCATCACCGAGCACAAGGGCAAAACTAGGAATTGATTTTGCCCTGGGCTAATCCAAAATAAATTTATTTTGGTGGGCAAAATTTTTGCAATTGTATAAATCGTATCAGATATGTATTGCGTATCTTAAAATACGTTCAAGATTTTTGGAAAAGGGAGAATGCTAAAGACAATAGTGGGGAATGAGAGTATATGTATTACATTTGAACTCAAAAAAAATTCTGGCTTGGTACAAATTAATGGTTAGAACCTATCCCGATTTATACTACTTCATGGAAAGTTCTAATACAAAGATATTTTCATACAAAGATAAACTTTGAGAAAATTTTAGAATTACACATATGACTACTTCTCACAAAAAACTCAAGATATTTCACAAGAATATTCTAGAGCTAGATATTTTAGTGTTTCTAAAAACCAGGGGTGGAGCTATGTTGGGGCCCGGGAGCCCCGATCAAGAGTTTTAAATTAAATATTTTTTATATACTTGATTTTGAATATTATCGATAATTATTCATGTATAGGTAGTTATAATCTTAATAATTTTGGTTTGATTTGATAAAAAAATCGGCTATTTTACATTATCATTTCTTAATTTTTTTTCATAAAAAAAAAAACACGTGACTGTTGAAATAGCCTAAAAAAAAAAGCAAAATGATTGGTATACTTTAACTACATTAGGCTAAAATTATTTCAATGTACAAATTTAATGTGTAGGAAAGCAAACACTTTATGATACAATAAGTATACGTTCCGATAAAAAATACTCCATATGACTATTAAACTGGTCCCCTTAAGATCAAAATCCTGACTCCGACGACATGGGATCTTCTTGCCTCAAGTCCCTTTTCCCAGGAAAATAGCCCTCAAGACTACCATTTTTATAACTACAGAGAACATAGCATGAGTAGTGTGACACATTGTTTTGTCCAACGAAAGTTTCCTGTATTCGGTATCATGTAAATGGGGACACGCAAATTTTCCTGCATCCGCCTGTGCTTATCATTAATAACCGTTGCCTGCCAAGTGAATTATGCCAATTGATGTTATTAATCACGTGAAGTATTACCTATATCCTTGATGACATATCGTAGCCATGTCCTTCGATGGAATGTAATATCGTGATGATCGACCCTTTCTAAATTACCGCGCTTGGTGATGCATGATAAGAATGGGTTCTCTTTCAGTTTTTTGCAGACTACTTGATTACTCATATTTGTGCAGACCTGGCCGGGAGTGATTCTTGATATATCTCTGCTATTTTCTACTTTCTACAACTATTACAGGTTCGGAGTTGGGCTGCAAATGGAGGTATGTGGTTAGGAGCTTAGGATATTGGGTACGTTATTTGTGAGGATTCCTGATCGATAATAGTCTCATAATCCCCCCGAAAAGTGTACTGTTTGATTAATACTCCTATATATATAGTAGTCTGAATTGCCCAAATTTGATGTTCCAAGTTCATTTGTTGACTTGATATTATCCCTTGATTTATGATGAAAGGCGGTACAAAGATATGTAGTGCATATTGCTCCGGCTTTCATTGAGGCCTCACTAGTGGAGGGTGGGATTGGTTCTCAGGATTAGTCAAAGTGCGCATAAACTCAAAACAAACACATCATGAGAACTACAGAGTGATAGAAGGTCTATTAGCTACGATTACACATGGGGCTAGATAACATTCCACCAAACTAGAATAACACTTGGATAGTTTGATTCACGAGCAATCTTGAGATCCAAAAGGGATAGAAACTCTGTAATACAATTGATGAAAAGTTTAATATGCACTTGGCTATGCCCCTTTTTATAGGCCTAACCTCTTCCTCCTCGCCCTCCTCCTCCTCGCTAGGAAACTATGAAAATCGATAAATAACCAAATAGAAAATTTGAGTTAAGCTCATTTTTAGATTCTGGAGACAAATAGAACATGCCATAAAAACATGTCCTTGTCAGATTTGTTTTGACCAGCAAAACAAATCTTCTCTAAAACGGCAAAATCGCAAAATTGAAGTCCAGCATGCATCACCGAGTAGTAGTATCTCCTTCCTATCTCGTCGTTTTCAGTAGAGTTGAGGTCTCTGAAGTTGAGACTTATGCCATTCCAGTTGTTCTACATCATCAGGATAACAAGTTAAGAAATAGGAAGAGGTGGGGAGGGTCATCTGCTGAGAGAGACTTGATTTCCTTAATTTTTTTCTTTCAACGACGTTTTAAACAAGCAATAACCTTATAAAACTACCATTAGCTAAGTTGGCATTGTGGCTCTTTAAGTCTAAGATTGAATCCCAAAATTCGAAAGCTCGATCTACAAATGCAGGAATGCCGCAATATAGAAACGATTCGGATAGGATTTTTACAACTCATTCATCGATCTTAGTTTTATTCAAGTAATCTACTTTAACGGATGTTCATTGTGCAGGGGTGGAATACCGGGTGGGGGTAAGTGGAAGGAAGTGCTCTAAAGTCACAGACGACAAAGTACACGTCGATGAAAAAGAAGTGGAGGAGAAACGGTGCTAGACGCTTGCTTGATTGATACGTACGCGAAGTTCTTGGTACAATGGAGCTCAGACAAGTTGGAGCTTTTCAAAAATCATCATTTTGACTAGTGCTCTGCACTGCTAACAGCTAAGAATCTTATGAATTGTGCTGGGTTTTTTTTTCCAGTGTATTCAGTTATGTAATCTGAAGGGGTCTAGGAATCAAAGATAACATAGCTTGGTTTCTTGATTAAGCTGAAGCTCAGAACAGCCCAGTTTAATTGTCACGTAGAAGTTTATTGACAAAGCGAGTTCTGTTACCATTGATTTCGATGCCAATCAGATCGGTATGAAATGCAAGCGAGTGGAGATCGAGGCCGAGCTGAACAGCGAGTGGCTGCTGGTTGATTGCAGCGCATGCAGTTGTTTGACGGAATGCTGAATAGACTTAATTTGAGACACCTTGTTGGATCAACAGATCTTTTCGCTGTTATTAGAAAGAAATTATTCTTGTCCGCGGTGAACTCATCCACCTCATAGTGGCGTTCGATCGACTTCTCACTGTAACTAATTAAGAGGTCGAAACCTGATAACACTTTGCAATGCAAACAACACAACAACAATGATCTACCACAACTATTGAAGATGAAACGAAACAAGCAAACCCCATAATATATAAGAGGGATATACACTTTGGAGCTTGCTTGAGAGCAAGGTAAAGGCAATTTTCTTAAATAACATATCATCAAATCGTGACAATATGATTTAGAGTTTTTTTCTCCGAATGATTCTGAGTTAGATGAATTTCACACTGGGTCCTCGTTGAATGATCAGGCTTCTTCGCAATGCCAGAGCACGTGTTCTTCTCTCCCCAAAAATCTGTTGCTTCGATTGGGAGAATGCATATTCATGGTTTACGTGATGACGACACTGGCATTTCTAGCGCCTAATCGTACAAGATAAACAAAGCTTCTGATTGCCATGTATTATATATCGAGATTTGAGATTTTCAATCGCTGATTTGGTTGTGAAATAGTAGAAAAGAAGAGGAGAGGAAGAGATTGTTGATTTGTTCAAAGTTATGTCAAAATTGTCCCCGATCGAAGACAACTAATTTACCATTTTTTTGCAGCAAAAGATTGCAACATGTGGACTTGAATTTTGTAAAAGAAAAAGTCTTTCAAATTATAATTTTGACAGCCTAAATCTTACGGCTGGAGTTGCTCTAACCACCAGGTCTCGTAGATATATATGATACAAAGCATCATGGCTTTACATTGTAAATGTATTTTGTTTCCAACGACAATGCTTGAGTTTCATGGCTTTAAGAAGCCCAAACAAGGGGAAAACAGTGGGTTTTGGGCAGCGTTTAGGAGGAGACGAGGTGTGTTTCCGGCAGCGATTAGGGAGGAGTCGCACGTTTTGGGCGGCATCGAGGAGGCAGGTTTGGCCTGGTTTGGGCTTTGGGAGGTGGATTTGGGCTGGTTTTTGGGCTGTGGGTGGTTGGTTTTGGGCAGCATTTTGGGGGCAGCAGCGGAGAGGTGATGGGGTATGTCCGGTGAGGTCGTCGGAAGACAAAGGTGGCTCTTTGGCCACCGCCTGTTTCAAGGGTTTGTTGGCAATGGGATTCAACGACATCACACAAAGCTTGGTGTTTCATTTTTTTGTTTTGCTATATTGTTGGCATCTTGTCAACAAATTTTTTTCCCGGATCTAAAATCTTGCATCATGTATCAACTGTGAATGCATATGCATCGTGATCCCGTCATACCTTGTACTTTAGGCATACAATCGCATCGTGGTAATATCGTAATCATATCTCTTTGTAATCTTCTATCTTAGGTATAGATTTCAAGGCTTTTCTCTGTTTAAACTTGTGTTAGCACTGTAACCATTCACTCTAAATATTCAACAATATAGATCAGTTCTCTTTCCCATATGTTCTGTCACATGGTATCAAAGTATAAAATCTAGGCCTATCTCCGGCGGGCGAGGCCAGACACTCATATTTCTATTTGTAGCAAGTATGAAGTAATCGTATCGGGTCATTGGCAGATCTGCAACCACATTTGCATCTTCCGTTGCATCAGCCGATCTCTCCCAACCCCTTTGCAACCATCGACGACCACACCCACTCTATTTTCCTACCATCGACGACCCCCATTTGTACTCGCCAATACTTGTTACCCTCGTCTCTGCAACTGATCTGCAATCAGTCTTCTATCATCTGTAGCACTATTCATCGCAACATGTTTGCAGGTACTGTTCATCGATACTATTCATCACATTGTTTACAGAACCTCTATTAAACCTATTTTGCTTCGTTGTCATGTTTCTCAATCGATTGTTCTTCTCCTTCCCCCTTCAATCTTAGTTTCAGTCTCACCATCCCCCCCCCCCTCTCTCTCAGAACCAGATAGAATCTCTATCATTCTCTCCAATCGAAACCCTAAGCAGTACATATTGCATATCTCTCTCTCCTCAAATCACACATGTCTTCCCTCTCAGTTGATAGTTCTCTCAAGCAATCTAAATCCCTTGCATCTTTCGGTCTCTCTCTCAGACGATCTCTTTTTCTCCCTCTCCGACGTATCTCGACCTCTGTTCTGTTTGATAAGGCATCTGTCCTCAAGTCTCTATATGTTTTGCAAAACTAGTTGGTTGGCTTGCTATTTGAGAATTAGTGCAGGCCGTAGTTGATTTGTATGGTTCGCTTCAGCACCGTTTAGAAAAGTTTCAGCTCCTACTTGAACTATTTGGTTTGGAGTTGGCTGACTTCTTCACCAAAACACACACCACTGCTCGGTTTTGTTCCTCCTTGGCAAACTCTCGATGTTCTCCGGACTCGCATCATGAGTTTGAGAGGGGGTGTGAATGCATATGCATCGTGATCTCGTCATATCTTGTATTTTATGCATAGAATCGTATCGTGATAATATCGCTTTGTAATCTTCTATTTTAGGTATAGATTTCAAGGCTTTTATCTATTTAAGCTTGTGTTAGCATTGTAACTATTCACTCTAAATATTAAGCAATACAGATCAGTTTTCTCTCCCATATGTTCTATCACATCAACATCATGTTGTAGGTGTCTTTTCCTTTTTACTTTTCTCAATGCACCCTTATTGAGTTATATAAAATACAGAGTAGTTCGCCGATTAAAAAAAAGGGGGGGGTGTTCCAGTTTCTTTCTAAATCTTCTTTTTCAAAAAGAATGTAATTTTAAACTCAAAATATAATGAAAATAAAAATTAA
Source organism: Rhododendron vialii (assembly GCF_030253575.1). Classification (NCBI taxonomy): domain Eukaryota; kingdom Viridiplantae; phylum Streptophyta; class Magnoliopsida; order Ericales; family Ericaceae; genus Rhododendron; species Rhododendron vialii. The sequence continues at coordinate 40,921,805 of NC_080558.1, forward strand.
TTTTTTGATTTTTTTTTTGCACCGTTTAAAATATCTCAATGAGATTTATAAAATAAGATCTATATTGATTGAAAAATTATTTGCCTAAATACAAGATTTTTGAGCTTGAAATTACTTTTTTTTTTCAAAAAGAAGATTTAATAAGAAACTGGAATGTGGCGAAGTCAACATCCATAGCTGTAAAGCACGAATATTGTCAAGACCCTTGACTTAATCTCGTGTTTAAAGTTAAAACCCAAGGATTTAGGGATTTGATGTCAAATTAGGAAACTGTCAATGACAAAAAGCTTAACGGTCAAAAAGCTTCGTCATGTCTTGCTGCTCGAGACTACAAGGGGCTAGCCTCAATGTATATAAGCATCGTAAGAACTTTCAAATATATAGCCTCAAAAAAAGAAGAAAAAATATATAATAACTTTAAAATCGTACGTATTGGGAGGGGAAAATGCCGCTAACTCCGCAAAACTTAATTTTCCGTCAATTCTAACGAAATTATTAACAGCCTTACTTTAGTTGAAAGTGTAAAAACTTTATATCAATCTCAAAACCAATTGGCAATGAATGGAGATGTCCCAGATGTTATTAAGTGATCACCCATTCCACTCCCAAGCAATGTGGGATTCTATTTCCTTAACATCCCCCCTCACGTGCAGCCGCATTTGAGGTTTGTCATGTGTGGCCACTTTTTGGGTCCTATCATCGTGCAGCTTTTGTGCTGGTCTGTCATCGTGGGGTGTGGATTGTTAATTTTTAAAATGTGGGGTGGAACGGGCCCCGCTCTGATACCATGTAGAAACTTTATATCCATCTCAAAACCAATTGGCAATGAGTGAAGAGGTCCCAGATGTTATTAAGTGATCTCCCATTCCACTCCCAAGCAATGTGGGATTCTATTTCCTTAACAGATAGTACAAGAGATGTAAGTGTTTGGAATTATAATCGAGGGGTGTCTCTGGAATTCACTCAAAGTACAAGTAACGTAAGTTTCACCCACTAAAAGTGATTCGAGATTGGAGATCAAAATTAACGTGCAAATAAATACGTTGTTGGTTTTCTTTTTGCTCTGCAAAAGTCAGCATTATTAGTTGTCGTTAGAGAGATTTGAACATGTGTCGAGAATAAATGAATGAGAGAGTACTGGGTGCCGACCTCCCGGCTTGCGCAAATACGTCGTCATTCAAACTTCCAAAGGAGCAGTCGAGGGCAAATCCCGTGGAACAAGGGAAGACTTTTGGGTGAAAACATGTTATCTGTCACCATCTCTCTCCTTATTTTGCTGCAATCCATCGATCAGTTTCTTGGTTCCTACCGAAACCGCGTTTCCAAGTCTTAATCTGGCTGTGTTTTAAGTTTCTAGCTTAGCTAGTTGTATGCCAAAATGTGACAGTAGTGAAAAACAAAAGAGAAAGTGACAGAAACAATCATAAAATCTTCCTTTTTCTGCAATCTCGCTTAATGGACCACTTAGAAATTTCCGATCAAAAAAAAATGGACCACTTAGAAATTGAATGAAGATTTGATGTGTGTGTGTGTCTCTCTCTCTCTCTCTATATATATATATATGTATGTCGGACCGCTTTTCCACCATATCTCCTAAAATCAATTGGTGTTATGGAATTTGACATTGCACTCACAAATATGTTTTTAGAGCAGTCGGTCGCAGGAAGTGACATTACATGTGTAACCAAATCCATGAGAGCATTCCAGCCCAACAACAAACATTACACCACCAGCTCTTGTCCACCTAGCTAGCTAGTGGTCGTAGTATATTGAAATCAAATGTTTTGAACACTTATTTGGAACTGATTCCGCCAACCGTAACCTTCTTTTCAATTGGAAGAGGAAAATTTGGATACCATGGAAGATAAAAATATAAATTTATGAAGTAAGAAAACAAAAGTAAACTGATTCTACCAACTGCAATTTTAAGTCATGTGGCCGCACCGCACTGTAAGACACTTACATCACAATATGATTACACTTACTTAGTAGAATGACTCTACTAAGTATTAATTCCAATAAATAAATCAAAAAATGTGAGTGAGTATTGATGTAGTATCCCGAATTTGTACTATGTACTTCATAGCTAATGTAAAATAAAATAAAAAACTAAATGGTGGAAGTTATTGTAATTCTTTTAAGAGAATCTCTAATGGTTAAAGTTACATTTTCAATGTTAGAGACTATATTGCTTCAATGGTTAGAGAAATTATGGGGGGTCCATTGGGCATATATAGCATTGGACATGGCCATTTTAAGTGATTAATTGTGATTTTGGAACAAAAATGACCTAGCTTAAAGATGCTCTAGTTAGTACAAAATTCAGTATGTCAACGTGGTGGAACACCAAGTGGTTGTTCTAGTCCATTGCTCTGTCAGGATTCGAACAGTCGATTGTCGAGATGAACGGCAGATGGGTGTTTGATAGCATCCCTCATTCTTAATAGTGGAGCGAAAAAACCAATTTGATGTACAATAAACCATCCAAGATCTCGACAAAGGGGAATATTGGTGTGTGCGCGACTGTGCATGTCAGTCTAGTATTTGCCCCTTCGTGCATGGTAAGGTTTGTTGTACAGAATGTGATGTTGTTTGGTATACCATGTTATTAATCTCAGCATATTTTTCTGAACTTTCCTTCTTTGTTCAATGAATCAGGCACTACCAATGTCTCTATGTTAGTGTCAACATTATGTGTCTTATCACAGCCCAAGGACAGGGTTAGTCAGGTTGATCAATGAATTTTACTTCTCAGTTTCCACACAAGCGATCAAGATCTGATCACGAACGTGTCTCTCACAATCGATCAAGGTCCAATCACTAACGTGTATCTCACAATCGATCAAGGTCCGATCACTAACATGTCTCTCTATATTAGAGTCTATATATGTGTCTATCATAGCACAAGGATTAAACTGTTTAATTAGTGGATTTACTTCCTACACAATTGATCAAGGTTTTGGGGTTAGACTGCAAAAACAATAATTGTTAATGAATTCGTTAATTCCATCGTAGATGATCTATATTTAACTGGATCGGAGAGGGATTAGTCAAGCTACACGTAAGCCTAATTCTCAAAAAAAAAAAAAAAAGAGGTGTTTATCATAACCCATCATCCATGTTAGATATTGGGTCCCACTTCACGCGTTTGGATGTTGGGCCCTACCCTTCGTCTCATTACCTCATCACTTTTTTGACACATCTCTTTCTCTCATGAACAAATAAACAAGCAAAGTAACAAATAGTCCAAAGCTAGCTGTAAACCAAGAAAAGGGACAAGATTTCTTTGAGACATTTTATAGTACTATGGCTAACTTCCGCTAAGGGTTTTTTTTTTTTTTTTTTGGTTTTGAGAGTTTTGTTTTTATTCAAAAAAATTGTATGCATTAATTTTGGGCAATTTTTTTTCGGATTAATGATTTGTCTGGATAAGAGGAATCGAAAAATTGAATTTTTTTTCTTACTTTTATCCATATATTTTTAAAAACATCCAAGATAAATCCGAAAAAGCAGGACTTAATGCGATTCAGTTTGGTCTCTTGTCTTGTTCCCCTGATGTAGCAGTTGTGGACTGTTTTTTTTTTTGCATGTTGTGAAACCCCCTTTTCAAGTTCAAAACACATGGCTGCTTGACCTTTTTTTTGTATTTTACTCCCCACAATGACATAAAGTTATACTCCCCGTCAAGGGGTGCAAATGAGTCGAGTTGGCCTAGCCTGTCTTATTGTGTTCGATTTCGGTCTGTTTACTAAACGAACCTCTATAAATAAGTCGAACCGAACCTTAACTATCAAGTCTCAGTTGCTCGCGAGCAGCTCGGTTCGTTTGCAACCCTTTCTCTGTCCCAAATGATAAGTTTCTTTATCCATTACTGACACTTTAATTTTTGAATAAAAAATGTAAAGTAATTAGCATAAATTGAACCGGATTTCTTAAGTCTTCTCTAATATCTTTCAATTTTGATTCAGCATAACGTCTCTTGAGTTTTTCAAAATTTTTGAGGTATATGGAATTATTATTTCGGGAGACTTAGCCAAAAATCTATCATATTTACATTATTTGAGCTAAAGGACAAGAATTTTTTGCAATCAAACATAAGGACAAATGTGTCTATGAAAGTGCATAAAACCCTAGGGTATCCTATGAAAATGCCTAAAATCCTAGGGTACCCTATATATGAAAGTGCCTAAAACCCTAGGGTACCTATGAAAATGTCTAAACCACTAAAATCCTATAATAGGAAAGTGCACCCTAAAATCCTACAAAAGTGCCTAAACATGTTTTGGCCTTGTGGCTAAAATACTTAAAAAGTTGAAGGACCTTCACTTAAAACTATTTTGCTGGCGTCATTCTCCTAAATGAAAACTATTTTACTGTCTTTATAGCTAATTTTCTTTACTTATTTTTGTGGTAAAATTTTAGAAGAGCAATCACTTTGTGCATATAAGGATAATGTTGTTGTTGTGTTATTTCTTCATAAAAAATAAAATACTTTGGCGCATAATTTAAAATTTTCTCTCACTCATTCAGAGATCTCACTTAATTTTTTGAATTAGTGCGAAAAAATACAAAAAATTATACACAAACTCGTAAGAGCATCCACAGTGGAATAAGCAAAACAAAAAATTGTTAAAGTTAGCAATGTTGGATCAAAAAAGTACTCACATTGGAATAACCAAACCTAGCAACCTCTAAACAACTCATCAAATTTTGGCTCTTCAATAATCAAAGCTAGCAATAGTTTGTCAATAACCAAATTTTATCTTTCAATCAAGTACACCAACATTACACAAAAACCTTTTCTCTTCCATTCTCTATCTCAACAATGTTTTCAAAAAATAATTTTAAAAAATTGTAACTTTCAAAAAAAATTCTGTTTTTTTCAGAATTTTTTTTTTACAAAAAACAATTTTTTCAAAAATTTTAAAAACTACAAGTAAATAAAGTGTGTTTTTCAAAAATCTGTTTTTGAAATTTCAAAACTCTTTTATAGAAAACTGTTTTTTTACACAAAATCTGTTTTTAAAAAACTGTATTTATAGTTTTTAAAATTTCAAAACTATTTGTGTAAATACAATTCTTTCAAAATTGTATTTACAGTTTTTAAGTGAACAAAGTGTGTGTTTTTTGAAAAACTATTTTTTATTTTGAAAAACTATTTTTTTTGAACTATTTCTAACATAAACTGTTTTTTTCCTTCAAAAACCGCTTTTTAAAAAAATATGCGTGAAACGAAGGGAAAAAGTTTGGAAGACCCATTGGTTTTGATTATGGGCAAAAAATAACCAATGTGGGATTTGACATTGCTAACTTTAGCAACCTCTTAATGGATAATCAAAATCTGATGTGGCATGTTTTGATTATTCACATTTGCTTATTCCACTGCTGATACTCTAAAGAGTATTTTAATTTAATTTTAAAATAACACAATTTCACTAGGAAAGATGAGTAATTTAAAGAAATTTATATAAACAAATTAAGAAACCATATGCATGACAAGAAAACATAACCTCACTAGGAAAGATGAATAATATCCCATACTAGGAAACACAATAATAAAATTTAGAAAACTTGGTAGCATAATATTTTCTAATAATTCTAACACTAACCAAGGTGAAGAGTCGAAGACCATTTCATTGACAACATGTTATTCTTATGCCTTTTGTAACCAGCAAAAAAAAAAATTAAAAGAAAAGTGTAATCATTCATGGCTCCGCCGTGAACAAGTTATTCATTGCATCGCGCAATCTTAGTCGTTTCGGCAATCAATTGTTCGAATTTAAAAAAAAAAAAAAACTATTCGCTAGAAAAGTATAACTATTATCGCGAATAATTTTTTTAAAATTTGGACCATCCAAAATACTTGAACGCGCGCGATTGAGCGCTTTATTCTTTATTTTCGGATTGCTCCATAGAGAAGTTTTTCTCATCCCAAAATCCCAGTTGTAAAGACAGAACATTCGATCATTACCAAAGAAAAAAAAAAGACAGAAAATTCGAGACCACTTTAATGGATCATAACTGGCCCTTTATCTAACCAAAAATATAAGTTGGTCTAAAGTTTGAGGATCAAAAAAAAAAAAAAAAAAAACTTGGTCTAAAGTTGGGTCCCAGGCTATAGAATTCACAACATGGGATTACAGTCCTCATTAATCAAATCAAATTAAACTTTTTGTACCAAAAATAACAAGTACTGGGATTCTAATAGGAGTACTAAGTAAAAAGGGCTAATTGAGAACAATGTACCCCATCACCACCAAATTTTTTGACAACTCAATGTGTCAAGCTCAGTTTACGCACATCTCAACTAATTCCTGAACGACACAACTCCTTCATCTACTAGCGAAAAGCCCATGTAAAAAGCAGCAGAAGTCCCGCGTGGGGTCGGCCACGATAATTGATTGCGACTCGGAGCCTCTTTACCGTAACTTTACTAGGCCAAACCCAATTAGGGACCAATGGGCTCCTGTCCCAGTTGGTAACTCTTGTCCTCTCCATGTGGGAGGCCAGGGTTCGAGCCCCGTCGTGAGCGTTTGAGATTCAGGATTATGAATATAGTCTCTGAAACCCTTTATAGACTAAACTACTAACACCCCGCTAATAGTATAAAAAAAAAAATCCCAATTAGGGAAACGAACTACCCCTATACAAATCCAAGTCGTAGTATTGTTTGTTAAACTTTTTGTTGCCAATAATTTATCCTTGCTACAAAAATCTAAACATCTTCGTGCATTACTGATACTCTAGATTTTGCCCAACAAAAAATATTTAGGCCTTTTCAAAAAAACAAAAGTCGTCGCGCTTTAGCAACGAAATTTTTTGACACCCAATGTTTCATGCAAAAGGGGTGTCTAGTTTTGGCGACCCTCATTGATGCCTCGCGGCTTTGATTTGGACACATAGTTTCACAGCTTAACATCCCGTAATTTTCTTAATTTTTGGAGGCAAAGGGGCACTATTTCAGTTTTAAAACTTAATGAGAGCAGTAACTTTATGCATAAATTGCTGAAGGTCGGATAAGTCTCTAGTCCTTCTCCGCCCATTATTGATTAGGGATTACATGAGTATTGTAAGGGCCTGTTTGGATGGAGTGAAAACAGGGGGGCAAAAATAAGAGGGGGTAAATGGGGTGGGGCTCACTGTTAAGCCGGTGTTTGGGAATGAAAATTGGAGGGGTCTTAGTTTTCACCCCTTCTTCCTTTTCACCCATTTCAGGGATTCTCGAGTATAATTTTTGGGCACCCCTTGACCTCCCCAAATTTAATCTGGCTTTAGAGGGGAGGAATTTGGACGAAATCACCCTTGCTTATCCCCTTTCTCCAACTCGAAAAACTCTTTATTTAGTTTCAGAACTCTCTTAGGGTGCTCATTAAAAGGCCTTAGAACAAAAAATCTATTATGACCATTTAAGATAAAATGATCAGAAAAATAAGATCTTCGCACCGGTTCAAACGGATTGAAAATTGGAACACTTATTTTTTTTACACCATTTTTATATTAAAAAATATAGTTAAAAAAATTAAGTGTTTCAATTTTCAACCCGTTTGAACCGGTGCGAAAATCATATTTTTTTAATCATTTTATCTTAAATGATCATAATGGCTTTTTGGCTCTAAGACCTTTCAACGAGCACCCGAAAACTCCTTATTTAGTTTCAAAGCTCTCTTAGGGTGCTCATTGAAAGGCCTTAGAGCCAAAAATTCATAATGACCATCTAAGATAAAATTATTAAAAAAAATAAGATATTCGCACTGGTTCAAACGGATTGAAAATTGAAACACTTAATTTTTTAACTATATTTTTTAATATATAAATGGTGTAAAAACGTTTTTTAATATAAAATTTTTAGAATAGACATTTTTTAATATTAATTTTTGAATTTATATACTTATTTTAATATGTAATCAAATTTAACAATGTACATGGACAAAATAGTCATTTGACAGCTTTTCCCACCATCCACCCCTTCTCATCCCCCCATTCTATAAACCATCCAAACAAAGTCAAATTTTATCCCCTATTTACTACTCCATCCAAACCACATACTATTTTATCTCCCCTCCATAAACCATCAAAATTAATATATTCTACTATTTTATCCCCTCTTCATATTTTTTACCCCTAATTTTTTACCTGCATCCAAGCGGGCCCTAATTGTTGTACGTGTACAAGAATCTGAAAATCCAAAATAAATATTTTTTTTTTAAACTCAAGGTGTTCAAATTAGCTTATTACTTTTAACACAAGTTTTAAAACACTTTTGCACCAAACAAAAGATATATATTTTGTCCCAGAACAAAAACACTTGCTTATTAAAAAGGAAATAAGAAGAAAAAACCATAAACGTTATCAGCTCCCCTTCATAGCTTAATCCACCATACTCCTCCACACTCCCATTTTGCGGGCCTATCCTGAACCCACATTAGTAATGCAAACCTTTGATCTCGAAACATTAGGCAAAGAACAACATTCTTGTAAAAGATCAATTTGATTGGATATCGACAAGTCTGTGAATTACTTGTATGAAATGGACGAGAAAATACTATTTCAACTTTAAATGTTCATGTTTTACGAGGTATTTACCTATCTATCAATATCTAATTAAGCTGATTTTTTTATAATAATGTTCTTCTATGCGTAATGTTTGAGATCAGGGGTTTGGATTATTAATTTAGATTTGGAATGGTCCCGCAAAATGGGAATATGGCGGATTAAGCTATGAAGGGGAGCTGATACCAAGCATATTGTGGATTTTGTTTTTCGTGCTCTTACAAAGAAAATCACAGAAGAGCTCAAAAAATCCATCATTATTTCTTGCCACATAGCCGAGTGGACCAAATTGATAGATATCAATAGTTGAAGGCTAAAATTGAGAATTGAAGTATTAGGGTTCAAAGTGAGAAATCAGCTATAACTTTCTGGTGTTAAGTGTAGTTTTATCGAGTGTTATGAATGAGAGCAAAGAAACTCATCAAAGGAACAATCATTAATTACTCATATAATTCTCTAAAATGTCCTGCCCTTGCACTATTAATCCTCTTTCTCGAAAATTTTACTAGTAGATTGTGATATAGTTCAAAGACGCTTTCATGCTAGTGCAAACAATCCCGCTAACGCACGCGAATTACTATATCACTCACGGACAAAATAACAAACTATAATGTCCAGTTCAAAAAAGAATCTGACTTGTCGGCAGGGGACTGCACTGTGCAGTAGGCTGATTATCGGCTTGTATTGAGTTTATTTTCGTGGTCGAACCGTTCATGTCGTAGAGCATGTTGAAAAACTTTAATCACGTCAAAAATCATATTTAATCAGATACTTGTTAATACCTAATCAGAGTGACTTTTTGCTTTATTAAATGTGATCCGATCAGATATTAAACGGTGTTGAATTAGGTGTTGAATTAATATAATTTTTGACATGCTTGAAGTTTTAGACGAGCTTTACGACATGAACGGTTTCGATCATGAAAATAAACTCGATACAAACCGATAATTGACTGACTGCCTGGTGCAATTTCCAAAAGGGGATTGCCGACAAACCAGCTTCTTTAAAAAACTATGATGTGACGGCACGGACACATATTATGCCTCCAATTGGATTGGGTCCTGGTATAAGGAAGCAAATGGTCAGAAATTGCAGCTGATGATAACGGATATTCACACAAAAAGTTCCCTTTCGATTCACGCCACATTAAAGTTTATATTTTTAAAGATTATTTTTTCATTTTTTTCAATATTCAGATTTCCGGGCAGCTCATTATGGAACTCTATTAATTTTGAAGCGCTAAAGTTAATGATTGAGGCTGAGTTCTTGCAACTTAAACTTATTTATTCGTTTTGTGTGTTTTGTTCGTCTTTTCTGAATTTCTGTTACATTCGTGTGATTTTTGTTGGATTAATTATCCCTTTTGACGAAAAAAGTCTAAAAAGTACAAAATTATGATCAAAAGTAAAACAAAGTTCACTAAAGATGGAAAAATATCAAACAACAGTCTTTTGGAACTTAATTGCCGTCTTATTTGAATTTTTTAACATTGGTTCATATTTTTATACTTTTTTCAATTCGTCTCGTCAACACAAATGATTAACCCCTCTAATTACGTCGAAAAGCTAAACGAAAAGTTACGAAATGTAAAAAATGCCGAAATAAGTTCTAAACTTATAAATTTAAAAGAACGCAGCTTGAACAAACCCATCGAGACCCCAACCATTTTTAGAATGACGAAAATTGAAATTGCAAACTCGAATGTTTCAATTCCTTACCTCTTGTCATACTCGCATTCGACAAACTCATTGTCATACAAGGAAGATTCTTCCAGGTCTCCTCTACTTTTTCCCAATACCTGTAAATTCAACTTTCGACCGTTGTATCATATATGATTGGATTTCCATCGGGTTTTTCACCATTTACATTTCAAGATACAGTTCATCTTTAACCCCAACGGGTTTGGCTTAGGTTCCGTTTGACATTTCAAAATAAGTACTTAAAAAATAAGAATCTATTTTTAAACTTAAAAATAATAGATTTAAGAAAATAAATTTTCAATTTTTTTTTCAGGGTTTAATAGATCTCATCAAATAAGATTCATATTTCATATTTTTTTTATTTCAGTAAGTCTATTATTTTTAAGCTTGAAAATTACAAATACGTACTTATTTTTTAAGGGGGTAAACCGGAACACCACCTAGTGGCCATGAGAATGCAAATAAGTGCTTGTTCGGTGTTCGCGATGAGTTGCATGTTCAAATCTCATCGAAGCCGAACATTCCAAATTTTGGGCCACTACAGGATTGGTTCGTCTAGTTGTTAACTTCAAAGTTCTAGAATTGGTCGAGTTGCGTGTCCATTCTTTACGGTTTTCTTTAATTGTTATTTGTAATATCTATTTTTATTTTTGCTTTTTACGAATTCACAAATACATTCATGAGATGAGAAGAGGAAAGGTCTCAAAGCTTAACACATTGTTAGGGCACACATAGCTAAAACAAAGAAGAAATTAAATAGCCATCTGGTTTCGTAGATTTATTTAGGTGTCCAGCCTTCTAGGTTTAAGTCGACCTTTAGAAATTTAAATAATACCTAGAATACCTTTGATCATGACAAATATATAAACCATGACAAATACAGAAATTATGGCAAAGTCATCCAGAATCATGACAAAACGATCCGGGATGTAAAACTAATTTACATCCTAAATTTCTTTACTTATATTGTAAATAAATTTAGGACCTTAAACTAACTTTTTAAATTAGTTTTACATCCTGAATTTCTTTACCTATATAGTAAAGGATTTTAGGACGTTAAACTAACTTTTTATGTTAGTTTTACATCCCAGATGATTTTATCGTGATTTTGGATGATTTTGTCAAGATTGCCGCTGCGCGGACCAAATTAAATAAGGGATATTGACTTTGTCCAAACGGACAAAGTCAATATCCCTTATTTAACTTGGTCCCCACAGCTGTAAAGACCCGAAATTTCGTTTAATAAAGTTAAATTGTTTCGTAAATGAAAAAAAAAATTGCGAATATTATTTGGATAATTGTTTGAGGGGTTCAATGTGTAAGAGTTTTAAAGATTTGGGTGAATGAATAATATGCATTTTTGTGAATATATAAGGGAGGAGTGTGAGAAACACACTCACACCCCTCACTCCCGTCCATCTCTCTATCTCTCGGCTCCCTCACTCTCTCTTGCTCCCACTCTAAATTTCTCACACTCAACTCAAAACCCATCCAAAGCTGCCTTCAATCTTCCATTCCTTCACACATTGTAGCCTGTATTGCGTTGGATTAGGCTCGGTGGAGACGTATTCCATTCGGTTTCAAGAATTGTGGCTAGGGCTTGGAAAACCCTTTAAATTCGTTATTCAATCTTGAGGTAGGGAGTTTTAACTTTCAATATATGTTTATGATTTGTTTCTATTGCTTGATTTGTGCCATTGATCGTGGTTATTGTTGTTGATGTCGTTGTTGTTGAGAAACTCATGAAAATCTGCAGAAAAGCTGCTCGAACAGTCTTTGTTATCGATACCTTAGCCTTTGTTATCGATACCTTTGCGTTCCAAAACTCAGAAAATCAATCGTTATCGATACCTTTAGCCATTGTTATCGATACCCTTGCATCTGGAATGCCTCTGGACCAAATGGTATCGATACCATTTTTCATGGTATCGATACTTTTGGCTTATCTCCAGCTTTTACTGTTTTGCTTCAAACTTCACCGTTTTGGTTTTCAATCACTTCCAACCCATTCAAACACCTCCCAAACGACCCCTAACTTGATCATTTGTATTCATAGACCTCATTGAACGTTCCCATGACTCAAATGTTCGTTTGGACATGATTTACGAAAATTGTTTTATGAATCAAAGTTGGGTTGAACGGTATAAACGTGATGGAAAATGGATTTTGAAACCTTGCGGACACGACGAGAACATATCAGGACATCCCGAAAGGGTAAAGAGCCTGGCAGAGGACATCGGGGTCCTTTAATTGGCCCGGTATGAGTTATAAGCTTATAATTGATATTTCAGGACATCCCGAAAGGGTAAAGAGCCTGGCAGAGGACATTGGGGTCCTTTAATTGGCCCAGTTAGAGCTTCAGCTCATGACACATGTACGAGACACGTCTTGACATATGGTGTTTTTTCAAAGTTTGTTCGGTAAGACTCACGATTGGTTTGAAATGGAGTGTTGGATTCAAATTGCTATTATTGTCCATCCGTTTGATCTTGCTGCCATTGTTCATCTCGTGACTATTCCTACATTTCATATGCATACGTTGTTAGATTAGAGCTTTTCTACTGGGCTAGTGTAGCTCAGACCCTCCATCATTTTCAGGTACTAACACAGGGCAGTAGCAACATGTTTGGAGTGCTTGGATGTAGACACGGTTTTGAAAGCTAACATTGAAGAGTTACTTAGCCATCTTTGTAAACCTATTTTTGGAAGATGTATTTGTAACTCCATTTGACACTTTTGTATATTTTGGGGGCCGTTGAGCCGATGATGTACTTTTTGTAAACATTTGGACAAAGAAATGTAATTTATGGGAATGGAAACGTCAAACCCTTTTTGGGGCATGGTACGGTTAATCGTGAGGTCTTATTGTGGAAAACCCTTTTATATTTATGTTGAAAATCGAGGGTGTGACAACAACGGCTCTATTAAAATGTAAACAATTATTAAGGGCTAAATGAGTATTATTTAAATTTCAGGATGAAAACATAAGTTTTCAAACCTATAAGAATTAAGACTTAAGTATCAATGTAAGATAGGACCTCTATTTAAGTTCCCCTAAAACAAAAGAATTGCCCATATATTTTTTTCCGGGGAGATTATCTACATTATGTATGAATTACAAAGTACAAATCACGAGACACTACATCAATTGTGAGAGTTCACGAGATAATCAAGCCCTACAACTCAACAAATACCAAAAATAAGTCCATCGTAAGAAAGAAATGAAGAGCTATTCTAAAATAAGAACACCCAAATGCAGATGAGGAGATTCAGAGTCCTGACTTCCCAGGTAAGAGAATTGCTAAATTGGCACTACTACAATAAACGATAATGATCACAGATATTGACTATGAGAGTATGTCTTTAATCACGGTTTTAAATTCGTGGTCTTTCTGGATGTGATCGTAAGTCCCTTATTTTAGATCACGGTTATAAACTGTGATCAAAAGTTCAAATGTGAGAGTTAGTCTTTTATCATGGCGCAAGAGTGAGGTAGTTTTTAAGCTTCAGCTTTTTATCTCGCTGCAAGAGCGTGATCTTTTTATGGCTTCAGCTTTTTATCTCGCCGCAAGAGTGAGGTCATTTATCTCGCTCTTTTTCGCGCGCAAGTCTTTTATCACGACACAAGAGTTAGATTTTTTTAAGGCTTCAGTTTTTTTACCTCGCCGCAAGAGCGAGGTCTTTTATCTCGCTCTTTTTCACGCGTCGGTCTTTTATCACGTCATAAGAGTGAGAACTTTTTTAGACTTCAGTCTTTTATCTTGCAGCAAGAGCGAGGTCTTTTATCTACAATCACAGTTTTCATAGAACTGAGATAAAATATATTAGGCACCACTTTTTATCTCAGCTTTTGACTTAAACCGAGATTAAAAATTTAGCCTAACATTTTTATCATGCTCTTACTAAGAAAATTGATATTCGCGTTCTCTTTTTTGATGCAGGCGCTCCACTTTGTTCATAAAGTTATAAATAACTTCACGTTGAAAGTGGAGCGCGAATTTCAATTCCCTTTACTAAAACCTTGATCTTTTTGAACCTCCTTGGTAAGGGTCATCATCGGGCCGGGCCGGTCCAGCCCGCCAAGTTACTACCCAAGTCTGCCCGCGGGCTGGGCTAAGCGGGCTTTTTTCTTTTTGCGGGTCGGGCTGTATTTCTTAAGTTGAAGCCCAAGCCCGCCCACGGGCTAACCCAATTGCCGGGCTGGTGGGCCAAAGTTTGGCGAGCTCACGGGCCGGGCCTCAAAAAAAATGTACATTATATCAATACGATAAAAAAATGTATATAACATTAGCACCCCGCACTCAATACAGTCATACACATTATATATTGTATGTATATATTATATATTATAACATTGGGAGCATAAAAAGAACTCATCCAGCGGACAAGGCTTCTATAGCCAACCACAAATGCATAGAGCACTCCACGCACCTCTTTAGTCTTTTAAGACCAGACTTTTATTTCTCTTTCTCGGTAAGTGAACTTCTTCTTTTCTTTATTTGCTTAGTGGAGCATAATACATTAGTATAGTTGATGGAAGTGGACTAAAGTGGAGCATAATAAGTTAGTATAATGGGCGGGATGTCGGGCGGGCCTCGGGGGCGGGTCAAGCAAAAATACTTAGGCCCAAGCCCGCCCATTGAAAACTACGGGTTGGGCTAGCCCGCCTGTTGGACGGGCTCGGGCCGGGTAAAAGCCCGGCAGATCGGGCGGGTTTCGGGCGGTCCGCGGGCCTTCAGAGGAAATTTTGGTTTATGATTCCGTGAAAATAACAGTAGCAAAATAAATAGCATCAGGTATTTTTGTTCAAGAAAAATAGCATTAGCCCCACAGCAGAAAAATTATGTACAACAAATACAAATTCGGCTTTGTTCATTGCAAAATAATAGTATAATAGTAATTTTAAATCTTGGGGCCACCGGAGGGTTTCTCCCATCGTTAACTTAAGAGTTAAGAGTCAACAGAATTAGTTGAGGTGCGCAAGTTGAGCCGGACATTCGGTTATCAAAAAATAATAACAATTAGTCATTTAGTTATGCTGATATAATTCACACAAATTCGCAATCGATCCATTCAACTAGATGTCGAATTATCGTAATGATATTCTTTACTTTTTTCGGGAAATAATCTCTTTCTCCACAACGAGAATTTTTTGGGTGTCGAGCAGGTACCACGTGGCAGTATCTGTCGGCGATCCTAGCCGCCCAATGGTGTTTTGGATAGTCCAGATTTATTCTCTCTCTCTCCCTCACCCGCCCACTCTCTCTAAAATCCGGACCCTTCAAAACACGTTTGGATGGCTGGAATTGCCGTCGGGATACCACGTGTGTGGTACCCGCCCGACGAGGTAACATGGGATGTACAGTAGATTATGGGCATGGCCGTCCAAAAACATGAGACACTGTCTTGTGCCTTCTCTATGCAATTTGCCATATGGGTGTGTTTCCATTTTCAGCAACTGCAACCGTGGTGTGAGCTCATTCATGCCTTCAAAAACCAACAAAAAATACATGCACATTAATCAAACGACCTCTCTCACTTCATTGCAAAATTCTCCATTCCATGAAATCAAAGTTTTATGGGAATCACAAACTCGCAAAGTAGCCCGCATTCTGTACATACACACCGTTATATCGCGTCATCATTATCTTCAGTGTTCCCACTGATATATATATTCAAGATTTGTCTTACGAACTTCTGACGTGGAACTCGGCACACATATATATCATTATCTCCATGAGTACAGCTTTTATGATTCGATCGGAAATACCAAATAAGATATCGATTCAAGGATGAGAATAAATTATATATACCGGTGGTGTAAAACATTTGTTTATTTCAAATCAATTAAATTGCGTCGCGTCATCAAAACAGTAGTCCCAATTAATAGAACATGACGATGTGACACAATGTAATTGATTTGAAAAAAATAAATGTTTATACTGGTGATATAAATAATTTAATCTCTTCAAGGATATCAATTGTTAGCATCATTATTATAGTCATGAATATATAATTTTTTTTTTGACAATAAAGAACAACATACATAATTAATGTGTACCAACCTAGGATTGACTGAATCTTTTAATGCACTTGGAATCTCTTTTACTAAATTGTTTTTTTTTCTTTTTCTTTTTCTTGTGTATGGTTTTTTTTGTAGTATTTGCCACGGGAACTAATCACCCTTCTTGACCAAACATTTTAATTAGCTCTATCATATTAAGATTAGGTGATTACATAACTTAAGAATCTACAACAAGGTGATGTTTTTTTTTTCCCCCCATTCGTTAATTCTAATCTGATCTATTCTAGGAGACTTGGGGAGGAAGATGGGTGCTTACGGGAATCGAACCCTGTCCATGTGCATGAGCATAAGGAAGGTACCAATTCCACTCCACCCCACCCCACCTGCGGTGATGGTTTTCAAAGCCTACAATATTACTCTTGGAGTCAATTAATTTGAAATTATGACGACCTTTTTTCCTCTATGGGCTGTTTTAGTGATTTTCTTTAATTTGGTTTTTTTTTCCATACTTTCACACACTCTTACACCCTACAAACATTTTTTAACAAAATTATGCGGCTCATATCTAGAGCGCGGATGTCTTGTTCTTGTAATTTCTTTAAAATCATTGCCTCATAATTCTGGACGGAAATTTTATTTGGGAATTATGTTGTGAATAATAGTGGTGACTCTTCTAAAACTCACATGACGAGTCCATGAGAATAAAAAAAAAAACACACACACACAGAGAAATGTATTTTGAGTTTTATAAGTTGCGTGCAATGAAGAGTGGTGTTATGCCCATGCAAATTGAAAGCTTATTCGATCGATAACTTCAGAACTTGAATATTTATTCAGGTGTGCGAAAGCTGACCCCAATACTTGATCATCCTAAGGAGGAAAAAAGCTCATGTGAATTGAATTTGGCCACTTTTTCAAAGAGTTGTTTTCACCTGTTTATTCATCAATCATCTCACTTACAAAGATCCAACTGGTAACTACTACTTAAAAGATTACTTAAAGTGAAAAACAAGGGGAAGGAAGACCCCCAAGCCCTTGTGGGTCCCAATTTTATGTGGGTCCCAATTTTGCCTAAATTGGATGACAGAAAGCCAAGAAAAAAACAGAGAGCACAATCACTGCCATATCTGTCAACAACAACAAAAACCCAACTACAAAAACCCCCCAATCCCCTCCCATTTCCCTCCCCTCTTTCATAAAGCTCGCCTCATTCTTTCATTCAGGCATTTCAACAAACACCTTTACAACGCCTAACAAAAAAGTTCCCATTTCCCTGTTTTTTACTATGGCTAGACCACAACAGAGGTACAGAGGAGTTCGACAGAGGCATTGGGGCTCTTGGGTTTCCGAAATTCGCCACCCATTACTGTAATTCCACTTACTTTCTAAAAGAGCAATGCTAGGAACATAATTTTAGATTACAAGTCCAGACGTAACTGCGTTCAGAGTCGTTCGATACATATAAATTCATATACATTGAACGAGTCTGATACATGCGTGTCTGCAGCTGTGTTTTGAAATTGTGACTTTTTGTTTCTTGAAATACCCATATCATAATTCGACGATCCAGTGTCGTTTTTTGTATGCATTACTAAATGAAACGTTTTTGTTTTCTGTTTTTTAGGAAGACTAGAATTTGGCTTGGAACGTTCGAGACGGCGGAGGACGCGGCGCGGGCCTACGACGAGGCGGCGAGGCTAATGTGCGGGCCAAGGGCCCGGACCAACTTCGCTTACAACCCCAATGCGGCGGCCGGGCCGCCGTCGAAGATCCTCTCGGCGACTCTGACGGCGAAATTGCATAAGTGTTACATGGCTTCACTTCAAATGACCCAGCAGTCCCTGCAAGAGCCCCCGAGAGTTGCGGGCCAACAGGTCTTTAGCAACAGGGGTAGTTTTGTAAATGCGAATGAGATGTGTGGGTGGTGGCCGGAAAAGAAACCGGCGGTGATTGCGCCGCCTCCGGCGCAGGAGGCGGCGGGGAGTGCGCAACAATTCAAGTCGCTTGAGGATGACCACATTGAGCAAATGATTGAGGAGTTGCTTGATTATGGGCCAATTGAGATTTCCCCAGTTGTGCCATCCTCTCAGACTATGTAACGTGCGGACCAATTGGCCCAAGAAAACATCTCAATCACCCTCCCATTTTCGAAAAAACATATTTATTGCTCCTCGAGCGCGGTCTCGTGGTGGTTCAGGTCCTTCCCGGCCACACATTGGTGTAGGTTTCACAATAATGTGCGTGGCTTCTGCACTAATGTATGGCAAAGGAGGGTCCAAACTGCGTGGCTGTGACATATGAGCGCTAAATAATCACTCAATTTCTCCCCTCGAATCTCTTATTTTGAAAATTAGGTGTACCGGCATTCTGATGCATTTCGGGCCATTAAGTATCTGTACGTGATAGAATGAGCTAAAATGCACCGAAACACCGGTACAGTCGTTTTTGGATGCAGATGATTTGAGCTTCCCCATTTTGCTAATTTGACCCATTTTTCACAACCCTCTTGGAAGGCTCTTCAAGTGTAATGGGTCCTCTCAAGTTCCTAGAATAACAAATTCTAAGTGACCCCATTAGAGGATTCATGATGTACAGTGTTATTATGATGTATTATGGATTAATAATTTAGTATATGATGCCATTGTATGATTTATGTCTTGATCCTTGACCTTTTTCAATTTATGATTTGGTCCTTGAACTTTGATTAAGCTAAAGATGTTAGGAGCGCGATCTTGAACATTTGAACATTCTTTCTCTCTCCCTCCGCATTGCATGGAGTGACTGCGTTTGTGGACCCCTGTTTAGAATTGTTAACCCCCTTTTTTTTTCTCCCAGAAAGTCTACTCCATCGCTCATGTTCCACTGCTCCCCTACCGCGCTCAATCTCACCGTCCGAAAGAACTTTTAAAATTCGGACTATTAATTGCCGAGATGGACATCGAAATTGAGCGGAGCGGTGAAAGTAAAACAGAGCAATCTTGCTGCTTTTTTCCCCCTTGTTTTCGTAGTTTTGAAAACAAAGGACAATGAGAAAAGAAAAAATTTCCAACATTCTATCTCTTTACTATTGTTGTGTAAAAAAGTCTCAAAAATTCCATATTGGAGTATATTTTTTATGTTTTCCGAAAATTCATTTTTTTCCCCAACTTATCTTTCACAAAAATATGTTTTTGGACATATAATCCTAGTATTGGTGTATGTTTAGCACTGTACGTTTGAAAAGTTCAAAAACACTCACTAT
Organism: Rhododendron vialii; assembly: GCF_030253575.1. Lineage (NCBI taxonomy): Eukaryota > Viridiplantae > Streptophyta > Magnoliopsida > Ericales > Ericaceae > Rhododendron > Rhododendron vialii. The sequence continues at coordinate 40,941,321 of NC_080558.1, forward strand.
CTTATTTTCAAACCATTGAACGATGCCTTGACGATTCTTGAAAAAGCAAGATGATTTGAGGGAAAAAAATCCGCCGAAAATGTCGATATTGGAGAAATTTTTTACCACGTAATGTACGTTGGACCACTAAACACGTGTGCGTATTTGTGTACGATTGTAGTGCTGTATAAAATAGATTGAACCCACAGTACACAAATAAGGGGCGCCAAAAAAATAAGTTATCAATAGATTTTCTATATTCTATTGATTAAACTTTCAATTTGCATGGCAACAAGTTATCAATAGACACAATATGGGCGGTGTGTTTATAGATAATTTAGATAAGTCCACTATCAAATAACCTGCCAAAGAGGGTTTTCGGGGTCCGGATTCTTTTCAATAACTAGATCGAAAATCTAGTAATTTGCTCACAGTATAGGAGACTCTCACCGGTCAATTTTTTGTGTGTGTGAGATCTATACATTTGAGATAGCTCAAACAATGTTTCGGTCAGTTGCTAGAGAGGATCAGTTTCCTCTTTTGTCTTCATCCTATGTTTACAAATAAAAAACTCAAAGTACTGAACTACCATTATGTTCTTTTTTATTTGAGGAAACTTGGTTTTGCTTTTTCACAATGGATTTAAGTTAGAGCTTTGAAAAGAGGGTAAAAAAAAAAAAAAGGGCGCTGCTATTCGCAGCCCTTTATTTTCTCCAATAGCCCACTACATTTCGGTAAATGGTTGTTGAAAATCATAAATAACATTTCGGTAAATAGCTGTTGAAAACAAGATTATATTTCAGTAACTACATGTCGAAAATATTTTCAACTTTCGGTAAACAACTGCCGAACATACATTTTCTGTAAATAGCTGTTGAAAAAATATTATATTTCGGTAATTGGATGCTGAAAATATATCTCAATTTCGGTAACTAACTGTCGAGTATAATTAAAAAATTTTAACGGGCTATGGGAGAAAATAAAAGGCTGCGAATAGCGGCGCCCAAAAAAAAAAGTGCCCAATTTTCCTATGGTTGCTTTGGAAAAAGAAAAACTTTTTGAATTGCGGTGTTTGAAAGAAGAAAAGTGTTTCTGGATTCATGTTAGCCATAGCACTATAGCAGTCTTTTTGCTGTGGGATTGCCGCTGTTGAAAGAAAAGGGTCACTGAATATGATTTTGTTTTTGTTTTTTTTGGTTTTTTGGGTCTTTCACTGAATTTGATTGAGTGAGAGGTACTAGTTTTAATGATTTTTGCTCTCTCTCTCTCTCTCTCTCTCTCTCTCTCTCTCTCTCCATATTTAATTCTCAAAATTGCATGATAAATAGAGCTACAATCTGAAAATCAGCCCTCCAAGAGTTTAGATTCTGATTATGCATTCTCCAATCACCTTCAAAATACAAAACTAATTTTCTCTCTCAATTTCATTCAAAGGATCGTACAATCTAGGAAATGATAAATGGTCGAAAAGAATTTATAAATTTCTTTGATTACTCCAAATACTTTTGCAGATTCATAATTATATTTTGCATCTATCATATAAACACATTCACATTATTCATAATTTGTCCTCATTATAATCCAAAATTAATTCGTAATCATGATAAATGTTGCTCCCAAAGACGCCTAATTCTATGCAAAAAAATGTACTTGATAAAGATTCAGTTAAACCTGTATAGAGTATCACATGCACATGTGAGGTCTACACCTGGTAAATCAAGAAAATATGGCATCAAGAGACCAAAAAAAAAAGTATTTGCAATCCGTTCAAAAAGATTAATATTATTGGCAACAGTGGACCAAATTGCTCATTTAATATTGAGTTCCACTTATATTGGTTGTATCAAATATTTAATTTCTCATAACACCACAAAGAATTAATTTCAAACTAATCCAATCAACTTCCATAACATTTTTTTAAGGCACTTGGAACATAAACTTTTTCTTATAATCAGGTGTCCGGACCAACTTACGCCCATGGTACCTCAACTAATCCTGTTGGGAGAACATCAAAATTGAGATGCTATTTACAACTTTGAAAAGCTTCTTATTACTAAAATTAATACAAATGGCTGAAGAAATCATGTAAAGAAAAAAAAATCAATGAGTAACATAATCTTTCATCCGATAAAAAAGAAGAAGGAATAATCGATTCATCATGTTTGAATAAGTTGTCGTGTGAGATAGGCTTTGTTCTGCTCACGTCTTAGTGGAGCAGTAGAAAGTAGAAACCCATGGGTAACTAGTCGCTTCCTGGATCCGCCATGAATCTTGATCCCCTATGTTCACAGCCAAGGGAGGTCACTACACTTGTCGCTCTCTCCCCCACCCAATTGTTGACCAACAAAAAAAATTCAAAATTTGAGGATTTAAATAGAAATAATAAGAAAGATGACTTATTGCAGTTCTCTGAATGCATGTCCATGTGTGAGACAAAAGTTTTATCCAAAACCTTAAATACAACATAGAAACCAGAGGGCAAACAGACATAGGGAAATCTTTTAGAGCTCAGTTAAGTAACTAATCTAACTTTTGGGGGCCAAAATTGAGCTTTATAGAGCAGACAGGCTTGGAAAGTTGGAGGATTTATATTAAATTCTGCCAGCCTTGTTTTAGTTAATTCAAGAAAAGAACCTCTAGGTTTAAAACTAGTAAACTTTTACTCCTGTTTAGTTTTTACTACATGTAATTTTACATTTTTTTACTTCATTTTTTTTTTATCGGCAAAAGAATTTATTAATCATTGAATCAAGTTGCAATGATTAAAAGGATCCAAAGAATACGACATCACTACGAGGAAAAACTAACATCCCAACAAGGTTGGCACCTCAGCGCGCCCTCGACATTCATTTGCCACTATGGTTTTTTACTTCATTTTTACCTCTTATTGGATGCTTTTAACTAACTAAAAAGTGAGATGGAGGATAGAATGACTTTTCTATCATTCCCATGTCATTTTATTTGGAAAATTGGAATCTTCATCATTCAAGACACCATTATTAGGCAAACCTGTCTTATAGAGTGATGGATAAATTGGACCAATTAGGTGGGGGTTTTTTTTTCTAAACAAACAATTAGGTGGTTGGGCCTTCTTCAATAATTTGACTTTTTGAACTTTTACATAGCAAATTTTACCTTCCGTACGCAAAATTACTTGCGGTGACAGCACATGAACTTGAGTAAATCATTGCTTGTTTCTCTTTGCGCTCATGTGGATGGGGTCCATCACGCTTGTACTAATAGAGCGAAACGAGCAGTAGCATATACTACCTTCTCGCTTGTTACATGGCAAATTTTATCTTCCATACTCGAAATTACTTACTCTGGCACTACATGAACCTGAGTAATAAGCGTAATGGACACCACGCAAGCGACGGTGAAGCGAAACAATCGATGATTTAATTGTAATTTGTGTACGTAAATTTATACTTGAACATGCAGTAAGGGTTATTAACTAGACGTTACTTCGTTTTCGAATTGATGGCCTTTTGAACGTTTAGGAGTATTTTTTCTCTTGGATGAATACAAGAAGATCAAGAGGTGGATAAGAGTTATGTTCCACAAAAATTGTAACATGGTCACCCTGATTTTTTTTTTTTCCGCAATGTAAGGTGTTCTACGCCAGCTTGCGCGCACCTCTGACTAATCCCTACGGTCTCTCCCACAGCCGTTTCACAAGCTTACGCGGGGATCACCGGTCGCACTGATGTTGGTTTGAAATTTGTGAAAACAGAGTTACTCTGTTAGTTATTTACTTATTTTCATACAATTGTATACCAAAAACAACTCTATGGTTGAGTCATGAGTGAGTAACTAGTTAAGTGACGACACTGATGAATGAAAACAACATTGTAAGTTATTTTGATCGTACAAAAAACATCGAAAATAATTAGTGGTTTTTATTGACCGGACACAACTATATCCTATTCCGGGTTCATCAGAAAAATTATGCACAAATGCAAACAGTGGCTGTTGGGATTAAAGACGATTGAACTATGCGCTCAAACTCACCAACACACAAATTCTGAGGATTTTGGATGCTATGAATCACAATTAAAAAAAAAAAAACACCAGAGAAATAGAGGAAGAAAAAGAAAAATAGAACAGACAGATATATGAAGTTCGGCAATTTGCCTGCTCCTCGTGAGCTACACTAGTTCACTAGAATCAATGGAGGAAACTCTCCTAGTCTTTCTCTACAAGTACAATAACTTTTTCTCTCAAAGAATATGGTGTTCTGAAAGTTCTAACCCTAAAAAACTGATTCTAGGCCTTAAATACGAGTCTGTCTCACGTACGGCTGCTCGGGTAGAAGTCACGACCGCTCGGGCGGAATAATCATAGAGCACGTTTCCTGTCTACGCGACATAACCGCCCGGGCGGCTTTTAATCCCACCCAGTCAGTATTTCCAACAAACTTCGAAAAACTCTGGTCTTCCCACCGCCCAACAGAACGGCGGACCCAAAAATTCCCTATAGTGGAGGCACATTAGTATTCATAACCTTTAAAAAGTTCACAAGTCGACTACCACCATACAATATTCAAAAATGATAGAGGTACAGAAAATTGGGGACCGAATCCGGACCGACGGCCGCCGGCGAGCCATCTCCGGCCACCGGACGGCCGATCCGAGCCGTCCAAAAATTCTAAAAAAAAAAACCGAGGGGCCCCACGCGGGAATCAACGTCATCCGAGGTGTGTAGGGTGCTTGATCGGAGCACGACGAAAAGGGGTGCTCCGATCAAGCACCCTACACACCTCGGATGACGTTGATTCCCGCGTGGGGCCCCTCGGTTTTTTTTTTTAGAATTTTTGGACGGCTCGGATCGGCCGTCCGGTGGCCGGAGATGGCTCGCCGGCGGCCGTCGGTCCGGATTCGGTCCCCAATTTTCTGTACCTGTAGCAGCACTCATACAATATTAGTGGTGGAAGGATAGAAGGCGTCATTCCTTTATGACCAGCTTACTTTCTTGATCCGAGGAGTGAAACGCAGATTGTACTGCGGCTACTGCCTGGGCGGATTCCAATGGTCAAAAAAAGCCTTTGGATCAGCAAGATCATTACTCTTAACAATCTGGCGAGCACCTTCAGCAGGATCAATATAAGGAATATCAGCATCTATGTCCTCGATTTCCTCGTCAATAATATCATTATAAAAGAAATCTTTGGGACCTTGGAGGGTGTTCGCAAATAGCCTAATGAAAGGAAGACATGAGTTTGTCGCCAGGGATTTGACCAAATAGGATTGTCCAGTTTCTCTATATAGAACCTATCACAAAAATACCCGTAGATGGGTATTAGGCTAAGCAGAGCTAAAAGGGTTTTGGTTTGAATTGCAATTAAGATTCATTCAACGGAACGGGGAACAAAGAGATTCAATCATCTCCTGCGCGCTTGCCTTCTCTTGAGATGGGAATGCGAAGGGTGAACTCAGAGATTAAATTGAAGACTTCGTTGTGCTTGTGCCTGCCAAATAATATGATTTTAATATCCATCATTATGGAAAGTGATTTATATACATACGTATGCTTCAAAAAAGTTCTTAATCTTTCCGTGACAGGCCGAACTGTCCATCTAAAGGGCTCGTCAAATAGAATGTCCATGAAAAAATCCATGTTGATTAGGACACTCTCAACCACTTCATCGAACTACTTTTATTGAGCAAAAATATGTGGTCTAACCATTTTTTGCAAAAGTTAATTGTTCTTAACCTGCTGACACCAATCGATAAACTTTTTTTTTTGGACAAATTAATTGATGATGTCCACGATATAAACGACTCTTGCCAATCAAGGGATTGGATCTCAGATGGACACTTGTTGCCTTTCTCCTTGCTCCATTTAGTCTTTGTAATCACTTTCAAAGATTAATAAAAAAAAATGCCGTTCAAAAAAAATAAAATAATAAACCCGATAGAAACGACTTGTATCATCGAGAGAATGCATCCGAATGTGTGCGACACTACAACTTATAGTCTTAAAGCAAACCGAAGCGAAGCTAAGTGGAAAAATTGTATGAAACCGGGTGAGCACACGTGACTCCACCTGCCCCATGATAAGTCCCTCCCTGAATGCAAGGACAATGTCACGGTAATAATTTGTTAATAGAATTATAGTTCCATTACTTATTTTTCAATTTGTATCCTTTTAATTTCTTGCTCGACTCCTTGAAATCATTTTCTTTTCAGCCTCTGAATATTTTACATGAATCCCAGCATATGTTGATTTTTATTAGATTTTCCCCCTCAAATTTGATGCTTGCTCTTTTGCATATTGGTGTCACATCTTCCTGTATGAAACTAAATGATTGTTGGCCCTGTTTGGAAATTGATTTTGTTCCCCACAACCATCAAAAACTAAAGGTGTTAAGTCACATTATTTTGTTTTTTTACTTTTGATTTCTCCAAAGGTGGTTAAATCATAGCATGCTTGTGAGTTCTCATCATCATTTGTTTGAATTTAGTGAACTTGGATGGTACATAAACCACTGCCCCCTCATCTCAAGAAATCAAATGGAAAAATTGCAAATCATGAGAGTGGTCAAGCAGAGTAAAATCTTACTTTTTAAATTCTGATATGATGTAGTTGTCGCCTTAACATATTTAGATTGGTTCATTTTTTCCTTTTTTTTTTTTTTTTTTAAGTTTTGGTTTGATTTTAATTGCAATTCTAATTGGTCTTGACGAGGACAATCCAGCAATTAGAAAAAACCATGACCGAAATAACAATGGGTAGATTTTTTGTTGCATATTAAAAAAATAACAGCGGAGCCGTTACTTTGATGCCATCTTAGATTGTTTGAAAGTGTCCAATCTAAAAGCAATTGATTATGGGTGCGGTAGCCTTTAGATTACGTACATTAGACAAGTTTAGGTGGTTTAGGGTAGCACTGTGAGATAAAGTCTAACATTTATTATGTTTAGATGCAGAAATTCCTGACTTTTTCAGTATTAGTCTTATAGGTGACGGAGCAGTTACAATATGTACTGCAATATTTTTCTCTTGTCCTGAAAAAACTTAATTATTTTTTGTTTCTTTTTGTTGTATTTTCTCTCCCGTAAACCTGTATATTATTCATTATCTTACCTCCCTTTTTTTTTTTTTTTTAAATAAAAGAAGAGAGTCTAGAAGTCAGTAACACTAACTCATACATAGTATAAAGTAAGTCCCTTGAATTCATAGAGCAAGTGAAAAAAGATAGTGAAAGTCAAAGGTGAGATCTAAATAGAAAAAAAGGTAGTCAAAACCAATGATGGTGCATCCAACATGGGTGTATATAGAATCTCATGAGGAAATGTTAGAGGTTGGACAATCATATGGCCTCTCCTTTTACTCCCACAAACACCTTGAATTATTGAATTTTCCTTTTGATGCGTGTTGTGTGTTGTGTGTGTGTGGATTTTGGTTCTCTATATATCTCACATAGTTTTTGTAAAGTAGCTATATACACACCCAAGAGATTCGAGCCGTTCATGCTCTAGAGTTCTTGTCAAGCAAATTATTCGCCGAAAAAACTATATATTTTGGTCAGATATCAATAGTTACACGACTGGAACACATTTGTCTTCAGAACATAGACAACTAGCGTATAGAATGGTTCATAAGACAAATGTGTTTCGATGAAGTCACTATTCATGCCGATCAACTTAACTTGTGAATGAGTTATGTACAAATTAGTTAAAAATGGCTTGAATCATCAATGGGGACCTAAAATAAGCTCACATTATGGGTAATGCATTAATCTTGGTTTAGAACCACATAGACACCATCTCTCCCTTTTGTATACTTTTATTGAAAATGGCATGGTCTTGTGTAAGTGAGTCATGCAAGACTCCAAAAAGGCAAAACCCTTGTTCAGAAATTGAAAAGAAAGGTTGGTGGCCTACTCCATGCAAAGACAAAACACTTTCAACCCCCTTTTTGGAGCACAAACAAATGAACCATAGTTGGAGGGAAAGTGATCACACATATTTTGTTTGTTTTGGTCTACGAAGGAAGGCCTGAACAAGATTGTTTGTGTCTCTGTTTAGGTGTTTAGACTACATGGTATTGTCTCACAAACATCCTGTTTGCATCTGCTCACTCCATACCTACACATGTGAGAGCATGTGCATGCTCACATCACATGGTCTTAGCTTCCCTTTTCCTTCTTGACTATAGATTACAAGGACAAATTTGGTATGAGACCCATGTGGTTGTTTCTCAAATGTATGTACTTTTTTTCCTTGTCATAATATACAGAGCAGATATTGGCTTAAACTCTGAGTTGAATGTGTAATCATTAGTCCATCTCTTGAAGTTCGGATAGATGGTGGAAAAGCGATCCGGCAAGTGGCATCAGAGCTAGAAAGTCATGGATTCAAATTGCGGGAGCGTCATCATGAGGGAGGGATTGTTGGGCCCGGAGTGTCCCCATGGATTTGGTTGCACAATGCCACTCCCTGCGACCTCTCTAAAAACAGACTTGCGGGTGTGATATCGAATGACATAAAAGACTTAATTGAAACCCTCTCTAACACCAATTGATTTTAGGAGAGATGGTGGAAAAGTGATCCGAGCATGATAGAACTATTACCCAAATGAACCGCACTAGCTATTCGTGTTGTACTTGTGTTGGGCTCATTAGATGGTCATTTGAGACTGACTTGTGAAATATACCAACAAATCAAGCTTGAACACAAGCATTTTTTTTTTTTTTTAATATGTTTGTTAAGTTTTGATACAAACTTGATAATTTCCAGTAGCAGACTAGCTCGATAAACTTGAACTGCTTGAAAAACATCACAACTACTTTCTCGGAATTGACTGAATTAAAGTCTATTTGACATTGGTTCACAATAAAAAAAAAAAAAAGCTTGAAAATAGATGATAGTATCAGACCAAACTTGAAAAAACCTTCACTTATTAATTGACTTTATTTCATTTCAATCCTATCACCTATATATATAGCCCCGGGTAATTGGAACGACTCAGGGGTAATCTGTTAAAGTGAAGTACCAATAGGCTCCCTCCACTTGGTACTCTTATAACTAATACTTGCGAAACTCATGTGCCTCTGTGATGAGAGATTTTTCGGCCGTTAAATTGTGTGAATTTTTTTTAATGTTTTAAATCTAACGGCCGAAAAATCCCTCAGCATAGGGGCATAGCAGTTTTCGAGACAGGTTTTCAAGACAGGGGAGATCATTCCCTTGCCTGGTGCGGGGTCGGATCTGGTCAAGTTTGGTCCATTTTTTTCTTCCAAGCCGTCCAAAAGTGTTTTGGACGGCTCAGATTTTTTTTTTTTAGCATAAGCACTTTACTTTTATAAAGCTCAAGCTCATGTACAAACTCTACGGGGCATTCCCTTGAAAAAAACCAAGGCACCTGAGATGTAAAGACCCGAAATTTTCTTTTAAATTTTAACATTTTATAAGTGGACAAATAATGGTTAAGTGTGAAGATTATAGTTGTGGGTCAATGTGCAAGAGTTTGAAATATGTGGGTGTTAATGTGATAAGGTGCATGTGTGTATAAGTGTGTGTGCCAGGGGAAAATTAATCCCATTCTCTCTCCCGTTCCCTCTCTCGGCTCTCTCTCTACCTCTCTCACTCCCTCACCCAAGAACTCTCCTCCAAACTCAAAACCCACTCAAATCAACCTTCAATCATTCATCCCTACGCGTCTTGTAGTTCGTATCTCGTGGGTCTTGCTCGGAGGAGGAGTATTCAGTTGCTTTTCGAAGTTTGGAGAGCTAGGGCTTGCTCGACTTGCGTGGGTTTCGCTTCTCGACTTGAGGTAGGGAATTTTACCTCTCTTTATATGTTTTATGAGTGATTTGGTGCATGAATCGTGCTTGTAATGTCGTGTTTAAGTTTGGATTGAAAATTTGTAGTTGCTGTCAGAATTGTATGTTTTTCTTGGATTCCTACCGGTAGGCCCGTCCTTTCTACCGGTAGAACGTTGTTATTTTGCCAGAAAAATCGATTCCCTACCGGTAGGAACTCTTCACCTACCGGTAGAACGATTGAGAAATTCCTTCGTAACCAGCTCAAACGTATAGCAGCAGCTCAAAAGCTGCTCAACGTATCAACTTCCTACCGGTAGGAATTCCTTACCTACCGGTAGGTCAAGCTGCTCAAGCTGCTCAGCGAATTCAATTTCTACCGGTAGGAATTCCTTACCTACCGGTAGGTCAAGTACAAAAATTGTTTTGTTCAACTGTTGACCTTTCTGTTCCCAATTTCTACCGGTAGGAACTTCTCACCTACCGGTAGGTCAAGTGCTTCTACCGGTAGGAACTTTTTACCTACCAGTAGGTCAAGCGGTTTTGTTCAGATGTTGGCCCTATTGTTTTCAAGTTCTACCGGTAGGACTTGTTTGCCTACCGGTAGTAGGTCAAGCGGTTTTGTTCAGATGTTGGCCCTATTGTTTTCAAGTTCTACCGGTAGGACTTGCCTGCCTACCGGTAGTAGGTCAAGCGGTTTTGTTCAGATGTTGGCCCTATTGTTTTCAAGTTCTACCGGTAGGATTTGCCTGCCTACCGGTAGGAGATTAGGAGTTTGAGCTGCTTTCAGCTGCTTTCTTTGAGCTGCTGCAGTATCTTTCAGCTGCTGCAGTATCTTTCAGCTGCTTCCTTATATCTTTCAACTCGCATGTCGAAGTTTTTCATTGACTCTAATGAGTTTGTTGTGTACTCTTCCAAATGTTTTAGTGAGTATTACTCGTTTCTCACTTAGAGTGGCATTCAATGGACTAGAGTGAACATGTCTAGGGATTCAATGAGTAGTATTGCAATCTGTTCTCTCTCCCGACTCGTAAAATTCTTAAATTCCTTTAGTACATGCTTTTACGGACTCCGAGTATAGAAACTAAATAATCGGGCATCGTAGAGTCTAGTCGTGGGTTAATTTGTGGCTTGTAAAGGTACGGAAAATGTACTTAGAGGTACGGTGAAGACGTGTGGGATTATGGTGCAATTAAAGGAAAGGGCGTTTATTAATTAATTAATCAGAGTCTTGATATGGATGACAGTTAGGAGCAGTTTGAGATGTAATCAACGTGGTGGATTGGTAGATTGTTTAAAATACTTGAAGTGAAAATCGATGTGAGAAAGAATTGTTTGAGATGATAAAATAACTTGTGTCCTCACGACTCGTCAAGTCTTTTAATCCTTTTGACCCTTGTAGGGGGATGAAAACAATTGACGCTTCGGATCAACTGGATTGCAACGGCTTATTCGTGCCTCTTCACCGGAACCCTAGCTCGACGTCTGAATCCTAATCTGCAAAATAGACAGGGGGTGAGTGCACCTTTGCCTCTCGTGGCAAAGGCCCTCCGATGCTTTTGTTAGTATCACGTACTAGAAAACTCAGCCCTAATTATCAGTAGGAAAGCAATAATAATGCAATATTGCGTACCTCTCACCTCTAGGTTTTCCTCATATTTATAGATTTATGGATGCTTGCTGTCCAAGCATCCTTATTGCCATAGGATTCCTAACTCGTATAGGAAACCCAGGATATCAAGGAGTCTCGTTTCCTTTATCAGTTTATGGAAAAGAGTCCTTTTAGGATTCTTTTCCTTTAAGAGCCGAACATCCCATACTCGTTGGGTATCTTTCTCAGATCCTATATTCTTGGGATCTTTATCCCTATATGAGACATGACTATTCTGGAATCTTCCAGAGTATTCTCTCTGCTCCTACTCTCGATTGGAGTTCCATCTTTGTTCGGCCGTCTCATAGCCGAACAGACGTCTTGGACCAGTTAACTCACATGTAACTGGTCCTTGAGCCCGTACAACCTTCCTGGACCATTGACTTCTCATGTCACTGGTCCATATTGCCGAACACTTGTTTAGCATGATGACTGTCCTGTCTATATTCAAACTATGGTCCCACGTACCATTTATTCGAATATCGATTGTATTGCTTTCAACCCGTGATCACTCGTATCACGTGCTAGGTTCTTTACATCATCTGTTCGGCTGTATCATAACCGAACAGTCTATTTATAGCCATGACTTCTCATATCACTGGTCCATATCGCTGTTCACCGAACTACTCGGCGGTAAGTCTAGTCGTATTTACCACGTGTTCCTAGACATCACGTGTTCGATAACTAAATGTACCTGCTCGGGAATACCTCCCTACAATTGCTCCCCAGCTTCATATATTTACCACTGTTCGGGGGCAATATATGATGCTTAGAAACAGAATTCTATCTAGACCAAACTCTTTTGATCCCGTGCAGTAATAATTTCGATATCTTATTGATGCCTTTTGGCGCCTATGTCATTATACCATTTCGGGGTAAACGACTCCACGTGGCACGTTTCATATGCCTAGCATTAACTTCGAACTGACGTTCTATGAAACGGCGTCAGAACGGTTTCTGCTTTCCGTTACTTTTTCCTGTAACGGCGTGAGAGGAGACGTTTCGTCTCCGTCTCTTACCCTTAAACCCCTGAAAGGGCTCTCTTTGGTTTTTCATCCAAAACATTCAAACTTTCAGTTTTTCTCCGTAAAGCTTTCCGCCATTGCCGCCGCCTGCAAACTCGATTGGATTCCAGGGAATCGTCACAATATTCTCGTAAGATTCTTGCTCTCATTCCCCTTCTTCTTCTTAGGTTTCTATCTGAGATCTCATTCTCAGATTTGGTGGGTCGTTTCTAGGGTTTCAATTCGTACCCATTTCCATCTTTTCTTCTTTTCTGAATATACTCATGGCGGATGACAACCCTCCTAGACCCAGTAAGTTTAGGAAGCTTTGTGATACCCCTGCTGCCATGGCGGCATTTAGAGAAAAATACAATATCCCTGAAAACGTAGGGCTTGAACTCGCTCCATTAGGAGCGGATAGGGATGCTGGATCGTGGGATAGAATGTGTATCCCAATCGTGTCCATTGTCGAAGGCGGGGTCCGTTTCCCCCTTCATCCACTCCTCCGCCAGATTTTAAGCTGGTACCGTCTTACACCCATGCAAGTTTCTACGAACGTTTTTAGACTGATAATGGGGACTATAGCCCTAAATGGGATTCTAGAAACCAATTTAGGAATCTGGGACATCCAGTGGTGGTATAGTATAGTACTAAACCCTGAGTACAATACTTACTACTTCAAAGTTAGGAGGGCCGACAAGCGTCTCGTGCTAAACTTGCCAGACTCTGCTCGGGATCATGAAATCGATTTCCTTTACGTCACTGGAGCCTTTGAGCCACTAGGAGAGGATGGTCAGGTGGTGGGTCTCCACTGCCCCCATATATGGGGATACCCACGTATGCTCCTTATTTTTCATCTTTGCTATTTGTTTGTTTGCTGCTTTCTCGTAGCTTTCCATTGTGTCTAATGTTTGATTTAATAACTCTGACTGTGCAGCTGAAAACGTCAACAAACGTCCAAGACGAGAGCCTAGTTACGTCCGATCAGAGGACATCAACAAAATCCTTAAATATAAAGGCGAACCTGGTACCCGAACAGCTGGTCGGGGTCGAGACGCTGATATACTGCTTGGATACGACCCTTCATACAGAGGGGTCATTGACAGAAGACTTGCCCACCCCAGCACTAGTGCCGCGTCTACATCCACTGCTCCCCAACCACACAGTTCGAGGCTTCAAGCTGGTGTAACGCTTGCCGGGCAGTCCGACGATATTGTTATCCCTGACGGTATTCCTCAAACGCGTGTGGTACTGAGGAGAACAAGTCGCAGGCAGCTCATTGCCGAACAACAACCCGTTCCTCACCAAATTACCAGTCAGTCGTCCTCATCCGGTTATTCTCGATCACCCCCAACCTCAGGTACAATGACGCACCAACCTATTAACCTCAGTTCTTTACTCACTGTCTCCTCTCGGGGACGTGGTGCTACCAATAGGGTAGCATCAACTGGCGCCCCTCCTCCACGATCTCGTCGTAATAGGGGGGGATCTGCACGGTCATCATCTTCTCCTCGGGACGTTGATACCGCTACAGAGGCCACTGACCTTCATCGGGACAAACGCCCAAGAGGGGATAATCAAGATGGTTCCGCCACACAAGCTGATACCGAAACTCAACTCCCTGCGTCACCAACTGCTCAAGTGCTGCCCCAAACATGGACTCCTTCATTCCCAAGGGGTGACCGTCCTGTTCACATTGGGGACAGTGCTGGTTCATCAGAAACAGCACTTGCCCTAGCTCAAGGGTTGTTGCTCCCTGTGGATATGCAGAAGGAATCTGGATCTACACCTGATCGGCTAGTATCCACTGGTCTCGTCAGTGGAATTAAGGTAATGTGACTCAATCTTTTCATATAAGTCTTAATGGATATTTCGTGTACCTCATATCAAATACTGCTACCCTTGTCCCTTACCACTCGGTGTTTTTGCTAGTTCATTCAAAAAATGGTAACCCTGGGGCAAAAGTACCAAGAAGCTGAGGCCGAACAAATCAGATTGCTAAATGACAACACTCGACTTCTTCGGACAGTTGCTCGTCTTGAAAGAGAAAGAGACAAAGCCAAGGCGGATTTTAATGGTGCTAAGGGCAAGCTGCAAATTGCCGAAGAGAGCCTAAACCAGGCCTTATCTGAGATTGATAGCACCAAGAAAGCATCATATGAAGACGGCTATCAGAAGGGCTATGACGCCACAACTGCTAGTTACGTGGAACAGATGCCAGCTATACAGGACCAGGTTTGGATTGCCTGCTGGGAAACCTGTCTGACAAAACTAGGAGTTGCTGAGGATTCACCCTTCTGGGTTGACAACGAGCTGCCTAGCACCCGTATTCAGAACATCGAAGACATTCCAGAGCCAGAAGGACACCCAGAGGAAGACTTTGAACGGCAAATTGAAGAATTTGCCAATGCTGAGGAAGATATCCCCACAGATGTGGACCCCACTGAAGCTCCTGCTCGGGATGTACCTTTTGAGCCCATCAACTTGGAAGAGAATGTAGTCGAGGGTGGTGCTGACACTGAGATCAACACTGATACTTCAGAGGTCCAGAACGTGGATTGATTTGGTAAGTACATGAACTGTTTTGATTGCTGGTCCTGCGTGACCATAAGCATATTTTGGCCCTGTGAGGCACCAGTACAGTTAAATACTTTGTTAACACAGGTATTCGGCCCTTCGTGGCATAACTTTAATGTTTTGCTCGGCTTCCCTGTTTTCTACATCTGTTCGGATGCAATTTAGTCTAAGTATTTCGTACTGTTAACCATCATTTGTTTGCATAAGTATTTCGTACTTACACATGATGTCCTGTTCTGAAGTTTAAGTTTCACGTACTTTAAAAACATTTGTTTTCCAGTATCTCGTACTGTCTTTTAGTACATACAAGTGTATTCATACTTGTATTCGTTATGCTTCACGTACTCACACAAAAACCTCTAAGTATCACGTACTTAGAACTACTCGTTTAAGTTTCCTCGTACTTTTAAAAATCCATACAAGTGTTTCATACTTGTTAAGTATCACGTACTCACACAAAAATGCCTAAGTATCACGTACTTAGAACATCACACAAGTGTTTGTGTTTAAGTTTCACGTACTTAAAGGTTTAAAAATCTTACAAGTGTTTCATACTTGTAAAATCTCTTGTAAAATCTTACAAGTTTACAAGTGTTTCATACTTGTACTTCAGTTTCACGTACTGAACTGTATAACTGTAGACCCTGCTCCCCAATACGAATGAGGGAAACTAAACTCGCAGTTCGTATTAAAAACAAATACCACAACAGTTATACTAAGAAGCGATTGTATTCATAATCTGCAAAACTCAAGAGGGTATTATTCGTACCCCTTGCAACTAAAATAGTCAAAACCAGAACAAGGGAATTATATTCGTAATTCCCACACAATCACGTAGTGTAAATCCAAAACAGGATTTAATACTTCTAAACAAAGAACTTTCGTAAATTATGAACATTCCAAGGCCTTGGAATTGGATCACCATCCAAATCTGCCAATCGATAGGCTCCTATGCCTATAATCTCAGTTACTCTATATGGGCCCTCCCAGTTGGCCCCCAGCTTGCCTTCATTGGCAACCTTGGTGTTGCCGAGTACTTTTCGTAGCACAAGGTCCCCAACACCAAATTCTCTAGGATGAACATGTTTGTTGTAGCTTTTCATCAGCTGTTCTTGGTATGAAGCAAGATGTACCAAGGCCTTTTCTCTCTTCTCCTCGGCAAGATCAAGCTCGATTTCAAGGGCCCTGTCATTGCCTCCACTTTCAACCAAAGCTGTCCTGTTGGTCGGCAGACCCACTTCCAGAGGTATGACAGCCTCTGTTCCAAATGCCAACGAATAGGGGGTCTCTCCCGTAGACCTCCTAGGCGTTGTGCGGTGAGCCCACAAAACTAATGGTAACTCATCAGGCCATTTTCCCTTTGCTTTGTCCAGCCTCTTCTTTATCCCATCTAGGATAGTTTTATTAGACGCCTCTGCTTGCCCATTACTCTGAGGGTAGGCTGGGGTGGAATAAAAATTTCTTATTCCATATTGGGCACAAAAAGCCTTGAATTTCTTCTGGAATTGGGATCCATTGTCTGTAATCAATGAATAAGGGACCCCAAAACGAGTGATGATGTTTTTCCACACGAACCTTTCTATCATAGGCTCAGTGATTTTGGCCAGTGGTTCTGCCTCAATCCACTTTGTAAAATAGTCAGTTGCAACAAGCAGGAATTTTCGATTCCCAGTTGCTTTGTGCAATGGACCCACGATATCCATCCCCCATTGAGCAAAAGGCCATGGACTTGTTAATGGCACCAGATCTTCGGCGGGTGTTCGAATCATTGGTGAGAACTTTTGACACTTCTCACAAATCTTTACATACACCTTTGCATCTTCTTGCATGTGTGGCCACCAGTAGCCTTGAGTAATTGCTCGGTGGGCAATAGATCTGCCTCCAGCATGGCTCCCACATGTTCCCTCGTGGATTTCATGAAGGAACTTCTGTACCATCTCAGGATGTACGCATAGCAAATAGGGACCTGTAAAGGATTTCCTATACAACTTACCCTCTGGGGACAGCCAAAACCTAGCAGATTTGACTCTTATCTTGTGGGCCTCCTTTTTATCAGAAGGGAGTATCTCGTCTCGTAAGAACTCCATTATTGGGTCCATCCAACTTGGTCCTTGGTTCACGTCCAAGACCAAGTCTACACTCCTCCCAATGCTCGGCTCATTGAGGTATTCTACTGCCACCCTTCTTTTAAACTCTGTTGGTACTGCTGCAGCCAACCAAGCTAAAGAATCTGCATGAGCATTCTGTCCAGAACTTATTTGCTCAATATATACCCTCTCGAAAGTATCAAGCAAGTCTTTTGCTGCCTGTACGTAGGCTACCATCTTTTCATTCCGAGTCTCGTACTCGCCGGACAGTTGATTCACAACAAGCTGGGAATCACAATACACCCTGACCCGTTCTGCTTTAAGGGTCTTCGCACTTCTCAATCCTGCCAAGAGTGCTTCATATTCAGCCACATTATTCGATGCACTGAATCCAAGCCGAACAGAGAGTTCAATCAGAACTCCTTGAGGAGGAAAGAGGACAACTCCAATTCCAGAACCAGTACTACACGCTGATCCATCAACGAATAACTTCCATTCTTTTGGATCCTGTTCGGCTACGGGTTGATCCTTCAAGGATGATGTCTTAACTGCCTGTTCCTTTCTCGTAGGAGGCAAGGGAGCAACAGTGGGGGAAAACTCTGCCACAAAATCAGCCAACACCTGGCCTTTAATTGCTATGCGTGGCTGATACTCGAGATCATACTGACTTAACTCCACGGACCACGTCGAGATCCTTCCCGAAAAATCTGCCTTTCGAAGCAGTGACTTTAACGGATACTCAGTATAAACCACAACCTTATGGCTTTGGAAGTAGTGTGGCAATTTCCTGGTTGCTGTCCTAAGTGCCAGGACAAGCTTTTCTAAAGGCAGATATCTCGTCTCTGCGTCCAACAATGTCTTGCTAACATAATAAATGGGGATTTGCTCGGTCCCCAAATCCCTCAACAAGACTGCACTTACTGCATGCTCGGAAACAGCTAAGTACAGAATTAAAGACTCACCAGGCTGTGGAGTTGACAACAGTGGGGGCTCGGCCAGGTACTTCTTCAGGTCCTGGAAAGCTTGTTCACATTCTGCTCCCCATTCAAATCCCTCCCTCTTTTTCAATAGCTGAAAAAAGGGTCTGCATTTATCGCTTGACCTGCTGATGAATCTGTTAAGTGCTGCTGCCATTCCAGTCAGCCTTTGGACTTCCTTGGTAGTTTTGGGACTCTGTAGTCTTTGTAAGGCATCAATCTGATCGGGATTTGCCTCTATCCCTCTCAAAGTTACCAAATGGCCCAGGAATTTTCCTGAACCAACTCCAAATGCACACTTCGAGGCGTTGAGTTTCAGCTTATACTTCCTCAGGATTTCGAACACTTCCCTTAGATCAGAAATATGCCCTCCCTTTTCTCGACTCTTTACCACCATATCATCTATGTAAACTTCCAAAGTCTTCCCGATGAGCTTCTTGAACATAATGGTTGCAAGTCTTTGGTATGTAGCCCCAGCATTCCTTAGTCCAAAGGGCATAACACTGTAACAGTATAACCCTCGTGGTGTGATGAACGAAGTCTTCTCTTGATCAGGTTCAAACATAGCAATCTGATGATATCCTCGATATGCATCGAGAAAACTCATTCGCTCGTAGCCAGAGGTTGCATCAACCAATTGGTCAATCCTAGGCAAAGGAAAACTGTCCTTAGGACATGCCTTGTTCAGGTCTGTGAAGTCCACGCAGACACGCCACTTTTCGTTCTTCTTCTTTACCACAACAGTGTTGGATAACCATTCTGGGTAATAGACTTCACGTATTGCCTTGGCCTCCAATAAACGATCGACCTCTTCGATCACAGCATTTACATGCTGTACGGCTGCCCTTCGTTTCTTCTGAATGATCGGCTTATGCAGAGGATCAATGTTTAAATGGTGACAGATCACATCTGCATCCACCCCAGGCATTTCCTCAGGTACCCATGCAAAGACATCAATATACTCTTTCAGAAATCGTATCGACTCAGCCTTTTCGTTTGCTGGTAATGATTCCCCAATCAAAAAATATCTTTCAGGATCAGTCTCGTTGATCTGAATCTTCTCCAGGCCCTCAAGCACTTTTTCAGCCGGGCTTCTTCCAACATCCTCGATGGTTGGTTGGTCTGGTACTTCTAATGTGTGAACATGGTGGACCTTCGGGGCTGTTTTAATGATGGAAATCAAGCATTGCTGTGCCACTTTCTGGTTTCCTTTAAGGATTTCAATCCCATTTGATCCTGGGAACTTCACCATCTGGTGATAAGTCGAGGAGACTGCTCTCATTTTGTGCAACCAAGTCCTCCCTATAATCGCGTTATAGGAAGATGGGACATCGACCACCAAAAAGTCCGTTCTTAACACCACTGATCCGGCCCGAACAGGTAACGTTACCTTTCCTAGGGGCCAGACTGCTCCTGCACCGAACCCAATTAGAGGTGTTGTTGATTGTTCTAAGTCTGGTTGGGCCAGGCCCAGCTTCTTGAATGCATCATAGTACAACACCTCTGTACAGCTCCCCGAGTCCACTAGAATTCTTTCGATGTCGTATTCCCCAACTCGTAGGGTTACGACCAATGCATCATTGTGGGGTATTTGGACCTCCGCTAAATCATCGTCACTGAATGCCATGCTCTCGTTGCATGCATTAGTCTCTCGCCCTCTCTTGTTTCCCAACCGCATCACGTGCTGATCATGCTTGACCTGTCTTTGCAACAGCCTCACCTCACTCCTCGTATAAGGTGCAGCCAACCCATGTATCATATGGATCACGCCTTTAGGGTGTTGCTCGTAACCCAGTTCCATGGCCTTCCCTTTCTCTTTAGGGTCCTCCTGGATAAACTCTTTGAGATAGCCCCGAGAGACCAAATCATCAAGGTGCCTCTTGTATACCTCACAATCCTCGGTCATATGGCCCCAATCTTTGTGATAACTGCAGTGCTGATTCGTAGCACATTTTGCATCTTTGTCTCCACCTAGACTTGGGGGCCATTTAAAATATGGCTGATTCTTTATTCGATAAAGAATCCTGTATATTGGTTCTTTCCAAACCGTAGTGATAGAAAAGAAGGACTTGGGGTCAGGAGCTTGCTTGTCCTTGTATGCCTCCTTCTTAGCCTGCCCGTACTCCCTTCTGTCTTTGTAAGACTTGGGTTCTGGCTTATCCACCTTTTTGGCAGGTGCCTTCTGCTGTTCGGCAACCGTCCTGCCATCCTCACGGAGTATGTCATCCTCCATTCTGGCGTGTTGCTCTATCCGTTCCATCAATTTAGCCAAGGTGGCTACTGGATGTTTATTCAATGAACGGCGCAGCTCCCCCCGAACAGGCAAACCAGTTTTGAACGTAGCAATTGCATACTCTTCACTGCAACTTTCAATCTCGTTGAAAGTTTCCCAGTACTTCTTTGCATAATCCCTGATCTGCTCGTTCTCCTCCTGCTTCATGGTGGAAAGACTCTCAAAAGTCTTTGGGGCCTTTCTGCTCGTTAAGAACCGAGCAGTGAATTCCTCTGCCAACTGCCTCCATCATCGTATGGATCGTGGGGCCAACTTATGAAACCAGGATAAAGCCACCTTGCCAAGACTGGAGGGAAACATCTTGCACAAGATGGAATCATCCCCCTCATGCATAAACATGGCCTGTTGGTAATGCTGTATGTGAGCTACGGGATCCGTATTTGTCTCGTAAAGTACGAATGCACCGTGCTTCACTCTGCTCGGCAACCTTGCTTCTTGTAGCCTCTTTGTAAAGGGAGAGGCTGCAATATTACTCAGGGCCTTGCGTGCTGCTTCTCGTGCAGTCACTGTCCCATCCTCTTCCTCCTTTGACTTGTGGGCCGTAGCCTTGACCCAATCAGCATCAGGTCTCTCGTACCTGTCTCGATGATGCTTTCTCGTGTCCTCTTCCTCGGGGGTAGAACTCCGGTCTCTGCTCCTCTTTTTTCGTGAAGAAGTCTTTCTCTCCGGTGTTCGGCTTCTACTTGTTCTTCCCCTTTTTCGTGGAGAAGCTTCGTGACGCCCTCTAACAGGACTTCTGCTCCTTCTTCCTCGTGAAGGATCTTTTCTGTATTGTACCATAGCATACCTACTGCCTCTAGAATTTCCTCGAGACAGGCCAGAATCCTCCGGATGCTCCCTAATTCTTTCCAATTCTCTGATCTCATGCTCTCGTTTTTTAATCAGACGAGCATACTCCTCGACTTCTTGCCTCTTCCTATCAAGAACGTCGTCACTATGGTGCACACTCCTGGAGTGCGCGATTGATTCATCCCTTTGATGGGATTTACTCCTTCTCGTGGATCTTGAAGCCGTCTCTCCATCTCCTCTATTTTTGGAGTTATGATGCACGGTAAGGGGGCGGTCCTTACTCGTGTTCCTTCCGTGCCCACCCTGGGGCTTTCTCGGAGCCCCGGGTGGTGATTTGTCCCTTCCCTCGTCTAACACATCTTTTGGTTCATGCGGCGTTGCTGGAGTTACTTCCACCATGGTCGTATTTCAAAAGGGAATTCTTTCGTTTCCCACAGACGGCGCCAATTGTAGGGGGATGAAAACAATTGACGCTTCAGATCAACTGGATTGCAACGGCTTATTCGTGCCTCTTCACCGGAACCCTAGCTCGACGTCTGAACCCTAATCTGCAAAATAGACAGGGGGTGAGTGCACCTTTGCCTCTCGTGGCAAAGGCCCTCCGATGCTTTTGTTAGTATCACGTACTAGAAAACTCAGCCCTAATTATCAGTAGGAAAGCAATAATAATGCAATATTGCGTACCTCTCACCTCTAGGTTTTCCTCATATTTATAGATTTATGGATGCTTGCTGTCCAAGCATCCTTATTGCCATAGGATTCCTAACTCGTATAGGAAACCCAGGATATCAAGGAGTCTCGTTTCCTTTATCAGTTTATGGAAAAGAGTCCTTTTAGGATTCTTTTCCTTTAAGAGCCGAACATCCCATACTCGTTGGGTATCTTTCTCAGATCCTATATTCTTGGGATCTTTATCCCTATATGAGACATGACTATTCTGGAATCTTCCAGAGTATTCTCTCTGCTCCTACTCTCGATTGGAGTTCCATCTTTGTTCGGCCGTCTCATAGCCGAACAGACGTCTTGGACCAGTTAACTCACATGTAACTGGTCCTTGAGCCCGTACAACCTTCCTGGACCATTGACTTCTCATGTCACTGGTCCATATTGCCGAACACTTGTTTAGCATGATGACTGTCCTGTCTATATTCAAACTATGGTCCCACGTACCATTTATTCGGATATCGATTGTATTGCTTTCAACCCGTGATCACTCGTATCACGTGCTAGGTTCTTTACATCATCTGTTCGGCTGTATCATAACCGAACAGTCTATTTATAGCCATGACTTCTCATATCACTGGTCCATATCGCTGTTCACCGAACTACTCGGCGGTAAGTCTAGTCGTATTTACCACGTGTTCCTAGACATCACGTGTTCGATAACTAAATGTACCTGCTCGGGAATACCTCCCTACAACCCTCTCTCTATGAGGTTCAAGTGTAGAAACTAATGGACAAAGTATGGTAGGATTATACGTACGGGTTTGCTATGCTATGTCAGATGCGAATGGGTAAACTAGTGAAGAGACATGAACATGTACATTTGTGGAGTCACGTATTGATTAATTAAAATTCAGTGGTATAACCGTCAAAGGGATGATGAAATTGATTATGAAATGAAGTCGATTGTGAAAAGTGTGGAAGGTGACCCAAGTGGTCGTTATTGAGGGAAAAGACTCGGGGTGACCCTACGCTCGAGGGAACTAGACCCGAGGTGACCCAACTGATTCATATTATTGGAGGAAAAGACTCGGGGTGACCCTGCGCTCGAGGGAACCAGACCCGAGGTGACCCCAACTGATTATTATTATTAAGGGAAAAGACTCGGGGTGACCCTACGCTCGAGGGAACTAGACCCGAGGTGACCCTAGTGATGATTGATGGGAAATACCGGATTAAAGGAAAAGAGAGGTTTTGCAATAAAGGGATTTAATGAAGATCAATGTGGACACGAGAAAGATTGTACTACCGTACGAAGAATGATAAGATGTTTTGAATTGATTATAGACAAATGTGGAATGACGTGAGTTTAATAACATAACTAGTTAAAGAAGTAAACGGCTAGTGACATTGATGTGAAGTCTAGGACTCTTAGGCGATAATTTGCAGTTTGTTGGTAGCCACTTGTACTATAGGCGTATCTGTCCATGTTCATTCATTCTCGGTGTATGATTCATTCAAACTACATATAGCTTGAGCTTAGAATTCTCTACTGGGCTAGTGTAGCTCAACCAAATCTTTCTTTTCAGGTTCTGATGCCGGGCAATAGATTGCATGCATTGTGTGCTTGACAGTAAAAGACTTTTGGAAGCTGACATCACTGGTTATTTCGTCATCTTTGTAAAGATCTCATTTTGTTAAAGGGGGTTTTGTAACTAATTATTACTGAATTTTCTTTTGACTAAAGTTGTAATTATCTAAACTTAAGGACTTGTTTGTAAATTAAACAGGTGGGAAACTCATTTGGGCAACATATATGATATGCGAGGTTTCTCTTTTATTGAAATGTATTACTTAATTATGTTGAAAATCGAGGGCGTGACATGAGACAAGCCTCAGCATACCACAAGAGACATTTAAGAAAAAAGAACCAAACAACTCTATACAAAGAACTCCTATACTAAACAGTGTGGATCAAAAACTCTAGTTGAAAGGCCCCAACTACAACACAACTCTGTGTTTTTATGAGATTTCTTAACACCCCTTTTCAAGTTCAGCAAATCCCGAATTGTAGTTACAGTCTTGAGGATGACTTGATCCTGAGAAGAAACCTTTTGTTGAAAAATCCTCTAATTCCGCTCCATCCAAAGGTTATAGACACAAGCAGCAAACACACTTTTCAAAAGCCAACTCTTAAGCCCAGACCCTTAACTGTCTGAATATACCATGCAACCACATCCGGTAAAGAGGAATGGATTTGATTAGTCAAGCATTTTTGCAAAACATCCCTCCAAACTGATTGGGAGAATTCACATTGGAAAAACAAGTGTATATGTGACTTATGGGCGTTATTACAGAACACACAACCATCCTCCACACGCATAACCCAGCTCAATAACTTGTCCCTTGTGCTTAATTTCTGTTGCACAGCTAACTGCTTCGTTCACTTCGATATTATGGAATAACGCCCCAAGCGTAGGGCATAATACGTCAGTTGAAGCACGATAATCCGGAAGACCGGGATCGTACCCACGGGAATAATTAATACGGCTTTGCTGGATTTGTAGATGTAAGCTTGGGTTTTCGGCTTTTAGACAGCCAACTTGGTTTTACGTGTGTAGTGAAAAGTAAAAGGGGCTAAATTGAAAAGCGAATAAACTAAGATAAAAAGTAGGTTAGGTCTAGGAATTACTAACACTCATGACTCAAGTTAAATTGCATTTCTCACCCAATTACGCGGTTCAGGATACACAATTAAGGTTCCCAAATCGGAAAATAAGATGGTTCGATTACCAAGCTAGCTCTAGAATTTATTTAGCAAATACCTCGTGCGTCAGAGCTCCAAGTATCATGTGTGGTAAGTAGGCAAAACTCTTACCTACACATGATCAAAGAGATTAACACCTTAGCGATTTGACAAATAAACCCGAACCCCACATCGATTCTCGAACCAAAGGTTTAAACTTTATGGTGAAAAACGAAATTCTACTTGAGTCATGAGATGCTAATCACCTCATGACCTAACCTTGGAAAACTACTCACACATATCTATTGAGATAAGAGCAAGTAAAAATCTACTTAGTATAATTGAAATAACAACACTATAAGAAAATTAGATTAAACGATAGATCGAGTAATTCGCTACAACTTTAATGAAGACGACAATATCAAAAACTAATTAATTAAGACATAAAATTTAAAGATTCAAAGCTGGAAATTGAAGAACAACAAAGAACAATTCAAAATCTAGATCTAGATCTACAAATGATGTAATCAAATCTATTCTACTTCTTTTTTTGTACAAAGTGACATCATGGCTTTTATATCTTCCAAGTACGCGCACAGAATATTCTCCAAGATGCTCCACAGACGCCCTCCTAAAGCCCTCAGTATCGATGGAGAAAGGCTTAAAGCTGTTGCTAAAGGTCTCGGCATCAATGTAATGTAATACTTTCCATCGATGCCGAAGTGCTTAACTCCAGCAATTGGTCTTGCTCGCTGCTTTGTCTTGCTTTGGCAAGCCGTCAGGTTTTGACATGCCTTGGGCCTTAAAAACACCTGTTAATAGGCAAATTCCTACAAAACAAGGTTACGCTACCTCATGAGCAAAAGCAATTAAAAACCACTAAATTAACGAAAGAAATAACTAAAACTAGACAACTAGCGCACCCTTAATTGTATTATCGGGTGCTTATCACACCCCCAACTTAAGATTTGCTAGTCCCTAGCAAATAAAGTACGAAAAATTTGAAAACTAACATCTTTGCAATCCATTTCGCTATCATAACTTGGAACATACTCAACATTGCAAATTAACAAGAGTTCAACTAATCCGACTTTTTATTTCATTTCTACAATTCATAATTCTAGCATCCAACTAAACAGGCCAAGTATGAAGCAAGTCTAAGAGCAAGCATGAAAAGGTTTGTATCCTCGAACAAGGGGAGGATACGAGACACAAAACTTGCGAATTCAAACTAAACCATATCCACCGACGAAGAAGTGCTTTATAAACAGGCAACAGCGAACAAGAAATACTATGCCTTAAACAATGAAAGCACTTTATTCAACTGAAATGAAAAATTGGTAGATGAAATTTGGATAACGAAAGGAAAGCTTGCCATGCAACTAATTATGCAAATATCAAACAATCAATCATAAAGGAATCCATGCGCACAAAAGATCCACTAAGGTCTTTTTAAGCTTGTGATGACCTTGGTTACAAAGGAAAAAGGACTACAAAAAGTGTAGTGGCCATATACTAGCATGGTTCATCTACCCTTGGCCACTACTGACCCTAAACTACCCAAGACATGACCACACGCCGGCTAAGCACCAAATAAAGATACGAAGAAGAAATAAAGAGAAACTATGAGATAAGGCCTACTAAAACTACTACCACCGACTCCATCACACCTAGTCGCTATCCTCATCCGGCTTCTCACAGTATTGAGCCTCGAGCTCTCCCTTTCCATCGGATTCTTTCTCATCCGGAATGAATGCTAGCCCATAAGTCAAACCAATTCTCTTATCAAAGTATTCGATGCTCTTTCCGAATTCACTTTTGTTCTTTCATAACATTTATTTGATCTCATTTCTTTGAGGAATAGGGTCATTTGAGGTGAGAATTATAGCAAGAGATATATTGGAGCCAATTTTAGGGCTTTTTGGAGAGGGAGATGAAAATTTTGGGCTTTTGCTTTTGTAGTGAGAGAGAAAAGATAGGGAATCATGTATCAATTCTTTGCCTTTTCGCATTCCAATCACCTTTATCACATTCACACCACCCTCAAATCTCCTTGAATCATTGAAAATCATTTTCACGCAACCCTCCAAACATCCGGTTGCCTAGGTTAAAATAAAGAACGGGAAAGAGGATCAGGCTGCAAAATAGGACTAGGTGACACATATGTGGTATGATCATGCAAAGAATGTCTTGTATCCTTTTCTAAGTGCGCCTTGAATTCCAAAATGACTAAAAATCGACATTCAAATATAATTAGAGATGGACATGCGATTATTCTCCTAACTACAAGCATTTTTATTGAATGATCGGGATCTGGGTAAAAGCTTGCTTAAAAACTTACTTAACACCTAACCCGTTC
The DNA here is from genome assembly GCF_030253575.1 of Rhododendron vialii. Classification (NCBI taxonomy): domain Eukaryota; kingdom Viridiplantae; phylum Streptophyta; class Magnoliopsida; order Ericales; family Ericaceae; genus Rhododendron; species Rhododendron vialii. Next base: position 40,968,212 of record NC_080558.1, read on the forward strand.
AATTTTTAACTAAGCATGCAAATTAAGAAGCACAAAATTTCTTAGAATTGCTACAAACTCTTGCCAACTAACAATTATTGAGCATGCAACAAGTCATGAAAAAGAACAAAAAAAACCGTGACAAAAGAAAGAATTGCAAGTAAAAAGCTTTTATTTATTTTTTGAAAATTTTAATTTTCTCATTTTTTGGATTTTTAAATTTTCAATATTTTTAAAATTTTCAAATTTTCACAAAAATGAAAATGAATGGCACATAAGCTAACCCCTCCCCCCAACTTAAAGCGATGCTATGCCCTCATAGCATGGAGAACAAGAGTGAAGAGAGGAAGAGTTGGCGAATGTACCGTCCAAGGGGAATGTCAACCTCTAAATACCTCGACCAAGTTGGAGGATTTCATGTCAATATCTCGTTCTAGTCAGATTAGATTCTTCCAAGGTTCACTCATTCGGTTCTACCAACTCGGAACCATAGCTAGTCACACTGGGCCATATTCAAAGCTTTATTAGACTAACAACCGCGACGCTTAGCCGCACCCATGCTTAGGGCTCCTGAATGCCTCACTCACTCCAACTTTAGGCCCAAACTACCAAGGCTGGTGTGGTAGCAAATAAACCCTGCAAGATTGAGAGAACGATTTTCCACAAAATAAATGACATTAGAACCATCGGCCCGTGTTATCCGGCTTCCAACAAAACAAAAAGGAAAAGACAGAAAATAAAGAAAAGCAAGAATTAATTAAAAGCAGATAAAAGATATGCAAAACCAAATGAAATGCACCACTCGATCATACGAGTCATACTTTTCTTCCCATCCCTTACCGGTGGGGTAAGAAATGGGTGGCTATACTAGACTGTTGAAAGTAAAAAAGAAATGAGAGAGAGAGAAAAAGAGTGTGACAATGAGTGAAAGAGAGAGAAAAGATGTTCATTCACATGATGGTTTCGAATGGTTATTATGTCATTAAGAGCTAATATAATAAACATAACACTCCATGTTACACTCTTTGTCAAAAATTGAACTCGACCATGCCACAAGATAAGATACTTTGAGTAAAGTAATTGCCGAATTCGTTTTAGAAACTTAAATTCCACCAAGTGCATAGCCCAAACAAAATCAATTTTCAATTTGTTGACCAAATCTACAATATAAGGATGATAAACCATAAGAAAATTGTCAACACCAAGAAAATCAATTGATTCTATGATTGGTAACTTCTCAAGAATAGGCTCACATGCATCTTGCTTTTCTAACAAAGAGTGTGAGAAATCTACCTCGCTATTCATTTCTTTAGCGGTGAGAGGATCACGGCATGGAGAACTCGAAGGGACAGTTGTAGCTTCCATGTGCTCCAACTCTTCAAAGATTGGTCCATAAGCATCCTGTTTAGCCAATAACGAATACAAGTAATCCACTTCGGCATCCATTTCCTTAGCGGTGAGAGGTTTTTCCAACGGATCTTCACAGTAGATGTCCGACGTTTTAAACATGTTCATCTCGTGAGTAAGGAGTAATTCCTTCGGGGAAGAATCAAGATACGGGAGATCGAAAGAGACAACTTTAGCGGTGAAGCATTTTCCCCCTGGATCATCATATAGAGGGGCATCCACAAGAGAGGGAAGAACCTTCTTCTCTATTGGGGGTAGTTCTTCAAACTTTTCAAATTTTGGAGTCCAAAAGGTCATGGGACACGCTTCATCCTCCTCATTGAGCAACGCATGCAAATACCTCACTTCGGAAGATTCGAGAAATTCGGCCTCCTCGGTCGTAAGAGCAACTTCCAAAGGATCACTATAGAGTAACTCATCCACGTATTCTTCTACAAGAGTATCAATAAGGCTCACTTCATTCACGTTCTCGTCATCTCCCATTTGACTGCCCACATTAAAACCATTGACCTCCATCTTCATGTTACCGAAGGTCATATTGAGAAGTCCATTTCGACAGTTGATAACTGCATCCGTTGTGGCTAAAAATAGTCTTTCAAAAATCACTAGAGTCGAAGCAGCAGAAGAGTCGGTCAGATTTGTATCGAGAATCACAAAATCCACCGGATAGACAAACTGATCGATTTGCACTAGAACATCTTCCACTACCCCTCTTGGTACACGAACACTTCGATCGGCCAACTGAAGTGTAACACAAGTAGGCTTCATCTCTTCGAACCCAAGCTCTTGATAAACATAATACAGAAGTAGATTAACGCTAGCACCAAGATCAAGTAAGGCTTGTTCGATACGCTTTTCTCCAATTGTGACAACGATAGTAGGGCTCCCCGGATCCTTGTACTTAGGCGCGATATTCGTTTGAATGATAGAACTCACTTGCACAGTAAGAAATATCTTCTTTGAACATTTAGCTTGCGATTTCGGGTACACAAATCCTTAAGAAACTTGGCATACGAGAGAATTTGCTTGACTGCATCCATGAGAGGAATGTTGATCTTCACTTGATTGAATAATTCATGCAACTCCGCATTGTAATTTGGTTTCGCCAAAGCCTTCAAACGATTAGGATACGGAGCCGGTGTTGGAATAACTTGAGGGTCCGGTACACTTTCTTCCTTCTTTATTTTGTCCTTTTCTTCTTCTTCAAGAGTCTCCTTGCTTGCTTCCTTGAGAGATTCCCCAAGGATTGGAATTGAACATTCGATAGGCGATGGTAACAAGGTAGGTTCCAGAGGCATCACCACTTGGTTGCCTACCGTCTTGCCACTTACCGTCTTGCCACTTCGAAGAGAAATAATAGCCTTTGCTTGCTCGGGGAAAGTCACCGAAGAGCTAGTAAAGTGAAGACCTTGAGAAGTCAGATTAGAATTCCGTTGCGGATTAGGTTGAGGTTGAGTAGGAAACTTCCCCTTCTCTTGTTGTAACAAACCCACTATAGTTATCAATTTCCCCAACTGGTTTCTGATATCATTCATCATCTGAGTTTGTTGCTCATTGATAGCAGTTTGACCTTGCAAGAGAGCACTGAATTGATCTTCCCAAGAACGCTTTGGTGGTTGTTGGTGGAACTGGGCAGGTGGCTGTTGAAATTGGTTTGCATGTGGGAACGGAGCAGAAGGAGCAAATCCTGACGGACCTTGAGCTTGAGGGAAACAGAAAGCATTCTGGGGTTGCTTCTAAGGTAGTTGTGGAATAGGTGGTGGAACTTGAGAAGAACTCCCTTCATTAGGTTGATTCCAACGGAAAGCTGGATGTTGCCTTGTCCCCAGATTATAAGATTGAGAATAAAGGTAAAAACGTTGCACGACATGTACTTCTTGTGGAGCAATCCCATTAATCACGTTCTTAAGAGTAGGAATATTGGGGCACGCTTCGGTAGAATGGCCCACAATCTCACAAATAACACATACTTTCTTCACTTGGCGCACTGCTTTCACTTCTTGAGATTGAGCTCTCTTTAATTCCAACTTATCAAGTTTTCGAGCAATCTCCTACAATCGAGTTTTAAAAGCTGTATGCTCCGCAATAGAGAATTTCCCTCAACCAGTAGGACCTTGATCGTACATCGCTCTATCTCCTGGATCTGCAAACTACCAAGACTGGGTCTTCTCAGCTAGTGACTCATAGTAATCCCAAGTATCCTCCGGTGTCTTCCCCATAAAATCACCTCCACCCATAGTATCCAGAAGTTGTTTACTCTCTTGAGAACACCCTGTATAGAAATAGTTGACTCTGAGATACAACGAAAGGTTGTGATGAGGAACCGACATAAGCAAGTCCTTGTATCGCTCCCAATACTTGCGGTAAGTCTCTCCATCCTTTTGCTTGAAACATTGAATCTGATCGATAAGTAACTTCATCCTGCTTGTTGGAAAGAATTTAGTGGTGAAAACATCCTGGACTTCTCCCTAGTTACGCAAAGATCGAGGCTTCAAAGAATTGAACCATTGTTTTGCCTTATCCTTGAGAGTGAATGTGAACAACTTCAGGCGAGCTTGATCTAGTTGCCCCGGAACTGTAACAAAAGAGTGTAGAATATTCTCGAACTTACGGATATGCAAATAGGGATCCTTCAATTCTCGCCCCTGAAATTCTGGAATTATCTGAAGATACTCAGCTTTGAATTCAAACGCATTCCCAGCGGTTGGAGTCGGAATAACGATAGGTGATACTTGAGGAGCCCGTTTTGGATTCAGATAATCACGTAAAGTACAAACTGGAGCTTCTTCGGCCATTGGGCCTTTGCAGTTGCGATTTAATTTGCGAGGCGGAGAGTGGGCAGGCAATGCTACGGATTCTTGGCGGCGAAGAAAAACGATGAAGACGATTGGAAATTGGGCTTCGATAAACAGTCATAAACAAAGACAAATACTAACTAACTACCAACAAACTACCAGACTAAAGAGGCTATGCCGCCACCTCATCTCAGCAAACAGAATATGCGAAGCGTTAAGCCACCACCTCGGCTAAGCAATGCAATCAAATTTAAGCTAAACAACTAAATTAACTACGCTAAACTAACTAAGAACAAACTCGATATTTAGCTTGGCTTCGTTATACCTCAGGTTTGGTATAACCAGGTTAGAGGTGGATACCAAACTAAATATGAACTACTAATACATAAACTACTAAACTACTACTAGACGAAAGCGGGATACTTACAGTGGTTTGTCGAACCTCTAAAAAAGCCATAATAAGAAATCCCTGGCAACAGCGCCAAAAATGCTTCGTTCACTCCGATATTATGGAATAACGCCCCAAGCGTAGGACTTAATACGCCAGTTGAAGCATGATAATCCGGAAGACCGGGATCGTACCCACGGGAATAATTAATACGACTTTGCTGGATTTGTAGATGTAAGCTCGGGTTTTCGGCTTTTAGACAGCTAACTTGGTTTTACGTGTGTAGTGGAAAGTAAAAGGGACTAAATTGAAAAGCGAATAAACTAAGATAAAAAGCAGGTTAGGTCTAGGAATTACTAACATTCACGACTCAAGTTAAACTGCATTTCTCACCCAATTACGCGGTTCAGGATACACAATTAAGGTTCCCAAATCGGAAAATAAGATGGTTCGATTACCAAGCTAGCTCTAAAATTTATTTAGCAAATGCCTCGTGCGTCAGAGCTCCAAGCATCATGTGTGGTAAGTAGGCGAAACTCTTACCTACACATGATCAAGGAGATTAACACCTTAGCGATTTGACAAATAAACCCGAACCCCACATCGATTCTCGAACCAAAGGTTTAAACTTTATGGTGAAAAACGAAATTCTACTTGAGTCATGAGATGCTAATCACCTCATGACCTAACCTTGGAAAACTACTCACACATATCTATTGAGATAAGAGCAAGTAAAAATCTACTTAGCATAATTGAAATAACAACACTAGAAGAAAATTAAATTAAACGATAGATCGAGTAATTCGCTACAACTTTAATGAAGACGACAATATCAAAAACTAATTAATTAAGATAGAAAATTTAAAGATTCAAAGCTGGAAATTGAAGAACAACAAAGAACAATTCAAAATCTAGATCTAGATCTACAAATGATGTAATCAAATCTATTCTACTTCTTTTTTTGTACAAAGTGACATCATGGCTTTTATATCTTCCAAGTACGCGCACAGAATATTCTCCAAGATGCTCCAAAGACACCCTCCTAAAGCCCTCGGCATCGATGGAGAAAGACTTAAAGCTGCTGCTAAAGGTCTCGGCATCAATGTAATGTGATACTTCCCATCGATGCTGAGATAGGTAAGGAACTGGTCACTAAGTGCTTCGGCATCGATGTAACATAATACTTCCCATCGATGCCGAAGTGCTTAACTTCAGCAATTGGTCTTGCTCGCTGCTTTGTCTTGCTTTGGCAAGCTGTCGGGTCGCTTTCGGGTCTTGACATGCCTTGGGCTTTAAAAACACCTGTTAATAGGCAAATTCCTACAAAACAAGGTTACGCTACCTCACGAGCAAAAGCAATTAAAAATCACTAAATTAACGAAAGAAATAACTAAAACTAGACAACTAGTGCACCCTTAATTGTATTATCGGGTGCTTATCACTAACCACAACACAAAAGACCGTCGAGGAACATTTCTATTGTACCAAACAATGCTAGACCAAGGCTGAATAGGTAGCTTAAGCCTAATAGCCGCCCAAGCAGAAAATACAGTAAAACCAGTAGGATTAGGGAGCCACACAATTGAATCCAGCGTATCACAAACTGGTTTAAAATCAAGAGGGGTATGATCCATGATAAACTGAGTGACCCTATTCCTTTATCTAGGCCACCTCCACTCCCCTTCATGTATAATCGAGAAAACCTTAGAATTCAAAGATCTACCAAGATTATAAACAACACTCTCACCAAATTTATGAAAAAGAGGACCAAGAAGATGCCAGTTTTCAAGCCACAGAAAAATACCTTATCCATTACCAATCAAGTATTTTATCAGAGATTGACCCACACTTCTTAGGTTCAATAGCTTCCTCATAGTCCATGAAGCCTCATTTGGGATGTCCATGGACCACAAACATTGGCATTTGATAAAGTATGTATGAATCTACTTCAACCAAAGGGTATTTGCTTTATTGTAAAGGGCCGAGAGATGCCTAATCATTGTTGCTTTATTCTATTCCTTGAGCCTTCTGAATCTCAGCCCTCCTTCCTCCTTTGAACTGCATACATGATCCCATCTAACCTGGGGAGCAGAATGTTTCATCTCTCAGATCCTGACCAAAGGAATGCCATTAATGTACTCTCAATCTCTTTAATTATTTTGCTTGGAACGACAAAAATTGAGCTCCAATAGACCTGTATACTAAAAAGAACTGACTGGATCAGTTGTGCCATTCCCCCATATGCCAATTTCCTAGCAGACAAACTATGAATTCTCATCAAAATTTTCTCTTTCAGGACCAAACAATCAGCAGCCTTCAACTTGGTAGAAATAAGGGGCACCCCCAGGTATTTGACAGGAAGATGGGCCTCAGGAATAGGAAGGATATCTCCTAGAACAACCTTATCACCCTCTGACACTCCAGCATAGAAAACAGAGCACTTGTTCATATTAGGCTTGAGACCAGAGTAGGAGTAAAAGTCATCCAGTAAATGTTTGATAAGGTGAAAAGAATCATTTGATGGCTCAGATTTGCTCGGGGTGTTTAGAATATTTTTTAATAATAATTTACACGAACAAATTTGGATGGCTCGAATGAAAAAAATGGACCAAATTGGTCCGGACCAAACTTGGTAGGATCCGACTCCGCTATTTTACTCATACATCTAGAGAACCGGTTAAACATTAACCACTTTATCTAGAGCTCTCAACATCTCTTACTTTGGTGACACTGATCAGAATCGTTTCTCGCAGGACGTAATTTTTTTTTATCCATTTTCTGAGTCATGTTTTGGTTCGGAAATTTAGTCTATATTTTTAGATCAAGAATTCTATTGTTTCATCAAACACTACAGATATCAAATTTAATTATATCTTTTCAAAAAAAATGGGTAAAAAAGCAAGCCATACAAAATAAATGTAAATGGATGCAGATTGAAATGTGACCCGGTGTGGGCGTCATATTGATACTGAGAGTGGGTAATGTTCATTTTTAGGCGATAGAACAAGATCAATCTGGTTTCTCTAGAGTCTTGCGTTAGACTGCAGAGAGTCGTTTGTGTGATCTTGTCCGTATAAAAAGTCTTTTTAAAAAGACTCTATTTTCAGGAAGAAACTCCAGATTTTAAAAAGACTCTTCCCAGGAAGAAACTATTCTTCATGGAAGAGTCTTTTTTAAAATCCGAACCGTTGAATGAAAAGATGAACAGGTGAGATGTAACAATAGAGATCTCGTTGCAGTTGTACTGCACAAAAGCCGGGTCCTAGAACAAAATAACACTTGGGTAGTAAGAGCCAGAGAAAAGAATAAAGGACTATAATGCTCTGTTTGGAGACATGTACATACACGAATAGAAGAGATTTGATATCTTCGTTCAAAGGAAATTGTTAACCAGTCTACTCAATGGTTAATGTGCAAAAAGTGCATTGTTATCTAAGAAATGCAAGTGCATTAATACTTGTGATAAGTACATAGACAATCGACTCTTATGGTGTGCATCAACCATTGTCAAGTGAGCTGTGGTTAGCCCAACGGTTAAAAAGAGTACGTATTGTTTTTAGAATTTCTAGAACAAATTTTATTGTATTTTGGAAAATCATATCTGCTCAATAAGAAACAGGGAACGAAAAAGTTTCTTTTACATTTTCAAAAGTTATGGAAGGCAGTTTTTGAAAAAAAAAAAAAAAACAAGAAGGAAAAAACCAATTGGGGGGCTAGGGGAAATGAAGAGGAAAATTGGGCCATATTAGCTAATTGGTTTGTACAAATGTAAGATAAAGCTGAAACAAAAAAGACTTGGGCCAAGCCCATCAGGCTAAATTATTTTACCACACTGGTTTAGATTGGCTAGCCCAATACTCACCCAAACCAGCCTTTAGCAAATAAATACGAGCTCAAACTTAACAAAATTTAGTCCGGTTGTGTATTAATGGACACTGTTTTTTTTTACCAATTGTAAATCTAATTTACTCTATCTCGGAAGATTTGGAAAGAGAGATGAGTAATTACGGAAAATAAATTTTGTTCATGTGCATGAAAATATATGAAAGGTGTCAATTGCATTTCATTTCACTTGCGGACACAGATTTTGGTATTCCAAAAATATATGCAGGCTCACTGCAAAGTTGCCCGCAAAAATCAATTTCCTTAATTTAAACCTTAACAAAACCTCAAAAAACCCTCGTTGAACCCTCCACAACTTCTCATCCCAGGGGAGTTACAGTGATGGCTGGGCTTGTGCAAGCGTCTCGGAGATCACTTCTCTCCCCTTTCAGAACTCTAAAACTGCATCTTCTCCACCCAAATCAACAATTTTCTCGGCAACCGTACAGACCCATTCCCTATTTTCTCACCCAAACCCAGACCACCACCCATTTGTCGACTGCAGCACTCCGGAAATCACCCTTCGAATCAAACATCTTGAGGATTCTTCGCAACGAAATTCAGTACCAATCCGACTACGCCCCTCCCCACCAGGTAACTAATCTCCCTCCATTTTCTAAGTATTACTATCTATTTGCTTTTTTTGTTTTGTTTTGTTTTGTTGGAAATTGGGTGTTTTTTAAGACCCGATGATTCTCTACTGGTTTTCCAGTTGTCGGATTTCTTTGAGCACCGGTTAATTTCGATTCTTGGATACCCATTTGCTTTTTGCTTGTAAAACGAGGGGCAGTTTGTTTAACGAGACTAAATAGTGAATGCTCTCTCTTTGTTTGATGTGGGTTATTTGGCTTGAAAGAAATTCGAAATGCTTGGAAGGGGTCGAGAAGCCTTTGTTTAAAATCAATTTTTTTTTGTTGGATAGCTTGTATAGTGGGAACAAGAGAGATTGTAATGCGTCGCTTGACCAATTTTTAGATTGGCTTGAGCTTTTCCAGTGGAATGGGAGTGTATAGTGCATTTTTGTCTTGTGGCCTTTTTTGTGTATGGCGACATTCCCTTGATGCGTTTTTTTGTAATATAATCTTTTACTTATCAACAAAAGAAAGTGGCGGATCAAAAAACAAAAAAAACAAACGAAAGTGAATGTTATGTAATCCTGTCAGAAATACCATACCTCGCCGTGGTATTGTATATCCCATACTTTATCACTTTGTGGGATTTGTTGAATATTTAATCCGGGCAGAAAACTTTCTACCAATTAACACCTGATATTTGGTCTGCTTGGTTATATAGTCCAATCCTATGCTTATATAGGATCAAACAAAGGGGCTGTGAAGGAATTGTAGTAAATACAATGATTGCGAGTGATTTAAATGTTGCATTTCTTGAATATTGAATTAGCGAAGGCAGTTACGGAAAAAGAAACCGAGAAACTGTATGTATATGTTCGTTAAGAAGATTCTGTGTTTGAAAACCCTGTGTTTCTATCTTTTCAATCTAGTAACTGGGTTACTTAATGCACGAGTTGATTTTGACATATATGTAAACCCTTTGCTGTTTTCATTGTAAAATGAAGGAACTTTTAATAGTGCAATCGTTATGCGTAATATATATGTTCGGTGGGTTAATTGGAAACATTTGTTTGAGAAGTCACAAAAACTAGAAATTGATCCTCCATGCGGTTGTCAATGACTCAATAGAAGAAGGAATAGTTGAAGAAACAAAATGAATTCTTGAACTTGCTTATGCTGTGGTTAAACCTTTTGTGAGCAACCGAGAATAGACTATAAATTCAACTAGTTTTAATCTCTTGACATCTTCCCAAGAATCCCAATGGTTTTGTTTGGAAGTTTGGATTTGGTATGATTGTGCTTGTCATGATCTATTTAAGAAGTATATACCCTTTGAATTAGGTTTGCAGTTTGTGAATGAATGTGGGAGCTTTTGATTGATCTATTTGAACTAAATGACTATTTTTTCGAGACCCTTGCATAAATGAGCGTACTTGTACATGAGCAAAGTACATCTTCACTATCTCTAGTTAATTTTCGCTTTAGAATTATCAATCTAATTCCACTAGTTACCTGCCTAAAATGCTATCTACGTACAAGTGTTCATCCACAAAACTCTTCATTTCAACTTCACATTCAATGAAAGCTTAGATATGAACCTTTCTGTCTTCCTCAATCTTCCTTTTTGGGACTACATTCTTTGTGAATTTTTCAGTCTGCTATGGAGTTCAATGCATTTGTAGTGGAGGATCGACCTAGTGAGCAGTGGATCACCCTGAGGGGAAAATTTGGAGAGAATGAAACAATTAAAATTGAGGCAACTATGTTTGACGGGTCTGTTGTAGTTCCAAAATCTGGTGATGATGGTACTGCAGAAGATGTGCGCCTTCACATAAGCTTGCTAGTTGACATATCCAAGGGGGGAGAATGTGATCTGGAGTTTGTCTGCTCTTCATGGCCGGATCATATCGAGATTCAGAAAGTTTATATCTATAGGCGTGATGGCTCTTTAAAGTGGCCTTACATGGGACCTAATTTTTGGTATGAAGGTCTTTCTCTTCCAAGTTTGTTACATGGTCATGTATTATCATATATGTCAACGAATTTTTTATAGCCTTCTTCCTTTATTCTGGGACCAAGACGTGATTTAGTTTGATTTATTTTGTTTATGGCCATGGAAAAGCTGAACTGCTGATTTTTTCTTGTTATGGTATTTCAGCAGAATTTCTTTGGTCAATTGAATGTTACTCTGGAATTTAAGAAGCTTTTGTTCCTTCCAACCCAAATTTAACTTCACTGAAATTTTTGGATTATCATATTGACAGGTGGCAACATATCTATTTTCTCAGTAATAGTATGAAATACTAAGAATATATTGGATCAGTATTCGAAACTTTTCTTTTTTACAGTATGATTTTCCATTTCAGTGGGTTTCTCTAGAGTCCTTTTTACTTTTATCTTCTCACGGCTTCTTTCTGATCAGGCATAAGTTCTGCAATGTTGGATTTATCAGTGACTGTTTTGTTTTATGTGTCAGGGACTTGGATAAGAAGCTTCAGAGTGCACTTCTTGACTTCTTGAAAGCAAGGGGGGTAAACAATGACCTTTCTGTTTTCCTGCATGAATTTATGACGAACAAGGATAGAACTGAGCTTATTCGATGGTTGGCAAAAATCATGTCTTTCGTGTTGGAATAGAGGATTATATACTTAAATTTTTATCATTCCTGAACTTAATACAGTGCTAGGTGTTGTACTTGCGACTTTTGCATTTGAAGAAAATTCTTGCTCTAATCAAGCATTTATCTGTTTTGTTGTGTCTGATGCATGAGAATCGTCAAAACATAACGAAACGGCCCACATGAAACAGAGTAGGTTATGAGCCCCTTTGACGTATTACGACTTGCGTTGCTGAATTTATGTAGCTGTAGCAAAGACTTAACGTTTCAGAGTCTATGCCCTTGAGCTATAAAATCCTCAGTTTCAGGAGGAGTTAATTATGTCTCTCTACGGTTGACACGGCTATATGAATTTAACTAGATATTTAGCTGTGAGACTTCTGCATGGCTTTCTATATAGGTGTTGTCATAATGGAGGCAACCATGTTCTATGTGGCTGTGTCCTTAAGTGGGTTTAAGTCTCTTTTACCTGTCGATTAAATGAAATGTTTATGTAGCAGTTTTTTTCCACTTTTTTATCTAGGCATAATGTAGGGTTAGATATATTTGGGGGGTCCAAAACATTAGTGCAATTAAGGGGGCCAAAGCAGGGATGTAGGAGCCTTATTTCAAGGCGGGCATGGTCAGTACAGTAGATACTCCTCTAGTTCTTTTCTTCTTCTTTTTTGAGAACGAGATACACCTCTAGTTCTTGAATACTATCTCACATTAGGACTCTATCCTTCCTGATTTAGGGTCTACATATTTCCACACTGATTAATTTGCTAATAGATTTCAGAATGGGAGTCTATTAGAGGTTGTGTACTCACGGAGGTTAGGGGTTTGGGGATTTTACCGGCATGCCCTTGTCATTCAAGCTTGTGGTAAGTGAAACATTATGGCATACGATGAATATGGTCAATATTAAATGTTTCTCTGCCCATTTTGTTTGCTTTCTCATCTAAATTTACATTTTACATGTGGTTTGAAGCTCTCTGTTTCCTGTGATACACCATTCATTTTCGGCAGATGTTATATCTCTGTATTTGTTCTAACTCGTAATAGAGCTTGAATATCTTGTTCCAAAGTAGTTGAATGTTTAAGGCTGTCATTCTCCCATGTCGGTCATAATGGCAATTATGGTTCAACCTCAGGAATCATAGGGCAGCAAATGAGTATGAGCACCGTGCTGGGTTTGCACCAAAGCCTTTTATCATACGGGTAGTACGGCCGATTTTTTCAGAGCCCTTAGACATTTTGTGAACACATTAGGATGTCAACTTGTTAACTCAGGCTTCGTTGTTTACTTGTGTTATGTTGTCTAGTAAGAGCTCTGCCGGAGTGTTGGTGAGGAATATGGACTCACGATCTCCTAATCCTACAATCAAAAACCCAAATGGTACTACAAGGTCCATCTCAGCAATCGAAGCTATTGTGGACGGCCAGTCAGAAAACGACTTGCCTCGAAACAGAATGGGGAGGTTTTGGTCTGTCTGCATCGGCTTCTGAAGTAGTAGAGGAAAAGTCGGTTTCTGAAGAATTTCCCACTAGATATGAAACCCTCTCAACATCCGGTCGTAGTGAGCCCTCCGAGATCTTTCAGCATTTCATGTTCAAATATTATACCCATGCTCGGGTCATTTTGTGCTCTTGCAATCTTGTTGACCCAGGCATAGGTGGCTCTACATAGAGCCAAGGGTAGTCAAATGAACATCCTAGATTGTTTTTTTTACACGTGTTATTTCCTATGGAGTATATTTAAAAGGTTAGTTCCTGATTTTTACCTTCTACCCCAATTTTAACATGCTATTAGCAGATCCTCATCTGCTATCCGCCTTGAAGGTCCAAGTTCAGTTTCCTGGCTCAAAAAAGGTTTGAAATACAAAAACTACTTGTTACCCTGGACCACCCAACCAAATCTCTTTTCCATAGAAAATTTCTCCTCCATCAAAGAAATCTTGCTTGGAAAATATGAGAAACTCATACCAGTCATCGCTTTCTTTGATACTGGTGCAGCAGTCTCCATTCTCAACCCAGTAATCCTCCCTAGATCCTACTGGCAGTCATGTTTCAGACCTTTTACAGCAGCCAATGGAGAAACATTTGTCATCACTCTGATAAGTAAGCCTGTTTCCATTCAACTTTTCCCAGGGCCTTTTGAAATAAGGATGGAGCTGTTTTCATGTTCCCTTCCTCCTCTCAAGAATGTTTTTCTGGGTATCCTCAAATGTCTCAACCCTTACTTATAAATCCTATTTCAAGATTTGGTCTTCTTTGAACACCCTATTCACGAAACTTTGAACGCCAAACTCATTTAATTCGAATACTTGATAGTCTACTACCCAATCCAAAGCCATTTAAGTGAAAGAAACGACCAATTTTCAGTTCAGAAAAGCAATTGAATGATTAAAATTTAAATGTTATGTTGAAAAGGCAAAACTATGTGTGCAGAATTGAATGTTTGGTGTCAAAAGCATTAAACAAATCATTAAGTTTGTTATACGTATGTTTTTATTAGAATTAGAATTGATAGCTTTTAAGTTACTTTATTTAATCTATTATGACCTCTGTAAAATTATATTCTGGAGCCGCCACTGTCATCAGGAATGCAGAATGGATAAGGATCATGAGAGCCTCAACTCTAGTCAACTGTTCGAATGTGTCAACGATTTAAGTAGCGCTGTCTCACTTACGAGTTGTAGGCTGGGCCTAATTTGGTTTCTCCACAAGTCACCCAGGGGTGTTCATGAGAGACATACAAAGTCTAATACTGTATTAGCAAAACCACAAAAAAGTAAAAAGGAAAATAAAATAAAATAAAATAACCCCACCACCATGGTGTCTAAAATTTTTGTTCTCTAAAGGTGGGTTTTCTGTTTTTTTCAAAAAGTATTTTTTGAAAAAGAAGGTAATTTCAAGTTCAAAAATCATGTGTTTACCACGCAAATAATTTTTCTATCAATATAGATCTTATTTGATAGATCTCATTGAGATTTTTTATACGGTGCAAAAAAAATCAAAAAATTATTTTTCATTTTCATTATATTTGAGTTTGAAAATTGAAAGAAAGAACTTTTAAAATAAGAAGGTAAACTGGAATACACACACACAACCCCCTTCCCAAACTCAAAATAAGTACTTATTTTTTAAGAAGGCAATTTCAAGCTTAAAAATCATATGCTTACGCAAATAATTTTCCTATAAAATGGATAGATTTCATTGAGATATTTTAAACGGTGCAAAAAAAATTGAAAAATTATTTTTCATTTACATTATTTTTTAGTTTGAAAATGTGAAATAAGCTGCTTATTTTTTAAGAAGGTTTCTGGAACGGGGTCAATGCTTTTGTTTTGTGTAGATTACAAAAGGGTAGAAGGGTGTTGTGGCCATGATCACATAATTCGTCAAAATGCCTACACTCTCGCTCTCAATCCTTGTACTGCGTTCGTGTTCTCAATCTTTGCTCTCGCGGATTTTAGTATTTTTAGGATGTCTTTCAAAGACCTTTTACGCTCCCGCTTATGCATCTGCACCCGAATTACTCCATTTGACTTTAGGTTTTGGCAACCTTTGTTGGGTGTGACCAAAGAAACCCTTACTCATTGGAATTCAATAAGAGGGGCCTAAACAAGCCTGACAAAACTCTGTGGTAGAGCTATAGAAGCTTCCTCAAGGCGGGCCTGGGCTGACATGCACAGCTCTACCACATTTTCAACAGTGAGTGATAGTATTGTTCACCTACATTGCTTGAGATGAGGTCTATAAAATCTAAACCACAATCTCACCACATCAAAGTAAAAAAATAAAAAATAATCTGGTACGGTTGCGAAGATACGTCGTCTGCTTAAGACACAACTGCAGTGTGAAGTTGGCCCGTTTTCGGGCTTGTGTCGGGTTTGTTTTAATGCCTTATACTGTTTACTTTGTAGAGCTCGTCACGAAGTTCAATCGGGAAAAAAATCAGTTCATCGAGTATCTGCCAATATCTTTTCGAGACACATTTTCTTTGATAAAAATGGATTTGATCCAGTGTTCCCGAGTCCATTTTTCTCAAAAGAAATGTGCTCTGAAAAAGTTACCGCCCTATATTAGGCGAACATGATTTTTTTCACAATTGAAGTTTGCGACAAGCTCAAAAAAGTAAAAGGTTTAGATCATCAAACTGAACACGGCACATGCTTGAAAACGGGCCGATTGCACGCAGCAGTCGGGCAACCCAACTGTTGACAAGCCATCTCCTAATATATCAGTAAAAATTTTACAATATACTATATTCTAATCCTAATGTGTTACACTAGTTTTGTTTCAAGTTTGAGATAATTGCAAATTCAAACTGATGTAGAAAGACGAACAGTAACAGAAAAGGAAAGACGTGATAAAAAATTAGATGCACCCAATTAGATACAGGTGCGGGGATACGTCACCTAATTAGTAAGATCCTATGGGTTTATATTATGAGTAAACTTACCGGATATATCCTAATCCAGTTGTGCTCCATCGATACCATTCGTTCACTGTTGGATATAAAAATTACCTGTATCCGAAATCAATAATAGAAAGACATGTACAGAAGTACGCGGTTTAAACAAAGGATATGTTTCCTGTCACGTATCCCGTATCTGTGCCCCTGTAAGTTGTACATTGTGGAGCCTCACGTATTGAACGCATCATGTTTACGCAAGGCATCTGCGTTGTAGCGTCTGGTACTTTTGGTATTTTTTTTTCGTGGATTTTTAACACTACTATGGTTGGAGCATTTGAAAATGCTCCCCTTACGAAACTTTTGTGTTATAGTCATCGTGATGGCACACCCTTGGCCTCGGAGACCGTGAACGGGAACACACATAAGCTGAATCCGATAACTGCGTTCTTGGATGATTTTTCTAGATCTTTTGTTTATTTTCTTGCGTATGTATTCCAGATCTTGTATCAGGATTCTGCATATTCGAAGACAAGTTATCGTTTCCACACGGGTATTTCAGCATAAATGAAGAGTACATGTTACATAGCTGGTAGGTGTCCTTGAAGGCGAGGGGACTTGCCGACTTGGTAGGTAGTTGGAGAGAAACTAGAGATTTATTGATTGTCAACCCAATTTTATTTTTCATGTTAGTGTTTGTGAAGCCTAATTAATTTGGTTTGGTTGTCAACCTAAATTGATTTTTCTCGTTTGGGTTTGTGAAGTCTGATTTGGTTTGGTTGTCAACCCAAATTGATTATTTGGGATTCAGCCTTAGGCCATAGATGCTTGTTATAAGTTGCTATACACAGCGGTCAGTCTCTCCATTCGATATATAGTACTAAAAATTGGTGGTGAGCCATAGATGTACTCAAGTACATTGTCGGGAAACCTCGCAAAAAATATCTCTGTCCTGCGTTCTTTGTTTCTTGCTTGATTGTTCTACATCTTTTGTGTATTTGTTGATTTGGCCGATTTGATATTCTTTGGGAGCGATAAATTAGACACCTTTCGAACCTTTTCTTTCATCTCCTTGTTTTGGGTAAGGGGAGAAATCACAGTTCTATCTTGTGGAGTCTATTAAACTGTGTTCAGAGGATGACAACTCGAGGCACTTACGAAACCAATCACATCCATAGCTACGCGAGGTTTGAACGAGTCACAATCCAAGAAAAATAACTCATATATAAAGAAATTCAAAAACTGAAAGATACATCAGATACATCTTTTTCAGGAACCGTTCGATGCACGCGAGACCAGCGGATGCGCCACGAGAGACCCGCCTAGCACATCAAACAGCTCTGGATAAATCTGCGTGCGAACGTCTCCATCGAAAGCATTGTTTTTTAATTGAGATGTGTTAGAGATGGAGACTGACTGACCATCGGATTAGGGTTTTTTTAATCACAACCAAATCTTGCTAGATTCACCTGTTACATTAGTTAATTAGGCGCCCGTACCCTAACTCACGAAAAAGACAAACATGTGATCTAGAAAATTTAGAACTAGAACATTTTCCCATTAAACAAATGTGCACGCATACAAAGTAACAGTCTTTTTTTCTTTTCTTTTCTTTTTTTTGGTTTTATTTTATTAATTATCTTGGAGTGTTAACCAACTCATTATCCTGGTTTTTGATAATAATATTTCGTACGTAATTACGTTGTTGATGTTGTGTTTATTTTTATTTATTATGTGGGAGAAATCGATAGCGTCCCCCGATTATTAATCGTAGGATGGTTAATTTTCATGATGTTTGGTAAATCAGTAAAACGAGGAAAGATTAAAGGGTTCGGGTTACTCTCCGTGACTGTTGCGGCCATTGCGGACATGTCAATGGTTTTTTTTTTTCTGAAAAATGCAAGAGACTCTGATCGGTATTACCCACGCTAGGGAGTGAGCTTTAGTAAGGGACTGAGACAGTTAGTGAATCCTAAACCTCAAGGAGTTTTCTAGGTTAACTGAGTGACATTTTAGCATTCCATCTTTTGTAAATTTCATTAAATTTGTGGCCATTGAAATGATCCACCTCTGTTGTTTTAGTGTCAATAACGCATACCGATACTCTAGACTATTAATGAAAGAAACATGGTAATGTGCACATAAATTGATTTGGGTCTTTAGGCCTGCTTTCTCTGATGCCATTTGGCTTTGATTTGGGAGCATGGTTTTACAACAAAGCGTCCTTGTAGCTCCTCGGTTCTTGGAGGTTTACGGGGGCCACTGTTTTAGTGGTATTCTGAGAGCAGCCACTTTGTACATATATTGTCAAAGGTTAGGTCTGTTTCCAATCATCCCCGCCTATACCCCCAATGATTGGGAACTAGATGAGTTATGTTATGTTGTTTTTGTTTTTGTTCTTTCTTGTCTTTTATCCTGCACTTTATGTCAAGACAACAAATTGAGCAAATTGAGTCATGACATTGTCAAAAGACATTGATTTGAGCAGAGGGGACTGGATTAATCTGTAAATTGTATTGGATATATCTTTCTTTTGTTGTCTGGTGGAAGAGTAAGAAATTTATCAATAGCAACAAGATTATATAGTAACTCGCTGTGTGCAGCTATTACAAAAGGAAGAGAAAATGCCTAAAGCAACCCATCGGCACGGTAATTGCAAAAGGGACCGACTATTTGCAACTACAAATTTCCTGAACATAGCCTGTTTATACTATGGTACACATTTCATTTGCATGAAAACAGGCTACGTTTAGAAAATTTGTGGTTGCAAATAGTCTGGCCCTAGCAAAAAGAAACGTGGCAGGAAATAGAGAATAAACCATGTCGGAGATGCGAATGTAAAGCCAAGATAAACAGTCGGAACAGTGGTTCCACTAGCGACGAGCTTTTCCACGGAAACCGACCAGTAACCAACCAGGTGACGAACGCCCATGTATTGAACGCTGCGTGCAATGATAATACACATGCAAACTAACTAGATCATGAAAATCTAACTACAAAGCAAAAACCAGTAAGGACAAAGCAAGAAAAAGACGCAGCCGTGGCTATTACAATGACACTATTAGAAAAACAAACGAATAAACCCTATCCACCCGCCCCGAACCCCAAGCCGCCGCCACCGATCCCCAACAAGCAACCAAACCGAACAGCCAAACACCAAACCATGGACAACCATCGCCACAAACGCGGATCTGTGAAACAACGTACCAAAACAATACAAACGCTTCCCAACGGGGCGAAACATGGCGAGTAAACCGCTGTATGTATCTTTCAGTACTGTTGTGTTTATGAAGAAGTAGGAATTGATTTGTTTGGAAAAATGGAACCAGGAATTAATGTGGGCATGAAAGTTGAAATATATCCACTAGTGAAAGTACTTTTCCCAATTGCTGTTGAGAGAAAGTGCAACAATGCCTTTTAGTCATTGAGCAGGTAAGAGATAAAAAGTAAAAAGAATAACAACAGCAAATGAAACTGAATTTCTAAAATTAAAGAACACCACAAAACCAACTGAACAAATTCCAAAATCAACAATTCAGAAAACCAGATTTCTTGGGACTTCCTAGGGGGTCAAATGTGTACAAAAATATGAGCACCAACACATAGTATATATTAGCTGTGAAATATACCCAATCTAGAAAAAAGAAACCAAATTTCTCCAGACTTTGTTCCTGTGATGTGATCAATGTACAAAAATGGTACTCCCAGAACAAACCAAAAGGAGCAAACCAACCAACCAAGATGAGACTATATAAGTCTATAACCAACTCCTAATCATAAAGAAAGGGGAAAATTAAGGAAGGATCAAATCTATATAATTGAGATTTCAAGAACAAAATTACAAAACCAAAAAAAGGTAGTAAAACTTAATTAGAGCTTGAGGGACAAGTCAAGCTTCTGATCGTGATTAGTCTTCAACCTTCCACCACCACTACCCGCCCACCCGTAACCGCCGCCAACTGCCTCCTCGGCCGGAGAGCTAGTCATCATCATCCTCGCCGGGCCGCCAAATCTTCCGACCCCGCCTTGAGACGACAATCCGGTGGATGCACCTCCATGGTAATTACTCTCTGCTGCTAATTTCCCTATAGCTGGTTGTTGAGCAATGGGGAGCCTTAACCCTCCACTATTTCCATAAATACCCCTGAACCCAGAAGAATTTGGCAAGTAAGAGGGTTTATGGATCAGGGAATGAACTTGGATTCCGAGAGGCATATGGTTATAAGCACCATGGAGTGGAAGACTAGCCAAGCTTGAATAATGGCTGTGGCTGTGGAACTGGGAGTGGCCTATTTTCAGCCCTCTTTTTGCCAGGGTCCTCTCTCTCTTGTGGGCATTCTGGTGCCCTCCCAGTGCCTGCGAACTGAAGAATTTCCTCTGGCAATAGTTGCAGGAGAAAACCCGCGGCTCGGAATCGGATCCCGGGGGGATTTTTGATGAGGCTTGGGTCGAACCCATGTCCAAACAATCAAGAAGATTCAGCTCTGGATTGAGCTTTTCTGGTATTCTCCCAATTTCTTGATCTTGATCTTCTTCTTCTTCTTCTTCTTCTTCCTCTTCCTCTTTTTGTTCTTCTCTTTCTGAAGTCTCAGAAGGGTATGGTTTGTTTCTCGCTGATTCCATTATTGGAAGTTGGATGATGATAATCCTATCTGGTTTTTTTTTGCTAATCTTCTTAAGGTGGGAAAATGATCGAGTTGGAAAAGAAGGGTAAAACTTTGTTGATGGGAAGTAATGCGTTTTATGCTATATGTGGAAGTATCCTATATTACCAAATTTTTCTAGGGAGAAAAAGTAGGGTATTCAAAAGTGACTGGAACTCCACTATATAAACTACATCTAAATTAACTAGTCATGGGTCTTTTAAGCAGATTGTGTACTGTACAAAAATAGGAAGCGGAGTTGTGCCCATCTCACAGCAGCGTATGGTTGCGCTAAATCTCATCGTTCAAAAATATTTTGGACGGCTTGGATGGTCCTACTATTTATTATTGGTAATAGTATTCTCCTGAACTATTGATTGCCGAGACGGACGGTGAGATAGACACAGCAGCCCTGCGTCCACGGAAATAATACTAATTAAAAATGTACAGTTCAGTGGTTTTATAAGTCTTATATTGGCCAAAAGGAAACACTGGGGTCCGGGTGGTTAGACGTTTACTTTCAGATGGTCTGGTGACTTTGGAGTCTAGGGGGGTACGTATTTGTCAAAACTTTAAACTGTATAAAAACTAATTCTAAAATTTGAGTGATGCTTCTTAAAGACTCGGATTTTTTTTTAAAGCGGCTTTTAAAATTTGTTTTCGTTCTTAAAGCAGAAACAGAAGTTGTGACAAACACACTGGAAAAACTTTCGAAGTGCTAGAACCGAGAATCGCCTCTTCAAAAGCTGCGTAAAGTCGAAGTGGTTTTGGGCAAAGGTTTGTCGAGATTCATGCCCATTTGCTCTTTTAGGCCGATGGGCTTTGTGCCATTATGCTCTGGGTATAATCATAATGCGATCACTCAAGCCGCTCCAATTCCAACTGAGTAGCATCTTCTTTGGTCACTTGGGACATCGTTAGCTTTGATTGTCCCTCGTACTCTTTTTGCTTAGTAAAATACTTTGCGATTGGGTGAAATTATACGAAGACCCTCTCATTTATACTTGTTTTCCACAAACACCTCATAACTTTTAAAATCGCCCACAGACCTCCCCTCACTTATGTCTATTTCGTATAGATGAGAGGATCTCCGTGTAATTTCACCTTAGGTGTTTGTATAGAAATGATGAAACTGCTTAGGTGTTTTCTTTTTCTTTTGTTAGACTTCAGATTGTTTTCGTTTTCGTAGAATAAGAAATTATTAATATTTCAACATGGATACCAAATAAAAGTGGATTCGGCTTCTTTGCAATGGGTGTACAATCCAACCTGGATCGTTTATCCTGATAATTAATGGTTCAGATTTGTTGAATCTTTTACCGATAAAAGTATATTAGTACCGGTAAAATATTCAAAACAAATATGAACCATTAAAAATGCTAACCAACGATTGCGATCACTTGGACTGCACTTCTGCAGTCTAGGTTTGGAACTTGGACTGTAGACGAGCCAGGTTCATAAGAGCAAACAAAACTAGAAAATTATGCTTGTGAGTTTCTTATGTTTCCTAGAATGGATGTTTTTCAATAATGTGGCTCACTTGATGTACTCAAAAGCTTTGCCGTTCATCCTAAGAGGTTGGCCTCGTAGTTAAGGTACGGGAAATTTCTTCATTCTTAAATTTTAGGTTCAAAACCTCATGTGTGCTATAAACTCTTATAGGGTTAGTTCATATGGAACTTTGTTTCAGTTTTTATCAAGATCTGTGCTAGTGTACATACGGTAAAATTGATCGTCCAAGGATTAATCAAATTGTCCATAAACTGATCGGGAGTGAGCTTTGCTGCTCAACAGAAACAAATGTACTTGAAACATATCCTTCCAAAAGAGTATTCTTAGGTTGTGTTGTCAGGTGCTTTATGTATGTTTGGGAGCCTCTCTTTTTCTTTTCTTTTCGACTTTTTTTTATTATGGTCAAAATAATATGTAAATTGTTTAAGATATATGAGCAGAACACATTTTGCAACAAGAGTAGTTTTTCGGAGTATATAATCATAAAAAAAAAAGAGTTATGGTTTGGAGTTGCCAAAAATGGAAAAAACGTAAACTCCAAGGGTAGCTGAAGTGCGCGCCAACAAGAATGAGTTGTAAATCTAGTTATTCTAAGTCCGAAACCTTGCAACCTCTTAGGGCCAGGTCGCAAGAGAGAAATTTCTTGTGAAGCCTCTATAGTTCAGCGTAGATGGTCTATCTTTGACTGGACCGTGGAGGAGAATAGTCCGGATTGTGGAGGAGAATAGTCGAGGTGCGATTAAGCTGACCTGAACATCGCTAACCGTAAAGACAAAAATTAAAAGAAGGGGAAAATGCAAAGGTTATCTAGTTTTATAGTATTTACTGGCACATGAATAGGTAACAGATAATGGAATGACTGGCTGCATCAAACTGCTGAAAGTTGGGCCAGGGCCATTTTAAGGAAGAATAATGAAGAGGGGGGACAATGCCAGAAGTGTCCCTTTAGACCAAACAGTTCTTCCTTTTACTTTTTACAGTTGAAGTCTTTCAGATTGGTGCGCCAATCATGTCCCCTTCTAGGCTACTTTGGAATACACGTGTTTCTCTGCGTGCACCTTTTGTTGGGGCGCCACTTCTTGGAGAAGTTTTTGGTGCCGAACGCGTATTACACGCGTGGTACTCTGTCGGCAAATTCGTACAATTCAAACGTGTTTTGAACGGTTCGAATTTTGAAGAGAGAAAAAGAGGAGAGAATGTGGAAGAGTGGGAGGAGAGAGAGGAAATTATGAGCCATTTACCTAATAAAATACAAGAGTGTGAAGACCACACAAACACAAGTCGATTGAATGGTTGAGATTCATTTGATCTAAGAGTTGATGTATGCTCTCCAACTTTCTTAAGAAAACACCCACACTCTTACAAACATATTACAAATATGCCATCAGTTCTTTTTACCTACTGCTCGGCTTCTGACGTTGGCATAAAAAAATAAAAATATATTACAAAAATGTCAGTGCCTATTGCACTACCTAGGTGCGTAATGCCGTAGGCACGGTCAAACACTAGTGTAAAATACGTTTGAAAGATTGAGATCCCTGACGGGTACTGTCACGTGATATCCGCTCGGCATCCAAAAACTTCCTCACTTCTCTGGGGTTTTCTGTATTATTTCTAGTTTTCCTATTGTTATCCATTTTTTTTAGAAGAGAAGAATTTTGACTACCCAATTTGACGAAGGGAAATGATTTTCACTCATCTTTTTCATTGAAAGGGCCACTTGAGTCACTTTTTCCACATGAAAGGGCCAAAAGATAATTTCACATGAAAGGGAGTGCCAATGAAGAAAAAAGAGAGTGTGAAAATCATTTTCCTTTTATGAATTCATTAATCATTTTGTTTTTTATTATAAAAAGTTAAATGAAAATATCTCTTTTTTATAAATGCACTCGTTAGTTTGAGAGTTTTCCTCATGTAATTTGATCCAGGAAAATATAAAGTTGTGCATTCATTGAAATTGGGTTGTGTGAAAATTACTTTCGTTATTTTTAGGGAATTAATTTTCACACCCCTTTTTTATGCAAATGCATTTTTTTTTGTAGTGATATGAAATTACATGATTACCCTTTCCATGTGTGAAGGAAAATATGCATGAAGGGTAATTTTGTAATTCTACATTAACAAAGATCGACCAAAAAAACAGAGTGCACTTAGATAAAAGGGAAGTATTTTTATTACGATTATCTTGGAAGTTTTTTTTTTTTCCAGCAAAGAGAACATCATATGTAATGTGCAATGAGAAAGAAATTTATATAGTACATTAAACAAATGTACATAAAAGAGACAATGAGAAGGAAGCGGCCAAGTGATTGTGAAATAGTCGAGGTAGGCGAAAGTGGCCCGGACGACCATAAGAAAAAAGAAGAAGAAGTAGATATATCCAGTGTTTCAACCATTTGTCCAAGGGTAGAGTAGCATCACTTTTATGATGTTTTTAGCTAAAGGTGGAAATAAATTCCACTTTATTGTCTATTTCTATGTGAGGAAGAAAATCCTTTTTCTTCAAATTGTCCAAGATCTATGGGCTTAGCATGTCGAGAGAAAAGTTATATTCCCTCCGTCCCTTTTTAAATGTCTTACTTCGTAACTCCAACTTATTAAAAAAATATCATCATTATACTTTTCACATCAACTTTTTCTTCCACTTTCCCTACTTACTCATCATCATTACACTTTTTACTCACTAACTTTTCAAAATGGAATCTACTTTTAGGGATAATATAGACAATATACCAACTTTTACCCATTAACTTTACCAAATGGACACTTATTAAGGGACAACCAAAAATGAAATACTGGACTATAATAAGGGGACGGAGGGAGTACAAAAAGTCTCTCTCTTTCATAATATTGAGAGAGAAATAAACTATGTGATATTAATACCATGTGATTCAAGTGAACGAGGCATGCAACTCCTAACGGGTTGCGCTGGTAATCAAGGCCTGGGTAGGAGTAATTTGCTCCTTTTGAAGTCTTTCGTTCGAAACTTCTCAGTTGCTATCAAATCATTTGCGGCTAGTTTATACAGAGTGTTGTTCCGATTTTAATTAGTTGAGGTTTGCGCGTAAGCTGGTCCAAGCACCTAAATTATCAAAAAAGAATTCAAGTGACAGAGGCATCCTATTCGGATTAGCTTTTGATTTTGACAACTTAATGTCGCATCTAGTAGTTGAAGGGGACAACACATTTTTGTATAGTTAATTTGGTACAATCTTCAACATTTGGGACACAATATTCTCAAGTACCCAAAAAACAAAAACTTTTGGGACATATAATTCGAAATTCAAAAGTTGGGATTGTTGGTTTATTGTTTGTTAATTGCTAGAATTAGATTCAAGGAAGGAGTAGGATTTCGATGGTAAATATTATGCAAAATTCAATAAAACCAGTTGGTCAGAAATGTTCAATTTTCAGAGGGTGAATCTACACTAAATATTTTGGATAAAATTTACTATTATAGCTTGGGGTTTTGAAAAAAAAAAAAATTAACATCTTAATCAATTTGTTCAATTAAATTTTTTTTTTTTGCAAAATTCAATAAAACCAGTTGTCGTACCCAGTGGCCTCTTCATATATACATCCTCTAACGGGAAACAACTTAGATTTATTTTAATATTTCGTTTGAGTCGGAAAATGATATTCAAATTACTAATAGGTTTCAATGAAATCCTTGAAAAGAAAACTGTTTGGTTACCACAGAAAACGAATAAAACTTATATTCTCTTTGCCTTTGCATCTTTTTTCTTGACAAATCTTCATAGGATGGTGACCTTTATCTAGGCCATTGGCTTCAAGTGATAGAAATTTGAGATTTCACTTTTTGCTAATTAAGTATGGAGGGTCTGTTTGATTTGATATACGAGCATCAGATTGGACACATATATGCCCGGAATGAGCACATATTTGGAGTTTCTTACAAAAAAAATCTCGTGCAGATTAAATTATAAATATCTATAGAATATATTTAATTTTACCTAGTGTGGTATATGAAAAAAAATTGTTTGAAGTGTGGTATTAGTAACCTGATCATTAATGATTCAAAAGGATAATATATTTTATGATTAGATTAAATATCCTTGATTCTCAGTGTATAGTTAAAGATACATACCCTAATTAATTATAAATTTCATTTGTTTATAGTACTAGAAAAGTGAAGAATAGATTAATGGTTTACCGACAATACATATCGGAATTATTAATATTCTGTATCATGTAACAAAGTCTCATGTAATCAAATTAGGACCCATCACAGTCTCACTTGAGGCCGATCTCGATCAATTGTCCATTTTGTAAGTGTTTACGTCTGCATCACTAAAATTAAGTTGATCAAACATTGGTGATGAAGTAAAAGAACCGTATTTGTCTTAAGAGTAATGAATAGTCAGAGTCCAGTCGTCATAAAACTATGATTCAATCAAGCTTTAATGAACTCTTGCAATTTTCAACAACATTTACATTTTTTCAACTCTCTTTTGTATCTCTCTATTTAAGCCCAAACATTTTCAATTAATTTTTGGTTGCCTCTTCCCATGCACATAGGCTCACAAGGGGCAAAGGGTTTAAGGAACATTTTGGCCAATGAAAAAAAATCTTACAAACGAGAAATTCGCACATGGTTTTTATACGAATGAAAATAAGCTCTCTTTTTTATCGACATACTGAAAATAAGCTTTTTATTTGAAAATGTATGCATTTTATTTCAAAATAAGTTGAGCATGAGTGACTCTAAGGTAAATATTTGACTACACACTTATGTAGCATGCGATATGACTCTCTCTCTCTCTCTCTCTCTCTCTCTCTCTCTCTCTCTCTCTCTCTCTCTCTCTCTCTCTCTCTCTCTAATATAAAAATTATATAATTTTCCAATCCTCACTATGCATACGTAACTATGTGTATAAACAGACACAATACATGATATCATATATATCTTCTTCTTTTTTGTTTTTCTACGAGAAGTGTAAACTAATCTATTCAATAAATAAATTGTAATTACTAATAAGTCTTATATTTTTATATAGCCTGTAAAGTTATAAAGTTATAGTTTAAATGACTGGCCTGACTAAATATTTTCTTTAGCCGCGCTCCAATGCATCTCAACAATTGTTCCTCAAATTCTTGAACTTGTTTGTTATTTTTGTTTTTAACAAATGGAGAAATTCGACCCTCTCTCTACGGGGTTACTTGATAATTTAATTCAACACTTAAAACTGAATGTGCTAACTAATAATAGTTAAGTTGCTTGATAATCATATTTTATAATACTTAATATCTTAAGTGACTCTTAAAATATAGGCTTATATAAAAAGTTACAAAGCCAAGTAGCTACTTAATTCTGACTTGATTAGTTAGTATATTTGTGTACCACCCCCTTCAAATTCACCACCATGCACCACCCTCCTCCACCACCACCATGTAGCTACCATTGCCACCACCACCACCAACATTCTGTTGCCGCCGCCGCCACCATTGCAAACGACCACCAACTAGGGCTGTGCAAAAAATTCGGTGAACCGTTAAATCGGTCTGGACCGAACCAATCGGTATCTTTTGGATTGTGTCTGTGGATTAATGGTCCGGACATGGATTGAAAAATTAGAAATCATTGACATGCAGTTCGATCCACGGATTTTCATTACGAAACCGTGGATTAACTGAACCGGACCATGAGATATATATTTTGTATAAATAAATATATATGTATAGATATAAATAATTGTCAGTACTATTAGAACTTTTATTTACCAATTTTAGTATTTTACCTTAATAATGGGATATAGTGTAAGTCTACATAAAATATCAAAGGTAAAGCGTAATTTTTTTGTATAAGTAACGCTAGCGAGACTTCAGTAAAGTAGTTCATTTCTATTCTTCTCATTTGGGGTACAGTTGAAAAGATGAACATGATGATGTTCATTGCTATCGTGTTTGTTGAGAAGGTCAATTATATCCCACTAATCATGGGATAGATTAGGAAACAAATATTTTGTATGGGCCGTAGATTCTCTTCTATGATTTAGATTCCTAAACTAGCGTAGGAATTCTCTTGTATAAAATTATGCTTTTTCATTCAATGAAATCAATCTTTTCGGAAGGCAAAATATTTTTCTTCATTTCTTTATAGTGTTAGATCCCCGTTTTAAGTTGAAGTATGTGAAATTCTGTTTTGGCAAACTTTTTGATTCTGAGTTAGAGGAAGGGTTAACAAAAATGACAAAGGAAGTGTTGGATCATGTTTTTGTTGAGTACGAAAAGTTGAACGAAATTCGTGCATAAAACCTGTTGAAAAATGTATGCATTATAATTTGTGAAAATTTATATGCATCTCTATTAATTATTTTGATGATTAATTCAATGATATTTTTATTCGGCAAATACAAAATTATCGAAAAGTCGATTCCCGAATTAAATATTTTCGTGACCTTGAAATATAGCATAAAGTCTCTTGGATTCATGATTGAGCTCAATACATGCTTTAACGGTTTATTTAGATGAAATTGTGAGCCACAGGTTGACGAACCGGCTGACAAGCCGGCTGTCTGAACAGAAAGCTGTGACAACCGGACGACCACCCGGATGACCACTCTATCAAACGGCTAGTTTCCAACGGCTAGTTTCAAACGGCTAGTTTCCAACGGCTAGTTCCAACGGCTAGTTTCCAACGGCTAGGAAGCATATGGATGGCTATATAAGGCATCAAGAACTCATTAATGACAACATACACAAGCTACAACATTCCATATTATTGCAAGAGCAAATTCTCAAAAGATCAAAGCCAAAAATTCTCATTGTTCTTCCACTTTCATATTATTCTTGAGAGAAAATTTGTACAAGTCGTGAGCGATAATTTTCATACCTTCTTCACATACTTGTATTTCCTAAGTGAGTGTTTGAGTCAAACACTTGAAAGCTTAGACCAAATTCGGGTTGGAATTTGGGTGTTATTGTTTTTGAGAAGTTTTCGGAGAAAATTCTTGCGGTTGTGCTAGCTCCTCGGGAAAGCTAGAGGCATTCGGTTCTTGTAAGCACCCGCAAGACTTACAAGTTGTAATCTTTTAAAGATTAGTCTAACCTTCAAGTAATTGCTTGAGGAGAAGTGGAGTAGGGCCGGACCGTGGACAAATCCGGACCGAACCACTATAAACGGGTTCTATCTCTCTATCTCTCTATTTTGATTGCATACTTATTGTTTGCATATATTGTTAGAGATAAATTTTTATTGGTAATTATTACTAGCAATCCTATTCACCCCCCCTCTAGGTTGCATAATTTGGGTAACAATTGGTATCAGAGCCTGGGCTCTTGTTTGTAGATTTAACCATCTAAGAGTTAAGATCCATGGCAACCACTAGTAATGTTTCTTGTATCGAAGGTCAATCGTCCAATAGACCTCCCTTGTTCACCGGAGAAAATTACTCTCATTGGAAAAATAGAATGATGATCTTTATTCAATCCACGGATTATGATCTATGGAAAATTATCAAAAATGGTCCCATTATTCCTACTAAGAAAGTTGGAGAAGAGACTATGCCTAAACCAGATTATGAGTGGAGTCATTTGGAAAAGGCTTCAATAGAAAAGAACTATAGAGCTATGAACCTTCTTTTTTGTGCTATTACTCCCAATGAATATGATTGTGTTTCCGCATGTGAATCGGCTAAAGAAATATGGGATAAGTTAGAAATGTCACATGAAGGAGATAGTCAAGTTAAGGAGTCCAAAATTGATATTCTTGTGCATAGCTATGAGCTCTTCAAAATGAAACCGGATGAATCTATATCTCAAATGTTTGCTAGATTTGCTAGTATTACTAACGGTTTAAAAGCTCTTGGAAAGATTTACAGTCAATCCGAAATGACAAGGAAGGTGCTCCGTTCCATGCCAACCAATTGGGACACTACCACCTCCATCATCCTACAATCCAAAGATTTCTCAACATACACGATGGACAAGCTCATGGGATCTCTCATGACGGAGGAAATGCATCACAACCTCAAGGGTGAAAAAGAGAAGAAAGTTAAGGATCTTGCCTTCAAAAGTACAACAAGCAAATCAAAAAGCAAGGAGGATTCAAGCAACGAAAGTGAGGATGATGAAATGGCGCTCATCACAAAAACGTTCAAGAAACTCCTCAAAAATAGAGCATCTCATAAAGGCAGAGGATTTTCAAGAAAAGATGGAGGCAAAGAAGAAAGTAGCAAAAAGGATCCAATCATTTGCTACGAGTGCAAGAAGCCCGGGCACATCAAAAGTGAATGTCCATATGCCAAAAAATATTCAAAGAAGGACAAAAGGAGAGCTATGATGGCCGCATGGGACAATAGTGACGATAGTAGCTCCGATGAGGACGATGAGCAACAAGAGGTCGCTAACTTGTGTTTCATGGCCATCGAAGAAAACGAGGTAGATCTCGACTCATCCTATTCCTTTGATGAATTATTTATTGCCTATAAAGAGTTGAAAGTAGAATTTGAAAAGGTTGTTTCTAAAAACAAATTTCTTAAAAAGGTTGCTAAAGATCTTTCACTAGAAATAGATGATTTAATTGAAGAGAAAGATATTTTGGAGGAAGAAAATGAAAGTTTAAGAACCTCTTTGGAAAAAGAAAAAGAGTATTTGAAGGATACTTCCAAAAACGAATCTTTAGAAAAACAAATTGATGATTTAACTAATTCTCTTTCAAAACTCACTAATGGAAAAGAAAGTTTAGACATTCTTCTTGGAAAACAAATGGTTTCTTTTCACAAGGCAGGAATTGGTTATAATCCCACTCAACACAAAAATCTTTTTGAAAAAGATGTTCCTCCTTCTAGCCATTCTAAATTGACATGTCATTATTGTGGTAAAATTGGTCATATTTCTCCTACATGTCCTATGAAAGGATACTCATCTTCTAATGCAAAAAAGGTTTGGGTTCCTAAGAACCGTATCAATGCTAACCTTCAAGGACCCAAGATGATTTGGGTACCAAAAGTCAAGAATTGATGTGCTATTGTAGGTATGCTTCAAAAGTTCTCTCAAGGAAGGAAGTTGGTACCTTGATAGTGGATGTTCAAGACACATGACCGGTGACAAGAGGGCTTTCAATTCTCTTTCGCCTAAAGATGGTGGACATGTCACATTTGGAGACAACAACAAAGGCAAAATCATAGGAATCGGTGATATAGGTAATTCTCCTATTATTGAAGATGTTTTACTTGTTAGTGGTTTAAAACACAATCTTCTTAGCATAAGTCAATTATGTGATAGAGGAAATCGTGTTATCTTTGAAAAATCCAAATGTATCATTGAAAATGTCAAAAGCAACAAGACACTCTTCGTTGGACAAAGACTTGAAAATGTATATGTTTTTAATCTCAATGATCTAAGTAATTGTGATATAAAATGTTTTTCCGCTTTGAGTGAAAATAGTTGGCTTTGGCATAGGCGCCTAGGACATGCAAGTATGGATGCTATTTCAAAACTCTCTAGAAAAAATTTGGTAAAAGGTCTTCCTAAAATCAAATTTGAAAAAGATAGACTTTGTGGTCCTTGCCAACAAGGAAAACAAACCAAGGTTTCTTTTAAGTCCAAAAATGTTGTTTCAACTACTAGACCTTTGCAATTACTTCATATGGATTTGTTTGGACCAACTCGCTCTCCAAGTCTTTGTGGAAACTATTATTGTCTTGTTGTTGTTGATGATTTCTCTAGATATACATGGGTGATGTTCCTAGCTCATAAGAATGAGGCTTATCCTAATTTCACTAAACTTTGTAGAAGAGTTCAAAATGAAAAAGGCTTTGTTATTTCTAACATTCGTACGGATCATGGAAAAGAACTTGACAATTCTTTATATGAAAAGTTTTGTGATGAACATGGTATTGGTCATAACTTTTCCGTACCTCGTACTCCTCAACAAAATGGAGTAGTAAAGAGAAAAAATCGTACTTTGGAAGAAATGGCCCGCACTATGCTTTGTGAAAACTCTTTGCCAAAATATTTTTGGGCGGAAGCCGTTAATACCTCATGCTATATTTTGAATCGAGTTTTAATTAGGCCTATCCTCAAGAAAACTCCTTATGAGCTTTGGAATGGTAGAATACCCAACATTAATTACTTTCATGCCTTCGGTTGTAAATGTTATGTATTAAACAATGGAAAAGATAACTTGGGTAAATTTGATTCAAAATCGGATGAAGGCATCTTTATTGGTTACTCTCTTACTAGCAAAGCATATAGAATTTATAATAAGCGCACTAATCTTGTTGAAGAATCTATTCACGTTTCCTTTGATGAATCTAATCCTTGTGCTACTAAGGATGTTGTTGATAATGATGACTTAGAGATTACACATAAGATTCATGGCTTGACAATTCAAGAAAAAGTTGATGGTGATACTCAAGTAGAAAGCTCTCAAATCAAAGAAGATGAAGTTATTAATCAACCTCAAGATGCCATGGGAGACAACCAAGATCTTTCCAAGGATTGGAGATTCGTGCAAAACCATCCAAAAGACTTGATTCTTGGAGAAGTTTCGAAAGGGGTAACCACTCGCTCGTCTCATAGAAATTTTTGTGAAAATCAAGCTTTTGTTTCTCAAATTGAGCCTAAAAACTTTCCGGAAGCTCAAGATGATGAAAATTGGATTTTGGCCATGCAAGATGAGTTAAATCAATTTGAAAGGAATAAAGTTTGGGCATTAGTACCTAAGCCTCTTGATCACTCTATTATAGGTACTAAATGGGTTTTTCGTAACAAGCTAGATGAATCCGGAAATATTGTTAGGAATAAAGCTAGACTTGTTGCTCAAGGTTATAATCAAGAAGAAGGTATTGATTTTGAAGAAACTTTTGCACCGGTAGCTAGATTAGAGGCTATTCGCATATTGCTTGCCTTTGCATCTTTCAAAAATTTCAAGCTTTATCAAATGGATGTGAAAAGTGCATTTTTGAATGGGTTCATAAATGAGGAAGTTTATGTCAAACAACCTCCCGGCTTTGAAGATCATGTATACCCCGATCATGTTTTTAAACTCTCAAAAGCTCTATATGGTTTGAAGCAAGCACCACGTGCATGGTATGATAGACTTAGTTCATTCTTGCTTGACAATGGCTTTACTCGTGGAAAAATTGATACTACTCTTTTCATTAAAGCCAAAGGTAAAGATATGCTCATTATTCAAATATATGTTGATGATATTGTCTTTGGTGCCACTAATGATAATATGTGCAAAGAGTTTGCTAAGTGTATGCAAGGTGAATTTGAAATGAGTATGATGGGGGAGCTTAACTTCTTCCTCGGACTTCAAATCAAGCAAACTAATGAGGGGATCCTAATCAACCAAGCCAAGTATGCGAAAGAACTTATTAAGAAGTTTGGCATGGAAGGATCAAAGCCAACGAGCACACCAATGAGCACATCAACTAAGCTAGACAAAGATGAGAATGGTAAGGCCGTCAATGAAAAGATGTATCGAGGTATGATCGGCTCATTACTTTATCTCACGGCAAGTAGACCTGATATAATGTTTAGTGTCTGCATGTGTGCTAGATTTCAATCATGTCCTAAAGAATCGCATTTAAAAGCTATTAAACGTATTTTTAAATATGTTGCCGGTTCTCATGACTTAGGATTGTTTTATCCACGTGGAGTTGCATTTGATTTAATTGGTTATTCGGATGCGGATTTTGGAGGTTTCAAAGTTGATCGTAAAAGTACAAGTGGGACTTGCCAATTTCTAGGGCACTCTCTAGTGTCTTGGCATAGCAAGAAACAAAATTCCGTAGCTCTATCTACCGCCGAGGCGGAATATGTAGCGGCCGGAAGTTGTTGTGCCCAAATATTGTGGATCAAACAACAAATGGAGGATTTCAATTTGCAATATGATCATATTCCTATTAAATGTGATAATACTAGTGCAATTAGCTTAACCAAGAATCCGATTCAACATTCTCGAACAAAACATATTGAGATTAGACATCATTTTATAAGAGATCATGTTCAAAAAGGGGATATTGAACTTAACTTTATTAGTACCGACAAGCAATTGGCGGACATTTTCACAAAACCCCTTGGTGAAGAACAATTTTGTTTCATTCGACGAGAACTCGGCATGTCTAATCATTTATGAAAAAGTTGTGTTCTTGATGTCAAAAGTTTTTTTTTTGGATTCAATGTTGAGTTGATTGAATTCGTAAATATCATACTTGATGGAGAGTACAAATGATCTTGATATAGAAATCACCCTCCAAACATTTTATCATATGATTCATTTTCCTGTGTTTGGTATGCAGAAAAACAGTTTTATGGTCTTTAATGCTACTCCTCTTAAACGTTTTCTGGACTTAACCTGCATTTGTCAGTGTAGAGACCCGTATTTTATTTCCATAATTCTTTATGTTTTATTAAGGCATGAGTTGTGATATAAAATGGAGAATGAGTTCGGATGTCGAATGTGCTAGAATTTAGAAGTTCGGGATGCAAGTGTAATATGCATGGGTGTATAAGTGAAGGTGTGTGTAGGGGATAATTCTCCCCCACATATATTTCTTTTCTTTTCCGGGCAGACACACACACGTTTCTCTCTCTCTACTCCCTCGACCGACTCTCTCTCTTTCTCACCTCTCCTCCAAACTTCTCTCTTCGATTTCATCGCCTTAGAATGAGATTTCGGAAAAATCCCAAGTACTAAAGTTGTTCTACGCGACGAGATCTTCCTATTGATCGAAGAAGAATCATGATCGGAGCACTTTGAGGTTTCCTCCATGTTCGGGCTTGCTTCTAACCCTCGAGGTAGGGATCTCCTACCTTCTTTACATGTTTAAGTGTTGGTTAGATGTACAAGAATCAAGTTTGATCATTTATTTTGAGTCTTGAACAAATCTGTTATATGCTGATAATTTCGTGGGTTTTGGAAATCTGTCTTTTGGGAGCCCTCTGCTAGAAATCACTGGCATTTGTCATGATTAAGACCTCAAGGGGCGGGTCAGGGTCGTCACAGTCAGTCGGATGTCCAAGCGGATGTCCAACCGGACAACCGTGAGGTTGAGACTTATTCAAGCTTTTGCGTTGCTAACTCTGATTTATTAAGTCTGTTACACTTAGTTTGTATGAACTTCATGGCTTAGTGCTTAAATTGTCTCTTATATACTTCGCCGATATGAATTTCTTGTCTCTAAGCTTGCAGGGATAATCATTCTCGGTAATACCCATCGCATTCTTTAAAAAGCTCTCTTTTAGGGGGAGCATGTATTAAGGGGACACAACAATAAACACCCGAACACAATTTTCTTCCCCTATTCTTGTCCTATTCGGCGCCGCATCCCCTATCCTATCTCTATTCGGTGCCGCATCCCCTATTATCTCTCTTTCGGCGCAGCAATTCAATCAATTCGGCGCACCATTTCAAACAATTCGGCGCACCATTTCAAACAATTCGGCGCACCATTTCAAACAATTCGGCAATCTCATACTCTATAAATTCAACAACACTCTCTCTATCTCTTCATCTATCTATCTTTCCTTCTCTCTCGGCCTAAATCTCTCATCAAGCAATGGCAAACATACCGCAAGGGTTACCGTTTGAGTTTTACGAAAGAGATGCCGAACGAGCAGAGTTCAGGTTGTTTATCCAAACCATTTGGATGCAACTCTTTATCTTCATTCTGCTGTGTGCGTTACTTACAATGAGAATACCACCATGGTTCGGGTGGAATGTAAATGTGGATACTCTGTGGTATTGGATTGGCATTGTAGCTGCCGTTGTAGCAGCCATTATTCGAGAATACGAAAATCAAGGACGCCAAGCTCTCAATGAACGAAGATAGAGTGCTACAGGGCAAGAGCGGCATGGTGCTGGAACCATGGCCCTATTGTTTTTCTCTTTTTAGTTTTTTTTTATGATGTCACAGGGGGAGAAAAAGCCAAGTTTTAATTGATCTATCTTGCCATTTTGGGCAAATTTAAAAAATTGCTTGCTATGATCTGATGATTATTGCTATTACTCGTTGATCATAGATAACTGCTTTGGTGCATGTATTAAGGGGGAGATTGACATAACTCCTACTTGAATAAAAACTATCATTTTGTGTCATCATCAAAAAGGGGGAGATTGTTGAAAAATGTATGCATTATAATTTGTGAAAATTTATATGCATCTCTATTAATTATTTTGATGATTAATTCAATGATATTTTTATTCGGCAAATACAAAATTATCGAAAAGTCGATTCCCGAATTAAATATTTTCGTGACCTTGAAATATAGCATAAAGTCTCTTGGATTCATGATTGAGCTCAATACATGCTTTAACGGTTTATTTAGATGAAATTGTGAGCCACAGGTTGACGAACCGGCTGACAAGCCGGCTGTCTGAACAGAAAGCTGTGACAACCGGACGACCACCCGGATGACCACTCTATCAAACGGCTAGTTTCCAACGGCTAGTTTCAAACGGCTAGTTTCCAACGGCTAGTTCCAACGGCTAGTTTCCAACGGCTAGGAAGCATATGGATGGCTATATAAGGCATCAAGAACTCATTAATGACAACATACACAAGCTACAACATTCCATATTATTGCAAGAGCAAATTCTCAAAAGATCAAAGCCAAAAATTCTCATTGTTCTTCCACTTTCATATTATTCTTGAGAGAAAATTTGTACAAGTCGTGAGCGATAATTTTCATACCTTCTTCACATACTTGTATTTCCTAAGTGAGTGTTTGAGTCAAACACTTGAAAGCTTAGACCAAATTCGGGTTGGAATTTGGGTGTTATTGTTTTTGAGAAGTTTTCGGAGAAAATTCTTGCGGTTGTGCTAGCTCCTCGGGAAAGCTAGAGGCATTCGGTTCTTGTAAGCACCCGCAAGACTTACAAGTTGTAATCTTTTAAAGATTAGTCTAACCTTCAAGTAATTGCTTGAGGAGAAGTGGAGTAGGGCCGGACCGTGGACAAATCCGGACCGAACCACTATAAACGGGTTCTATCTCTCTATCTCTCTATTTTGATTGCATACTTATTGTTTGCATATATTGTTAGAGATAAATTTTTATTGGTAATTATTACTAGCAATCCTATTCACCCCCCCTCTAGGTTGCATAATTTGGGTAACAAAACCGTAATCGATCCATGAGTCACAGATTTGATTGGAACCGAACTGTAGGACTTTTGATCCGGACATGGATTTCATTTTGTACAAACTGTGACTAACGGCTTGGTCCTCGAATTTAGAAATCCGATCCGATCCGGACCGCGAGCACCCCTACCACCAATGCTCCACTATCGCAGCCATTACCACCCCCACTCCATTATTGCCATTACAAACACCACCAATCACGATCGCTACAATTACTACCACCACCAATACTCCAACGACATCACCATTACCACCATTGCCCACCACTATCACCTCCGCCGCCTCTCAACTCCACCACTACTGCCATCTTTGCACCCTCACCACTCTAACAACCACTATCTCTCCTTTTCTCCGGAATTCTGCTCCGGCCATTCACCCCCCTTCTTCTCCACCACCACTACACCACGTACCGCTCGCTATTGCCATCACTTGCATCCTCCACCACCAACACTGTCGCCATCCTTCCACCATTCACCAAACCACTCCGTTACAACCACCCCCACTCCACCTCTACAACCACCACCACACTACGAACAACTAACCACCACAACAATCCATCATTACCACCATCTTTCCACAACCACACACCAGCGCCACATGACATCAATTAATAGAATTAAAGACAACAATCCCAAATAATTGAACCAAAATTCATTTATCTTTCTATCAGTTATTTTATTTCAGCTATTTATATTTTTATCAAACAACTTTTCGATTTAAAAAATTCAGCATTCAATTTTTAGTACTTTAAACTTTTTGATTTCAGTTTTAGTTCATTAAACAGCACCT
This sequence comes from Rhododendron vialii, assembly GCF_030253575.1. Classification (NCBI taxonomy): domain Eukaryota; kingdom Viridiplantae; phylum Streptophyta; class Magnoliopsida; order Ericales; family Ericaceae; genus Rhododendron; species Rhododendron vialii. The sequence continues at coordinate 41,006,308 of NC_080558.1, forward strand.
ACAAGTCGTTATGGATAAGCAGGGGCTATTATTCTCCAAAGCACAACAACCCTTGCTGCATGTGCTTATTTTCTTGGCTTTTCTCAAACCCAACTCCATGATCAGAATCGTTCATTTTGTCAGCTCGCCAAGTGTCCGATTAGACTGCTTGGACATTGGTAGTCACATGTTCGAGCATATTTATCAAACACAACCAATGCACAATCATACTAGTCATTCAATATATTTTTCTGTGAAAATGTGTCTTGATAATACACACATCTCTGATAAACCTAATTTATTGCCTGGATACTCACTTTGACAAGCAAGACCAAAAGGAACTGTCAAGATCACAAAAAAGGACTCGAGACTTTGCAAGAAACTTTTTTCTTTTTTTGATCCTACTAAAATTTGCACGAAACTTGTAAATGATCAGTCATGAAAATGCTATCCTAATTTATGTCCAGTTGTCCATTAATTAATTACATCTTTGATGTGTACCCATCACATGCCTAATTAACTTGCATAGTTGAATTTAAACATAATCTCAAGTTCTAATTAAAAATAACCCCCAAGGGTCGGCCTGGTGGTCTTGGCATGTGATTTAGGAGTTCGCTCCCAACTAAAATTTCAAGTTAATTTGATTTCTCTTGCCAACAACCCATGAGATCATCTCATCCCATGGGTAAGAGTGTGAAAATGCTGTGGTGAGGAGTTATAGGAATTAATCTGTGGTGCATGCAAATTGTCCTAGGACCCGGCATTACATAAAAATAAATAAATAATTCTTATTAAACAAGATGTTTATTTTCAACCCCAAGAGGTTGGCTAATTTTGGCATGAGACTTAGGTGTTTGCTTCATTTTAAGGTTTCAAGAATTCGATTCTCATTGCCAACAACTTTTGGGCCCACCCCACCCCACGCTTAAGCATGTAAAACGGTTGTGGAAGGGGCTGTAGGGATTAATCTGAGATGCGTGTAAGCTGGCCCGAGACATTCTGCATTATCAAAATTAAAGAAATATGTTATTTTCAAGCAAAGAAAGGACTTCCAAGAGTAGGGGGGGCACATAGTTAGATCCAACACGCCATATCTTTTACCACCTCTATCTCTGACATACCAAATAATAGGATTTATATATTTATTTTGTTTTTTATTAGAAACGAAAAACAATATAATTAATGTCATTTTCACACGTGAATGGGTCTAATAAAGCCTCCATCTTAAATAATTGCAACTAATCGTGGTTTGCATCACTAATGTACACGACTAACCTTTGATTAATTAAGCATTTCAATTTGGTCCAATTGCATTAATCCCGTGATTCAAGGTTTGTTAGATTCAGTTAATAATTTGACAATAATAAAAGTGTATTTTTTTTACCTCGCAATATGGCAAGTGTGTTCTTTATTTAAGAAATTAATAATCTCAAATCTCGCGGTTCTGTTTTTACTCTGTCTTATGTTTTAGCAGCACTTTTGCAATTTATTAAATTAAATCATGCCGAGTTACTTTTAAAAATTAAATTGTGTCTACTTCTAAATTCGACGAATTTAGCAACTACAAGAAATTATTTTCTAAAATCAATTAACTTTAATCTTCTATTTACGTGTACATTAGCATTGCAATTGCTCACAAAATATTGTGGATATAAAGGGAGATTAATACAATTTCAATGATTAATAAATTTATTTTTGCCGTTCAAAAAAAGAAAAGACATTGGCAGTCCCATCTGCATTATATTCTATGGGTTTGCAGCATTATAGAAATGGAGTATATCAAAGCATATCAAGTTACTTTGTCTAACTTCTGAATTTGAGGAATTTGGAACCAAAAAGTAATTATGTACCACCATAAACTCCAAATTTTTATCTACTTATATTAGCTGGCGGTGTTAATTTTTTTTTGGATAAATCGGAAAGTTCTGGCGGTGTTATTGTTATATGATATCGTGGATGTGATGGCGAAAAGTAGCTATCCCATCCACCTATATTCTATGGTTTTGCCGCATTACCGAATCGCAGTAAATCAAATCACGGCAAGTTTGCTTTATCTAACTTCTCAATTTGAGGAATTCAGCACATACAAGTAATTATGTGTTACAATTATAAACTTAATATTAAACTTCAATCTCTCATAATTATTTACGTGTAAATTAGCGGAGTAGTTAGTCATATATTGCGGATATGATGGCGACAAGTGGCCGACAACTATATGGGAAAGCTGAGATGGACAATCTTTAACTAATGCTAATTAATTATGTCCATGTATCTAGTTAAGACATCACCAAATCTTGAAAGTAAACCCTTGAGATAGGTATAATCTTAGCTTTTATTAGTCTAATAATTTCACAAGCTCAGTGACATTTTAACCAAAATTGTTTTTTTCTCTCTTTGGTTCGACTGTCAGGGGTGTCCTGGACAACTTATGCGCACCTCGACTAATCTTTTTCCCTGTCCGGTCAAAGGCAAACTATCCACATTGGGACTAGGGAATTCACATGAATATTCTTTCTTGCGGCCTGACACTAAAGATCGAACCTTGATAAATTGTATGAGAAGCAAATCCACTCACCAACTAACCGAACTAACCCTCGAGAATAACGTAACTGTTTCTCCATCAGTGCAACCCCACAAAAAGGATGGGTTGAAAATGAAATGAGCACTAGATTAGTTTGCAATGACATTTCATTGGCTTATGTCAACACATGATTCCATGTTCCACTTCCTCTTTGACCAATCAAATTGGATGAAATCTCTTTAAGATTTCTTTGTCTCTCCGAATATGGCCCAGCGTGTGAAAAAGCAGGTGAAATCACACAGAGACCCCCTCATATGTATGTTTTGGATATGGAGATCCCCTAATATTTAAATTCACTCATTCAGACCTCCTCATATATATAAATTAAAAAATTGGCTAATTTTGTTAACAGAATGAGAGAGAATGACAATTTTATCCCTTAAAACTCGCCCACACTGACTCCCTCATCTATGAAAAATTATCCACCATGACTCTTTCATCTTAACGGTTTTTTGACAGAAGGGTGTTGATTAGTTAACGGTTATAGATGAGAAGGTGTTTTTGGGCGTTTTTAAATGTTAGGGAGTGTTTGTGTCTAATCGTATAGATGAAGGGGTCTCTGTGGAATTTTACCAAAAAGTAATAGAAAAGGTAGCAACATACTCCGATAATCACTTCCCCACTCGTATAAAGATTTTTTTAAAAAAGAAGTGGTTAAACAACTGTGGCAGAGTTAGAAGTGGAAATCAAAAGGGGCCAAACTATGAGAAATTTTGATAGGATGATTTTTCAAGATTAAATTCACTCATTCGAGTTTTCATGGAATGATTTTGGTAAATTGAAGAATTAATCTCGAGATATTGATGTTATGATAGCATCCAACAACGCACAATATCATTATTGGATAATATCATTTATCATAATTTAGTGTGCTCAAAATGAATATATGATTTTTGAATTGTGGTTGAAATTTTATAATTTGTTTTTCAAAATATCTACCAAAAATATGCAAACTGTACTCTAAAAGATTAAAAATTGGGTCTGGCCGGTGCCTTCTCTGACCCCACAATAGCTCCGCCAGTGTTAACCAATCAGCATAGGCAACAAGAGGGTCCTCCAAACCAGGTCGGAACTCGAATTCTAGTCATTGTGGTCAAAATCTTAACCAAAGCGATTCACAATATTGCCTCATTTAAAATCCTACTAATAATAATAACAATAATTATTTAGGGGAGTGATTTTGCCACTCTTCTTTTTGTTAATGTCACTCTACTTTGTGTCTTTATTGGATAGTTTGTTTTATGAGAGAATAAGAATGACATTAACAAAAAAGGAAGTGGCAAAATCAATTCCCATTATTTATTATAATTATTGAGCCACCCAATTCCCCATAATCCAAATGTCTTAACTTAAAAGGGAAACGATAATGTCAAAATTGTTGTTGTTAATGCCAAAATTACTGTGCATAAAAGTCTTATACTTTGCACATAGTACAAGCTTTTTATGTACAATAATTTTAACATTAACAAAAATAGTTTTGACATTAGCACTGCCCAACTTAAATACAAATGAGTCAACAGACTTCCTGGCCAATCCCAACCCTCCCTTCGAGGATGTTTTTGTAAGAGATATTATTCGATCTTTGATCATGAACACAACCACGCAATGTACGCCCAACGTACAAGCAATAGTCATATGTACCCACTTTGCTTCCTTTGTTTCCTGACAAGATAAATACATGGCTGACCAGTATCAGTTAGCTAGACACATCACCCTAGCTAGATTGGCTGGCCACATGTTACCTTACAATCCTGTATTGTTTTTTCCACTTCTGGAAAGTGATTTTTTTTTCCCTCAACAATGTAATGGTGCAGAAAAGATGAGCGCTGCCTGTCCAATGAAATTGTTTCTGAAAACTTCTTCCTTCAAATGTGCTACTTTTAAAGAAAAGCCAATGGCACAAAAAACGAGTCATGTGGTGTGCCTAACCAATATCGGTCATTGATACGTGACGTTCTCTCTCCACAAAAGAACATTGTTGTTTCCTCTGTTATTCCACACCAGGGTTTTTTTTTTCTTTTTCCGTGTGTGTGTGTTGAGAATTTAGGGTGTTTCTAGAAGACTCTCCCAACGATTCGTACTTCTATTGGCAAAAGAAATTTTATATATCCCTAGGCTAAAATATATCCCAACAATGATCTCCACATTTGGCATTCACCAAAGAAGTTTGCAAGCAGCTTTTATTGTCTGTTTTCAATATCATGACAGAGTTTTTGAAAATTAAGGTAAATTTTAGAAATGGTCCATCTTGTTTCAATCGAGTCTCAGTTTCATCCCTAGTATCAATTGCAATGCTTTTAACTTCAATGTTTGGTTAACATACCTATTTGGTCAAATAGACAACATTTGATGAAAAAGTGCGTAATAAAAGGCAGTTTTGGACATTTAAGGGCCTTTTCCCATGTCTCTCAATTCAATATCTTAATCATGTTTCTCAATTCAACTCCTTAATTACTCATTTTTCATTAATTTGGGAAGCAAACGTTTTGGATCTAATAGGTACGTTAACCAACTCCAGAGAAGAAAAACGTTGCAATTGATACTAGAGAGACAAAATTGAGACTTAATTGGTTGGAATTAGAGAGACCATTTCTAAAATTTCCCCAAGATTAAAACCCCTAGGCATTTTGAAACTTGTGTTGTACCAAGTATTATTTTTCATCTCATCTTGCTTCGTACATTGTAAGGAGACCAAATGCGACTGTGAACTCTTCAAATCAGTGAATGTAATTATGTCAGCATACACCTTAAATGCAAAGCTGAGGGAAGAGGGAAGAAAAAAAAGCAATCTGACAAACTTCGGGATCTAGATCAAATTAAGTAATTGCAGTTGAGTACCATCCTGCTAGTGTGAACAAACTACCTATTGATAACCGGTGGGGCTTTTTGGGGATGGAAATGATATAGACAAACCGACCACAAATGATTTTGCAGCCATTAAATTTTGGGGGTTCCATGTGCATCAGACGGTTGCAAAGCCAGTTGACATAGCACCGTTGTTTTGTGGATCCCCAATATTTCTAAACAGAATGAAAAGCAAGGGAAACATGACTTGGATTCATGGAAGGAAATCTATTTTCATGCAATGCTCAGATTTAAAGGGGGGTAAAATCTGCATACCAAGGTTCTAGAGGTTCATCAGAAATTTCAATCAGGGGAATTCACCAAAATCCCCATTGTTGTAACTGTAATAGAAAGAACCTGAATTTCCATAGCTTCACTTCACCTGCATTCTTATACACAAAGATTATGCCTGCAACATCCTGTAGGCCAAAATATGTAGCCTTCATCCCAAAATGTGAACTCTCGCATCTCTCTTGTTCACTTACAACAACTAGTATACTAAAATACGAGTCCCTCTCACCCACATTTTCACTTATTCGTTGTTACAGTATTTATGTTGGCACGGTAAAGCACATCGATTTCCTTACCAGTTTAAAAAGCTTATCAGTGCTGGAGTGGGCTTTGCAGCGGGTTTTTATTGGAGATTTGCATCAAGACTAATTGCACCGTCTTTGTTCGGGGGCTTCTCAAGCCTGATAGAGCTGATTTTAGTTTGCAAACTGCTTTTACGGACTTTTGTTCTTTATGTTCTTGTTTTAATGTTGTAAAAGTAGTTAAGGTAGCTCGACATAAGGTTAAGGCTAGAGCAGCCCTGTTGGATTTGTTATTTCGCTTCGTTATTTAATGATCTTGTTTGTCAAAGAAAAAAGCTTATCACTCTGTTTAGAACTCGAGGAAAGAAGTGGAAATGAAAGGAAAATTTGGAGAAATTCTCCATTTTTCGGTTCTTGAAGAGAGACAATAAAATAGCAAAATAATGTACCGAGCACAGCCAAGTTTTACGTCCACTTTCCCAGATAATTTTCCCAGATAATTTTCCTTTCCTTTTCCTGAGAACAAAGAAACACTACAAAGGGGCAAACCCAGTACACGAGGCTCTCACCATTGCAGGGTCTGGAAAATGGTTGATGTACACAGCCTTACCCTTTCTGCAGCTCGAACCAAAGAAACACTACAGGCAACAAAAAAATTAGTCCACGGGCACATGCAACAACTTAGCTCTTGTGGCATGTTTTTTTTTTCCATCAACATCCACAATCAACCTTTTAGTTCCCAGAAAAGTAAGCAATTGCAGCAACTCTGATGACCTAACCATAGCTGCAGCACAACTCCACGGCTCAACGAAGTAAATTTTCTTAAACTGGCCTACCTAGTAACTAAGTACTTACAAGTCTTAAGCAGAAGCAAAGACAATTGTACATGAAGAAATAGCAATTGCAATAAGAGTGATATAGCAGGTGTGTTTCAAACTAACCATCATGAATGTAAATTCCTCCTCTGTAACATGCGAAAAGATGGAGCCATGAATTTCTTGCGACACTAGTTTTGTGGCTCTTTAACATGAAACATCTTGATACTGCGGAGGGTTTGTCTTGAGCCAACTGTTTACATAAGGCTGTCTCATATACAATTATACATATAAAGAATACAAAAAATTATTAACAAACCAACAGGGTATTCGCCAACAATATAGTGGACGGAAGACTGTCACGAGACTTCAGGACAAGACCCGCAACATCAACTATTTGCTCAACCAGTAAATCAAAATGAGAAATGTGCAGACAGAGGCAACTAAGGAAAGGATTATAGTGTCCATGGACTTTCTCTTCTTTATTGATGAGAGGATTTGATTCACCTGAAAGTCAAATTGCCTAAGCATTAATACATTTGATGAAACAAATATATTTGGTACTCCAATATTCCAGTCCATTATGTGTCCATATTACTTTCAGTGATTTATCTTGAAAGCACCTCAAAAGATACCATGTGCAATAGTAAATTTTGATTTGATCTGGTGACCTCTTCTGAGGCCCCTAAGCATTAATACATTTGATGAAACAAATATATTTGGTACTCCAATATTCCAGTCCATTATGTGTCCATATTACTTTCAGTGATTTATCTTGAAAGCACCTCAAAAGATACCATGTGCAATAGTAAATTTTGATTTGATCTGGTGACCTCTTCTGAGGCCCCTTGTGACACTGAAAGTCTATGGAAACCAAAATGTTAAAATCACTTTTCCTGGACTTCTCTTGTCATGAAATCTATCATTAGTGCGACACAAGCAATTGTAACAATGCAATCCTACCGTCGGGAGTCGACTACTGATATTGCTAATCTTTGAATTTATGCCTCCAAACGTTGATCGTTGAAAGGCCAGTGTCCTAAGGGTCTCTTGAGCTTGAGAAATCACAGAGTCCATCTGCAACAAAACCAAATTGACACAGATATTAGCACAAAAATGTAGAAAATAGTAATAATAACGGAGTTAAATGAATTCGGAAAAAAAATTATCAGAATGAACAATGAACCTATTCTAACATTTCTAAACATCGAATCCATATTGGCTTGCAATGAATGAGCAAATGCTCTAATATTTCCTTATTCCTCTTGCAAATTAAGGGTGACCATGGACCAGATTGCTCGGGTTTTTCTGGTAAAACAAGAACCAAACCAAACCAATTCATACAAATTAGAGATTTTAAGAACCAAACCAATTCATGAAACTCATTGAGCCGGACTGCGGCTTGATCCCAGTTTCGAACCACGGGCTTTAAGTTGAGATGTCATTTCCTCAAACGATAAAAAAGAATAAACTAATCAAGCAAAAATTGATTTCCGAAACCAATGTCATTAAAAGTAGCACAAAGTCGCTAAAATCAAACAAACATCATCCATGCTTGAATGGATGACTGAATCTGTTTTTAACGGGTGTTTCCCGTAAATTTACAAGTCTTCATATGACTAAATGTTTATATAAATATGGATATATACATATATAGTATTTAATTGCGGTTCAGATCGGGATTGGAACTGGAACCATTGGCAAAAACCTTTTAGTTTCTTCACTTTCAAAGCCAAGACAAAACCACAGTAGTAAAAGAACTGAACCAATCGCCTGGTTTAGACTTGGTCAAACTGGATTTACGTTTCAACAATTTTCGCTACCCCAAAACATCACTCTATTTCCCATTCCCACCATATAACTTGCCACCTTTGAGAAATCATCCTATAATTGACGAATATTCCCCCATACACTACCCGTGCAACATCAAGACCTCTAGAGAAGTCCACTCACAAAGAAAAAGGACAATATTTTATAGTTACTCTTCCAATACCTCCCCATATCACATGCAAACGTCCAAAGGAACTTCCCAACAAGGAGTTTACTCAAGATGTGGAGCCTTCACACCCCATGGCCCCATCTCCTTGATAGGAGTGAAACCTGATCCACAAAATGCTATTTGAACTCTTCTCTAGACCATAATTCAATGTGAATTTTTTACATTCTAAATTGAAATACAAAGATACCATATTTAGCCCTGAGCCACGTTATCCCCGTGTCTCTCTTTTCCTCATTTGTTTTCACGGTGCATTGATACGTCCACCATCAAGGCAATAGAAGTTCAAATACAATTACTAATATTCAAGACAATGGGGAATCTGGTTACTGGTTAAGATATGAAATTGGGATCATTATGAAATTGCAGCATACTGTTCCACTCACTTTCTAGCTGATTCTGAACTGGAAGTCATTTCTAAAGCACCATCAACTGGGAGACTTAAGGGAAAAATAGAAGACGGCTTGTTTCAACCCCTTAAAAAAGAGCTAAAAAATAGTGAATTCCTTGAAATGGACTTCGAGAGCCATCACCCTATGCAGAGAAGTGCAAAACCCGGCATTTAACATGGTTGTCCAATTGAACCCAAAAGCTACAAGGAAAGAGGGTGAACATCTAATCAAGTTCACGTGATACATCCATCTAGATAGGATAGGTTAGGGATGAAAACAATGACGCCCCAAAATAGGAAAAATAAAGATGCCATACACTAGAGTGGGAAATCAAGGCATTCGATATAAAAGCAAAAGACAGATATTGATGAGGTCGGACGTCGATAAATATAAATAAGTCCAGTAATACATCAAATCAATTATTAATTGATGAGGGGTAGGTTGAGAAATTGCAAGTAGCAGTAGGAGGAGGGTATGAGTAGGAGGAGGGTATGTATTGTGCACTCTCCGAGGCTCTCTCAATGCATTTCTTTTCTTATTGTACTGAATTCATGTTTTTAATCCGTGTGTTGAATGAAATTTCTTTGCTGATAAAAAAATCAATTATATTAATTCCTACAGTAGAACTATTAAGCCTACCGCCTCATTTGCATTTGTGGTTGCATCTTACATACAATATCCCATCAGTCTGCAAAAGGGATCCATACATTCAGCAAAATACCCGGTTTCCAAAGTAGCAAAAACAGAAATTAATTTTCTTCTAGGTTACCTGTCCTGTACTTCTGCTAACAGCAGCGTGCTCTTTCAGCAGAGCCTGTTCGTAAGATCCCCCACCATCTTCCATATCTAATCTTGTCCTATCAAACTCCCTGAAATCCTCAAGCAGGGAGGCGTGCTCTTTCTTAGCTCGAAGGCTGGAGCGGAGCCGATTAAATTCCTGGATTCAAAACATGCACAATATAAGCACCAGCATGCAAAATGTCCTTGGCCAATAGACATTAACAATAGATATTAAGAATGACAAGAATTGATGATGGAGCAATCAATCCTGAAGATGAAGAAAATTTGAAATACTAAAAAAGGGGGATTAATTGCGGTGGATTCCAATTTAAAGGGTTTCAGTAGGTTACGTCCTACCCATTGATGATGGAGCAATCAAAATCCGGAAGATGAAGAAAATTTAAAATACTAAAAAAGGGGGATTAATTACGGTGGATTCCAATTTAAAGGGTTTGGGTAGGTTACATCCTACCCATGAGTTTTCAAATCCTCTAAGTATGTGTACATGTATGTTTACAAGGACGATACTGCCCCTATTTTAACTCAAAGGAAGAAATCTAAAAATATATACCATCCACAGATATATTACTAGCACAGAGATATATAAAGACATTTATGCACCGAGTAGAAACCAAACAAAACAGAACCTACCTATTGCATGGGGTCGGCTACATAAATCCATTTCCTCCGTCAAGCTTTGTTGAGGACATCGTGATCTTTAATATTAAAAACACTCAGATCCTCTCAAACTACTGCCTCTGAAATCTATTTTGGCAGATACCTCTGGTCCTCTCCGCTATGTGCTATCATCTACCGTAACCATATCACTCTTCCTAAATACTGTATCGATCCCTCTAAGATACACTTATAGACCATGTATAAATGTAGGTAAAATCAGGTATTACTTAATTACGTATATTAAGTTCACAAATTTGCCTCTATTTTACGAAGAGAAGGGCTTCCGTTGATTTGTGCAAGGTCAAAACAAAATTTATAATAAGTTTCTATTTGATGATATTTTGTTTATCTACTTCTAGATTGTTTCCTAATTGGCGTGGCGTGAACAGGAAGATGTGAATTCCTAACTGGCAAGAGGTGAATTCCTAATCTCCACATAAAACGCCAGCGACTCAGCAACAGGTGTGATGTTCTTTAGAGCTTTGTCTTGATTGGTGACAATGACTTCTGCCTGATTCTGGTCATGGAATCAATGACTCGCATAGCTCACTCTGCAATATCGATTGAATCATCTCGTGACCACGAGTCAAAGATCGATGGACCACTGAAATAGTACTTCAACGAAAAACTTCCAATCTACAAGCCATCGCCAATATAATATGCTGTGAGAAACCAGTCGCAGACTGAAAAAGACATTGGTATACAGGTTCACCTAAACTCTTAACCCAACCAAAAGTTCATAACCCAAGTCCCCTTCCCCTTCCCCCTAACAACTAACTCACTAATCCGTTGATGTATTTCGTTGTGACAAAAAAAAAAAAAAACTCTTAAACATGTCCCATATACTGTAATCTACCCTATAGTCTATTTCGATAGATAATTTCTTTTAAAATTATTGCTGTTATGTTTGATAAACTTGAACCCCCTTCATTGTTGCCATGAGAGAGTAAATACAACTTACCAGTTTTGCAATGAGAATTTGCTCACTACTGCTACTAATTGGTTTAAGCTTCTTGAGGGCCGATGGTTGTGACATTCCATTTTCCTGATTTTGCAAAATCTCTATCTTTGCCGGAAAAAAAAAAAAAAACGAAAAGTTGATTGATTAATTAGATGAATTATCATTTGGATTAAATGATAAAAAATTCCTCCCAAGTGACAACTATGGACTTCTAATTTCTCCCATTTTATCAGAAGACACGTTTCTTGACTCAATGGAAGAAGTTTATCAGAGCACTATTGTTGCTAGTCACTGGCAAGATGAGGAAGAGAGGCAGCTGTCAATTTTTGAAACAAATAAACATTATAACTTGGGAAGCTATCCCTTGTTTATGGCTGCTTATCTCACCAGGATTATGGTTGTGAAGCTAGATTTTTCCGATTTGGCTATCAATTAAAATCTCTATCTTAGTGCCCCTGGGAAAGAGAATCATGATCACAAGTTGACTATTTGGACGAATTATGTTGGTTACAATGCTATTTTTCTCATCCAAAGTGACAGAGCTAATGACAGCTAATTTCTCCTTTTATGTGCAATAATGCAATCACATCTCTTAACTCAGTTGGAGAAATTTATCATCAAAATTGTTGCCAATCATTGGCAAAGTGAGCAAGAGAGGCGGCCATCAATGTGAGAGCAGTTAGGAGTGCAAACAATCCGAGTCAAGTCAAACCATAAGGTGTGCGGCAATCAATGTGGGAGAAGTTAGGGCTGCAAACAATCAGAGTCAAGTCGAACCATAAGTTGTGGCGTTCGAGCTCAGCTAATTAAAAAACAAGGCTCGAGCTCAGCTCAAGCTTGGAAAAAGAAAGCTCAACTCGGCTCGCCAAACATTTACAGAGCTTGAGCTCAGCTCATCTCAACTCGATAATATATAAAAGAGTCAAGCTCGACTCAAGCTTGAGCTCATGAAAAAATTCACATTCAATGAAACATTTTATCCTATAATTGTAAATTGCCTATAACAATTACAACAGACTCCAAACAAAAACGCGGCCTTGGCAATATTATGAGCAATCTGCAATCCTGACAACTTAGACATGACATGACAATAGTCCAAGCAAATCCTACAACCATAATCGTGAAAATTTTAATTTTAAAGAAAGATACATAATGATCTGATTTACTGCTATTGGTATCAGTATATGGTTATGGTTTTGTCTTCTCTCTCAACGACGATAGAGGAAAATAGTGTAACTCTATCATATTTTCATGTTTTCTTGTTGCACTATTCATACTAATATGCAAATGTTTGGGTGCATTATTAGTTAATAGAGCTAGTAGAGTCAAGGTAATTTCAAGACACCCTCCGGCAAATTCCTTGAGCTGCCACTGTTTGGTGGTTTCTATGTCAATATGGACCAGATAAAGGTATGGAAATATTTACAAAATATTGGTGTGGACATATTGATTGGCTGTCATTGGCTACTGAAACAAAAACTTATGGCATCGTTGTCAAATAGTTTATGCATTTAGTCAATTGCTAGAGGTAATAAGTTGAGAGGGAAAAGCTTCATGCTAGGAAAACTATTGTGAGGGTGAGAGGAGTAACACATTCTCTACATGCGTGAAGGCATATCAAAGAAAAGCAAGGACCAAGTTATCAGCAATAAGCTAGTGTATTAAAGTCTACCGCAGTCAGTAAAATATAGTCTCAACCTCGCACTGTACCTCAAACTATAAGTTAGAAGGCATCAGACCAAGGAGCTGTCCAACTTACCCTTACAAAAAAAGAAACACACATTTTCCTTAATTAAAATTTTCATCACGTTTATTAGCTAATGCTCCATCCATCCCAATTTGTTTGTCCAATTTAGGGAATACAACTTATTAAGAAGGACCATCATGTAATTTAAAAACTTAAACTTCCCAAAATTGCCCTTCAAATGCAAGTTAGACTCGTCAAATCAATCCAAGAGACGGGTAAGAGGGTAATCACAGGGGATTTCGCTCTTTGACTTTTGAAAATGGACAAATAATTTGGACATAAGAAAGCCAGAAAGTGACAAAATGGGAAGTCGCAAGCATAACGATTTTCTAAGTACTCTAGGGGCAGGTAGTAAAGGGTTTTCTACATGTTGGTTCCTTCACCTAACATCCATCATTGAACTTGACCAAAATTACACACGAGTACACACCATCCTCTTCCAACCAACCACACTCAAGCACAAACACATACATGTACATAACTTTTTAAATCAGCCAAAATTATACGATTTATTTCTTATGACCAATTATTCTTTCTTAAACACTAGAAAACAACACCTGAGTAAGGTCTTGAAGAATTTCTTGATGGCGAGTCAACGTATGAGAAAATATTTCTGACCCTCCTGATGACACCCAAGCTTGCATGTGGGAATTTACTTGATGTAGTTGCTGGAGTAGTTCATCTATCCCTGATTCAAGATCTTTATCTGTACCATCATCAACTTTCTTTGAAACTACTTTACGATACAAAGGCATTTGTTCATCCAATTGTGCTTCAAGCTTCCTTGCCTACATGTACAATATATCAGCAACAATGCAAATTACTTCTAAAAACAATAAGAAAGCTAATCACTCGGAAAAATTATCACTCTTCAAAAATAGGAAAACAAAAGAACTCCTACATTCAAAACCATAGATTGAACATAGCAATGGTAATTGCGTAGCCAAAAGAGAGTGACAATCAATTGGAAATTAAATGCAAATGAAGGAGATAGTCAAACCCAAATTCATGGGATTGATCAAGAGATTTCTCTCAAGAGTAACAGTGCTCCACGACCTTTAAGTGAAGAACAATATCACATCACGGAATTCCCCTTTCTATTCTATGTCAAACACTGTGACTCTTTCCTCTTTCAGCTAAAAGAAAATGAATACCACTATCCAAGTAGTACCCAAAATAACTCTACCCGACTTCCTTTACCACGTTAGTCGCCATTATCCAACTACCACATTGGGATTAACCACCAAATGTGTCCTTATTCCAACAGTTGTTCATGTATTCTGAGTTCGTTACTTCAGCTCCTCACTTTCTTTCCTTCGAACCAAAATTCGCCGAAGAAGAGTATTAATTGACAAAACTTCACATTTTTTGTCAAATGAATCATTAATGTTGACAAGATTTCCTTCTGATAAAAATGAAGGATGCTTCAAATGATTCCCAAACCGAGCCTTGTGTTCCAAATTCCCAATCAATTGGTGCCGGCTATATGAATCCTATTTTTCCACTGAGCTCTGTCCAGTGCTACCTGTTCACTTCTTCAAATGATTCCACAAACTACAAAATATCTTTTCACCCACAGCCATGCCTTCTTTTTCCATACATTGACATCAACCCTATATTTTTTCAAACAACTCCGGTTCCCAATTTACAGATCGCAATCAATTTTCACCCAGATTTCATAATTCTTTCCATCAACAAAACCTACGTCACCAATTTGCCCCAAAAAATCCATAATTTTTCCAAATGCATTAATCACAGAATACCGAACCTCAACGGAACCGAAACCACATACTAAACAATATCGTTAGATCGCAAAAGAGGCAATTGAAAAACTTCAATTTCTAAATTCATAACGGTCGATCAAATGGGACTTGGTCAATGAAATTGATCTCAATCCATCGCACAGAAGACGTATCCAAACACAAACGTTACAACATATGTTAACATACGTAAGTATAATTTTAGGGCTGCAAACGAAACGTACCTGCTTTCGAAGGGAATCCCATGAAGTAGGCGGATCCATGAGAGAGAGAGAGAGAGAGAGAGAGAGAGAGAGAGAGAGAGGGACTGCGGGTTTCTTCGGCTAGAAAATTCTAGCCCTACGTCTTGAATTACAGAAAGTAAACGGGATCGACGGGTTCTGAAGAAATCTGAGAGAGAGAGGGACGGGTTCTGAAGAAATCTGAGAGAGAGAGAGAGAGAGAGAGAGAGAGAAGACGTTCCGCGTTCGGTGAGAGAAGATGAGCCTTGAAAACGAAGCATTAACTGCAGATTTTAATCGGGTTCGGTAACTGGGGGTAGTGGAGTCAGTGCATTCTTTTTTATTTAATTTTCATCTTTATTTTGTGTGATACACTGTTTTGTTGGTTTTTTTTAATTTTTTTTAAATTCAAATGATTTTTATTAAATTAATTATCCATCTCGTCAGACGAGAGAAGTCTAAAAAGTATACTAAATTATGACCAAAATAAAAAAAAAGTTCACCAAAGACGGATAAAGTATCAACAACTATCTTATTTATCTAAAGTACTGCTTTATTTGAATTCTTTCAATATTAGTTCATACTTTTATACTTTTCCGATTAATTTCGTCGAGAGACGAACGATTAATGCCAAAAATTACGACAAAAAGTTAAAAAAAGAGTTACAAAAAATAAAAAAATACTGTACTAAGTTAGACTTATAAATTTGCAAGAATGAAGCCAGAATTCCGGTAAGATTTTGTTAGGCTTTTTCTTGTTTTAGAGGGCCCCATAAAATATTATTTAAAAATTTATTGCAATTTTCCTACATTTTGTGAGATCCAAAGTGGACCCCATAAAAAATGTAATGAATAACGTAGTGATTTGGTATAATGTGGGTTGGGGGATGGTGTTGTGTAGTGGTGTGCGAAGCACGATGCGGCGCACATCCGAACCGTCGGATCGTGCATCCGACAGTTCGGATCTCATCTCGACAATGAATGACTCTCGATCGTTGATTGCCGAGATGAGATCCGAGCCGTCGAATGCACGATCCAACGGCTCAGAGGTGCGGAACACGGTGCACAGCATCAACCCGAAGTCCGTGTAGTATACCTAGACTTTGTTTTCGCAGAAATATCTTAGAAAAGTCCCTGGCAGCTGATTTTGTCCAAATTCGCAAAGGATTTTGATTTTGGCGCTCCACTTTTACTGATAACGCTCCACTTTATTCATAAAGTTACTAGTAATTTCACGTTAAAAGTGGAGCGTCATCAGTAAAAAGTAAAGCGTGAAAATCAATTTCCATTGAGAAATTGCCTATTTTAAAATTGATTTTTACAATGCCCACAACTGCAGTGGGTAAAAACTGTAGGGTCAAAAAAGTAAATCACCACAATAGTTGTTTACGGTGCAAAATTGAGGTTCTCCCAGTAGTTTTGTTTCACAGGGGAAAGGAAGATTTGAGAGAACACCTGTTTATGGTGTAAAATGGAGGTTCTCCGTGAAAACTAACACGATTTACAAAATTTGATAAAAGAGTACTGATGTATTAGATCGTGCAAAAAACGGCCATGGTGACGGCGTTAGTATGGTAATGTATGATTTTATTATGTGCAATGTGTCACTTGTTATCACAATATATATGTATAAACAATTTGCTTGTTGTGATGTTTATTTAATTATTGTTTATCTGTCACGATAAGTTAATACTAAATTTCGGGACACACACAATGCGTGTGCAAGTCGAATTTTGTACGTGCGCCCGGCCTCTAGTTCATACTATGGTAGCAAATCAACTTTCCTAAAATAAAAGACTCTCCGTCGGTAATACGGACTTTTTTTAATGGAAAGTAAAAATAATTTTGGTAAGTAAAAGAATCTAAAAAAGTACTAGTCATTCAGACTTCCGGGAGCAGAAAGAATATTTTCAGAATTTTGCTTCAGTTTTTTCCTCCCTACTGAGAACAAAATGAGTATCAATTGGGAAAGTATGGATGGACCCAGTGGCCAATTTCCTGTGGGCATGCGAGTTCTGGCTGTGGACGATGATCAAACTTCCCTCAAGCTTTCTACTTCTTCGAAGTATGGATGAACCCAGTGGCCAGTTTCCTGTGGGCATGCAGAGTTCTGGTTGTGAACGATGATCAAGCTTCCCTCAAGTTTTCTTCTTCTTCTTCCTCAAGCTTACTTCTTTGAAGTATGGATGAACCCAATGGCCAGCTTTCCTGTGGGCATGCGAGTTCTGGTTGTGGACGATGATCAAGCTTTCCCACAAGCTTTCTTCTTCTTCTTCTTCTTCCTCAAAGCTTACTTCTTCCTCGAAGTATGGATGAACCCAGTGGCCAGTTTCCTGTGGGCATGCGAGTTCTGTCTTCTTCTTCTTCCTCGTCTTCTTCTTCTCCTCCTCCTTCTTCTTCTTCCTCCTCCTCCTCGTCCTCGTCCTCCTCTTCTTTATTTTGTTGATATGGACAGATGCACGGTTGGGAGTGATATGAATGCAGTAAAGAATGGCAGTAAGGAGATCAAGGAGGACTGCAAGATTTTTTTATTTTTTATTTGCCAATATACATCAGCGGGGCTCTACTATAGCTTGTTTAGCGCTAGCCCTCCTGAGCATCCGGATGTGTGCACCTCCACCAACATACAAAAAGAATACTTAATTATGACAAACAAAATAACTACCGACAGCCATTGCACCTAAAATTAAAAACTTATTTTCGTTGTAAGATTGGACAGCTTGACTCCAGTCATCAGTACTCTTCTCTTGGGCCTGATTTCAAAGATCAAAACACGAGTAATTTACACAAAATACTAGAAAATAAATATAACAGCTTGTCCTATTATATTTACTCATGTCGTTCTATGTCCGTGCTTTTTTCGTGCTCGTGCTTTTTCCATGCCGTTGTCATGCCCATGCCACATTTTCAAAACAGCCACAAGACAACAGTGCAAATCGATCACGTAAATGTTTTTGCTGGGAAGATTTTTCAGCATCTTCTTGGGTTATGCGCTTCTTCGGATCCTAAGAAGTGGGCTGGCTAACTTAGTTCAGTTTCTAACTCCAGTTTTTTTGAAGGCTAAAAGTTAGCAAAAGAACCTTAGACTAAATGAAATACCGATCGTATGCCTTTTTAATTCTTCATGGTTTTTTTTCCTAAACAGTAAAAAAGAATTTTATTCATCACTTGTAACAAATACAAAGATTGAAAGGAGTGAGAACGCAATTGTATAACTCTTCGTAGTCACTACCAGATCCGAAACACTCCACTAGCAATAGTGTAAGAAATTTTATATATCTACGATATCATGGGTTGTGCATGCGAAGTAAAAAATTTGAACAGACATGTATTCAAATTATCCACGATGTTTGAATTATTCTACACTTTACATATAAGTGAGTAAAGTAGGATGGAAAGGAAAACCGTAACATATTTCAAGGTGTATCAAGGACTACACTCCAGGTTCCCAACCTACATAATCATGGTGGCATATAGGGCAGTGCGTGCATGATGTCAACCACACAATGATGCACTCATTATGAAAAATATGATTGCATGTAGCCAGGGACGGATTCAGAAATGTTATTTAGTAGGGGCACCTTGTTAATCATAGTGGCGAAAATTTATTTTTCTAATTAACCACAATAAGATCGTTACATAATTAAGGCATGCAATGCAAACTACAAAAATATATAACACATACTTTCACTTAAATTATGTAAAAATAAACAAAATCTCAGACAAAATTTGAGAGTATGTTTTCCATGTACATCGACAAGTTTTAGAATGATCGATATAGTTTTATTAATGATATTATTTTAAAATATTACTCTTAGACGGTTAAAAATAAGTACAATTAAGAAAGAATCAATTCAAGTAGACAAATAGTTCGAAAATCAACAAGTTTAAATGCATCGTATGACGAAATTGAAACATAAAACTAGTTTTATATGTATATTTTCAAGATATATGCACTTGTTTATGTGTAGTAGCACATTTAATCTCATAATTATGCAAAATATATAAAAATATAACAAAATTATTTTAATTTCGAGCGGGGGCACGTGCCCCCCTTTCCCTCCGTCCCTGCATGTAGGGAGGACTTGTACGTTCCTCCCATGCTCAAATGGGCCTTGGCATATTTGACATTGGGATTCGCCAAATCTGATTGCTTCACTGACTAAAAAGCAAGTAACGGAAATTGCTCAATCAAGTCCGTGTGCCTGGGCTGGTTGGGTTGGCTGTGCTGCGACTGGCTCTACCTCAGCAGGCCCTATTGCAGCTTGCTCAACGCCAGCTCTCCTGAGCATCCGGATGTGTGCATCTCCACCAACACCCAAAAAGAATACTTATGACAAACAAAAACCTACCGACAACCATTGCACCTAAGATTAAAAACTTATTCTCGTTGTAAGATTGGATAGCTTGACTCCATTCATCAGTACTCTTCTCTTGGGCTTGATTTCAAAGATCAAAACACGAGTTTGAGTTACATGTCTAGTTATCGCAAAGTAGATACTCCCTCCATCCCTATTTAAGTGTCCCGCTTCGTAATTTCAACTTATTAAAAAAACATCATCATTACACCTCTTACATCAACTTTTACCTCCACTTTCCCTACTTACCCTCTATGGAGACATCATCATTACATTTTTACTCACTAACTTTTTAATAAGGAATCTACTTTTAGAGGCAAAATGGGAAATATATCCACTTTTACCCACTAATTTTACAAAATGAACACTTATTAAGGGACAGCCCAAAATGAAATACTGGACATTAAAAAGGGGACGGAGAGAGTAGTACCGATACCACTTTAAGGCAAATTTGAGTGTCACTATTTTTTGCTCAAACATTATTTCAAGAATAAGGGTCTCAAAATTGTGGAAGGCAAAAATATGAAATCCATTGAAATTGTCGAAGAAAGGAACAATTTAGTGAAAAAATGACTTTCAACCTTTTCCTGGCATTACTAGTTTTGTCGAAATGGTATCACCTTGTTTGGTTCAACTTTTTGAAAATTATTTTTGATGTAATGAGTGAAGAGAGATATAGGAAAATATGTATTGAAAAACGTGTAGAGAGAAAAATGAGATGAGATGAGAGTTGAATTCAACCAAGCAAAATGAATTATGTTTTATGATGGACATGAGTCTCTCATTGTCCAACAACCGTTGGTGTTCCGACATGGACATGTCACCATCTTAAAAGTGTCCATGCTTCCTATGGATCAGTGTCGTCCAAGACTTTTGTGATAATAAAGTTTGCTGAATGAGAAAAAAAATTATTTTATGACGCCCACAAATTAGAGGAAGAGATTTGGAAAAATGACGGGTAAGGTCGTGTTTTGATAATTAATATCCGTTAAAGATATGCTAAGAATATTTGTTAATACTGAAAATGTCCTTGACGGGTATTAATTATTAAAACACATTCTGTGCTGTCATTTTCTCAAAAAAAAAAAAAAAGACTTGCCTAATTGCGGTTTTCGCAATCACAAGCTTGAAATTATCATGGAAGCAAGATTTCACCCCAAATGAGTACTGCATACAAAGCCAACTCCTATGTTATTTAAGTCGATCATTAGAAATCAGATTTTGATTGGAAAGTTTGAGGTATAGAATCCTTATCCATATCCACAAGAAATATCATTCTGCAAGTAGCACAAAAGCATGAAAGTGAAAGAATTGACCAAACATATCCCAATTAGTTCCTATCTTTTCCTCATTCCTATTCCCAACGGAATGATACGACGTAAAAAGAAAAGGAAAAGAACAAAAAAAGGGAAATAAAACTCCCATCCGGATTTGAAAGCTGAAACAAGAAATGCACCACGACATTAGTCAGTCTATTAGGTTTTATACCGAGTTATCAAAAAAAATAAAAAAATCATGTGAAGTTCAGATTAATTATGCTACAACGGTTTTGTATGGGTAATACTAATATTTTTCGAAACCTCGTACTAGTTGATATAGGTAAAGGCCAAGGATGAAACGTCCATTAAGTGTGTTTGTTTGTGTGGTGTGTTAATTTGTGGTTCTAGACTTATTGTAAGAAACGCCGATGTTGATGTAACGGTACCTCCTGAACAGAAGTGCCCTCAGTTTATATTTAATTTGCAATTTTCAACCATCGGATTCGGCTTTTATGTAATGTCGGGGGTTGTTTTCTATTATCCCTAAACTCAGTACAAATTTTTGGATGTCTATTGGATTTATCTTTCTTTAGGGAATTGAAGTGATTTTGTAGATGGTTGTTGAAATACTTCGAGCGGATAGACGTAATTGGCCGAGGCTCATGTGATGCAATGAAAATATGGGGAGAGCCTATTTTTTGCTTGCTCCAAATGTGCACTGTTCTTTTGCAATTTGAAGAGATTCCTATTCTTTCTTTCTCCTAATAGTTAGACGCTAGAATATATTAACCAAGCTTGGGTGGCTTAGATGAGCGATGTGGAACAAAGTCTAACACTTCCCCTCACGTGCAACCTGGATGCACATGAAGGTGCGAATTGAGCTGACCAGAAGATTTGCTTCAGGCGACAGAGACTCCCACGAGAGGTGAGGCCACTCAAGACCTCGCTCTGATACCATGTTAGATTTCTTGGAGGGTTCTAACCTAAAACCAATTGACTAAAGATGGAGTAAATATATTAACCAAGCTTGGGTGGCTTAGATGAGCGATGTGGAACAAAGTCTAACACTAACTATGCATTGTTTTTTGCAATCTGCAGAGAAATAGTACATTTTTTGCTTATCCCAAACATGCACTGTTTTTTTCTCTTGCAAGGAAGTCCCATGAGATGAGATCTGATCAGTTGTTGCAAGAAAACTAATGTTGTTTGAGAGGTCGATCCCGTTGTTGCATGGTCTCAGTTTTTGCTTATCTCAGTTGTCGATCGTTTGTGCAAAAGGATAAGTTGGAGGCAAAGTAATAAGGTCTCCGTTTTTCACAAATTCAAGCCAAACAGGAAGTTTGAAGTATTCCTGGTAGTTGTAATCACTGTTTTTTTCTCTTGGCTGATCATGCTTTAAAATTTCCACATCGATCGGCCTTTCTTTTGCTACTCATGACCCCTTTCTAATGCAGAGGCTGCACCCTGAAAGGATTCTGGAGTGGATGAATGAGGAGAATTTGACTAGAGAAAGATGTGGCAAGGCATCTCCAGGCACAGAACCTTAACTTCCCCTGTGTTGGTTTTGTATTTTATTTTAGGTCTTGTTTTTCTCCCATTAAAACTAATAGTATTGCTGAATTTGCACAGAAATACCGGTCACTCCTCGAAAGGCTCAACTCCACACCAAGGCAGCGAGCTAATATAGTTGCACCTTCAGTTGGTTCACATGTACTTTGATACATGGTAATGACCCGTTCAAAAAAAAATTATTGCGGACTATTGTTTGTTGACTTGTTTATTGAAGTTGTTGCGACATTTAGAAGTTAAGCCACATAGTTGTTACAATCGTACCATTCATGATTTATGTTACGACTCAATAGATAGGAATAGATTCCATGAATCGAAAAATAGATTTATTCCGGGGGTGAGGACGAATCAAACCGGTGAATCGTGAATCATTCGGTTCACCCATTCAATCATCAGTCATCATCATCATTCTTTTGTTAATGGAGAAGAAGCAATTCTTATGCTACATTGAAAATGCAAATCTGGAGACCTAAATGGCGACGAAGCAAAAAAGATGCCCGCTATTGCATAAACCTATTGGCAACCCACACCGGGGTTAGTTCCAGGGAGCGAAAATGGGGAGGACGCAGCGACTGGAGAGCAAGATGGGGACCTCTGTTGGTTAAAATGAAGGTCATAGTATGAATTGATTTTGGGATACTTTTTTGGCTGCATGGCAGGTTGAGATAAGTTTTTGGCTGCATTTTGAACGTTTGGATTTGTTAGATAAGTTGGGGATAATACGTTTTTCGATTGTTTATTACTTCTTGGACTGCGATTTATCTAAGATAGCACGATCTACTTATCTCTTTGATTTATGAATTGTCAATGAGTTTAGATGGGATCAATGTACGAACAGGTCGGATATTCGCGACATTTATGAGCAAGTTTCGATGGGATAAATGCATATCGACATTCAACACGTTTTGCGAGAGAAACCTAGGAATTTGTATAAATATTATGATCGATTCTTTTCGTTTCAGTCCATTTTATGTTGTCGTTCGCCGCTACAGGAAGAAAATTGTGGCTTTTGCATGCAGCGCTAGACTAGTTGGCCATCTTTTTACATTCTCGCTTCCATATTTTCTTGTTCTCCTCACACAATCCACAAATGAAAAAGCCATTATATCAGCTACCAAAGGCAAGGAAGCAGACAGCTTTAACAACAAAGAGCTCTATGTTGGTGAATTCCCTAACCACTCTATCCTCCATCAGACATGCAGACAATTTTCTTGGTCCATTCAGTAAGATTGTAAATCTTACATGTAAGGGTTAGACAGTGAGGAATTCATTGGTGCGTAAAGGGTAGCCACGATCATCGATCGAGAACCTGTCTCTTCCCAAAGCACTTCTCCAAGAATCAACAAAACCAACCAGAAGAGAAGAAAAGAACACAGCTAAAGCACCACAAGTCAAAGTCTAAGAAGTCATTCTAGAACTCTCAAATTGTTATTACCCGAGTCAAATGATCTCGGGAAAACCCCGAAACAAATTAGTCTAAAACCAGTTCAGGCACTTTTGCCAGAAACATTGTTTGTCATATCTCTAATCATAAAAATATTGACCCCAGCGGACTATTTCCCCGTGCTTTCATCGGTTGAACCATCAGCACTTGAATAGGCATCATCCTGCTTTTCTTGCATTTCCAAGTCATCTCCAGCTCCATTGGTGGGAGAAGATGGAGCTTCGGAACGAGGCGGGCATGAATCTGTTCGATATCCCGACTCCATTGTTGGCACCTTGAAATCAGTAGTTGCTTCAGGACAAGGTTTTTGGTCATCTCCAGCAATTTTGTTCGGTTCCTCCAACTGTGAATCCGCATTTGGTTTGCGTTCTTGGGAGCTAGAACAATTCTGCTGAACAGGAGAGAGAATTCTGTTTATACCATTACAAATAGTTTCAAGTGGAATGAGGTTCTTCCTCTCCTGGAAACTTGCTGGTTCATTTGCCAAATTTTCCACCATTGAGTCCTTGTTTTCTCCCACTACCTTACACATCTACATTGAGAGAGAGAGAGAGAGAGAGAGAGAGAGAGAGAGAGAGAGAGAGAGACATTAGTGCTCACAACCTTCAGTATACTCCCTCCCTCCCACTTTAATTCTCTTTCTGTAGTCATTCCTATTAACCCGTCAACGGATAATGTATCTTGGTGAGTGAAAAGAATCGAGTTTTTTTTTTCCCCCGAAACAAAAAACGATCTTAATTAATTCTTTTGGACAAAGTGTTCTTTTTGATCAGTGTGGACAGTTTTCAAAATCATCTAGAAAAGAAACAGCAGAAAAGATGGACCATTTTTTGATACACACGAAGAGTGAAAATGTGACAAAAGGAGTAAGATTTTCTCTGCTGGAGAATATGGTGCATTATCCTAAACCGTAAAGTAACATGTCCAATCATTATATAAGTTACCAATACTTGACCATACACACTTTACCTTGTTATAAAGCTGAGCCATTTCCACGCGATCTGGGTTATCATCACAGACGGCAACTGAAATTTCTTCTGGAGCTACACAGAAAGAGCATTTCAGCATTTTCAAATGTTCCACAAAAGGGAGAAGTAAAACAGTGAGCCCATGGTTATCTACGATTATTTTTTTCATAATTCCAGCACCACATATTAACCACGTAAAGCTAGGAGAAACTAGGCAGTAAAACTCAAACTCCTGGAGGACTGAAATGTAAACAATATCGGCCAATATCATTCTAACAACAGTTGGATACCTCAATATATATTTTCGAACACAATTCCTTTGCAAGTAAGGGAGGGATCTAGATAGCTTGATATACATTGTTGGGTCATTACCTAACAACTTAAACTTTTGGGACAGTTGGTAACCTATGTAGCACGGACACAGATACGGGCTCGGACACTGGATTTCTTAAAAAATGGAGACACTGACACGGCAGGGGACACAGAGAAAATAAATAAATAAATAAATAATATTTATTGTCTACGAGTGAAAATATAATTAGGTGTACAAGCTTGAAGCTTCAAAATTTATACACAAGCATCATATATACATTGTAAAACACTTTTAATCCAAAGAACTTGAAGCAATTACACATTTATCCCCCAAAGTTTTAAAAAACTTGCATATTTAATTCTTGCCGTGTCCCCATACATGTCCCTCTCGTGTCCCTCCCGTGTCCCCCTAAAAAAATTAATTAATCCGTGTCCCCCGCGTGTCCCCATGTCGGACACAAAGACACGCCGGCCTCTAGGATTGTCGGTGCTACAAAATTGGTAACTTTAACATGAAGGAAATATGTATCCCAAAGGTCTAACTTTGGCAGAAGGCTTTTTGAGCTTTAGCTACCAATAACATAAACCAGTTAAATTCTCTATCCTAAAACTAATAGGTTGCGAGAGGAGAAGCCGACTCAGGCCGCCAAAGCTCATAAGAAATTTTTGATCTGGTTCGGACCGGGTATGGGTGTCACAGGTAGCTTGCTTTCTAGTGAGTTCTTTCTTATTAGTTCTTCCAAGGGTTCATAAGGGAGAGTAAAGAGAAGGTCTTGACCTAGACAGATCGAAGATAACACTAGTAGATCAAGCTGTGGGTGCATGGACTTGGCTAGTGAAGCACAACCACTCATCTTTCCATATAGAGTGCGACCCTAGAGTAAGAAGAGCGACCCCAGTGGCAACGTTAGCCCCAAGGGTTCACTCCCTTCGCTAGTCAACAAAGCACATCAACAGATGTAAGCACATTCTTGCTTGACCACTAGTTTTGGAGGTATTAGTTGACCAATGTGGGACAAGCTCTTAACAATGCCCCCATGAGAGAGGTAAAAAACAGATCCACTTTACAGGGATCACAATTAGAGATTATGCAGTTTTTGGCAAAAACAAGTGGAACCAATCACTAAAGACGTAGCGATATCTCGGAGGCAACACCACTAGCCTCAGGCATTATCTAAACAAAAATGGTTGTGCTCCGGTACAAACCCACAACCTTGTTAGTTTAACTGCTGAAACAGCGACCCCAACAAGTAGTATGCCCAGTAGCCTCCGGCACTATCTATACAAAATGTTTCTTTTGAGGCCTAATGATGCAATGAAACGAACACATCAAAGTATGAAGGAACATCATACATTAGTGGTTTTGTAACTGAGAGTTACAAACCATTGCTCATGATTTACAGAGAAGCAGTCAGTACACTTACTGATCACATCTACTTGTGGTAAATGATTACTAGTTTTCGCATCAATCTCTGCCGAAGATGGACTTGGTATATCTACAATCCTCACTTCAGCTTCCGGCTCGCCACCAGCATTCTCATTTGTATTTTCCTGACCCTACCATAAGAAATAGCGAGGATTAACCACAAAGGACAGTGCACCTTCTTTGAAGGGATTTTTAACATTGTCTCCAAATGCATAGGAAAATGACAGAAACTAGATCCCTACTTCAGTTACTTCAAAATTTCGATAAAACAAATGGCAAAAAAGATTTGCATATTTGAGCTCTCCTTTTAGTATTTTGGACTTAGAAGATACTAAATACATGATAACATCTTGTAGGACAGAAATTTTTGTCACTCTTGACAGTTGTATGTGTGCTGAATAAATAACAGAGAAGATAGCAGGTAAGAGACGTAATCAATATCTCAACAATTTCGTAGTCAATTCAATGGGATCAGGGTGCAAGCCTGTTTGAATGTTGACAGTTTCGCGGTGGTCAGGCATTATTCCGCTTATACAAATGCATTGCATTTTGCAGAATGGTTTCTGGAATGTGCCTGAGCTTTTTTGAACAATGTTGTCAAAAGATCCATTCTAGAGTGAAAGAAACTACTCAAGAATTTGTTGCAAAAAACTATAACGAAAACAATACGTGAAACAAATAAGAAACCAAAATAGACAGTAAAAGCAAAGTTACTGAGGTGGTCTTATGACGAAAATAAGGCCCAATTATAAAAATAGCATGCTCCTGTATATATATAGTTATAAAAGTAAGTGCCAAAACAGCCAGAACATTTCTTTAAGAGTAGCTCATACCCAATGACAACTATTGGAAATAACAACAGGGTATGCAAAAATCAGAGACTTGTTTCACCTTTTTCAAATGAAACATGAAAAAATGTTTCTACCAATGGAAATAAAAACAAAATTGGGCCCACAACATCTAGCACAAATACCCTTTCTATAGAACTAATTGCCGCTGCCAGCAAGTCAGCAACGATTTTCAAACCATCACAATCCACAAGGTTCTGTAATTGACTTTTCAAGCTCCATGTTTTCTTCAAACCCATCAAGTGTACCATCTTCATATGAGTGTTGGTGCAGTCAAGTGGCCTACTTTACCCACTAATAAACATACTCAATAGAAAAATACCATATCAGATATCTCGCCACTTTTCCTTATTAAGGCAGAACATTTTGACAATTAGCCTTTACATATTTCAACTTTCAAGGATTGCATTGCATTGCATTTACACTAACAGCTTTTATGGGGGCTTAGGTGTGGTAATTGATCTTGATGTCAGATTTATGAAACCGAGTTCAGAAAATAGTGACCTTTCGATCTTGGCTTCAAAGACACCAACTTATGGATGTATAAAAAAGATGTCCAAGACAACTAGCAGACTTTATCTATGATTCTACAAACTGCACAATAATAGAGAATCCATTTAGGAAAATTTTCGCGCAATTTAAGTATCTTGTATGTCACAAGGCCCTAGCCTTAGTAGGTGAACGTAAAGTAATTCAATACGAGATTACAAGTCCAGAAATCATCTTTATAATCAAGACAATCCCAATCTTTTCTATCTATAAATCCTAGTACCTTCTCACAGCTTTAAAACCCCCAAATTCGATGATGATTTGCCTTACCATTGACCTCAAAAAGACGAATCATTGGCAGCAGGAACAAAGTTTCTAGTTTGATTATCCTGCCAGTTTCCAGTGAAACTCACTCGGGCAAAACAGTAGAGGCCGGCCGGGGGGGTGGTGGGCGGGCTTGTTGGGTAGAGATAGAACGACAACAAACCAAAAAGAAAAGCTAAAACTTTTGGATTTGAAATCTCGAATTTTGGTCAAAGCGTAAAATAGTAAAGTCAGAAGCAACATTTTTGCAGCATCTTCATGCTACCCAAACTGCTACTTGAGCATTTCTGAGTTACCACACAAGATTCAACGCACAGCACCCCAAGACACCTTTGTTATGTTTTCTTAGCTTTAGTATAGTACTGAGGGAAAACGACAAGGATGTCATGCTTTTGATTTTCCTTAATTTGAAAGAAAGAAAACAAATAAGAAAAGAAACCTGCAAAGACCAATCATTTTGTTTAACTTGGCTCATCAAAAAGTAGTTCGAAAAGTCCAAGCAAAAAGTTCCTAAACATACGTAAAAGATATAGCAAGCTAAGCAAGGAGACAAGTTTAAAATGTGCAGGAAGTATAAACTTACAAAGGCTTCTTTTTGTAATTCTGCATTTAGTGCTTTCTCCAAAAGAAGCACCCTTTTCTTGACAAACTCAACCTGTCTTCTCTGCATTTCTCTAAAGTGATACAACGTATTAGAATCTGGATATAAGTGTGTTCGGTTAGGAGCATCTGGTGCTCCCTGTGCAGCTTCAGCTGCTAAATCAGTCCCACCACCTGTTTCCTTAGTCTGGTTCGCAGGTGTTTCAGTAGCAGCAATATTTGCAGCATCTTGTGCTTGAGATGCTCCCGGCACAGGCAGAGTTATGAATGGAAGATTGAGCTCCTGACATATGATCTCCTGAACCCTCAGGTCCTTGTCATCAACAATAGCTTGCCATCTTCCGTAGCCATGCCTTAACACAGCCAAACAAGTTACTACAGAAAAAACTTAAAGTACCCATATCAAATTGCAAAACAATGCTGTGGTCCTCGTACATTAATTCTCTAATGTCCCGTTTATCCGGATTAGAGCATTGAATTGGACTATAAACCGGATTAGAGCATTGAATTCGACTATAAATCCAAGGAGACAACATATTCTGCAGTTGGTTCGAGCTTTCGTGGTCAGAATCAAATATCCATCCGATTTATGATATCCATAGAACATGCGATACACAAAACAAAGAGCAATTGCGTATTATTATTTCCCTCAATATTAGTTCAAGGTGATCAGTTATTATTGCGGATTATATGTCCCTCACAACTAGTCTAGCAAAATAAATAGGGCTTACGCCAATATGATTGTTCATTGGAGCTTGTAGCATAACTGGGAAATAAACGTCAAAACAACTGGATTGGCACTCACACAAATTTCCAATAGGTTTACTGGCTAATGCTATGAAAATGGAAGTTACCCTAGTGTTCTCCAAGAGTGGATGGTTGATATGAAGACATACACTTACTAAAACACAAGTACGTTCATGTATTCCGCTTATTGTCTAAGAAACCGTGTCTTTATAACATCGACTTATGAAAGTGACTAAAGTTCCCAAGGCTTGAGAAGAAACACAAAATTAGGATGAAGCTATGTGGGAACCACCTAAAAGCATCCCCTCTCCATCCCTCCCACCCAAGAAAGGAACTTCCAATATCTAAAGTTCATGCTTAACAAACAGTAGCAACAACAAAAAAATAACTGATAAGCAATGCAATGGATGGCCAGTGAATTTTATGTTTCAAGTAAGAGTAAATAAAAGACTTGGAAGTTGACATCTAGAACAGATCTACAACCAATGTGATACCCAAATAAACAAATGCAAAAGTTACCAACTTACCTCAAGGTCCACAAGACATTATATGAAATTCACATCAAACTAAGAAGCACGGACACAGATACGGGTGCAGACACACAACAAGACAATTCCAAAAGGGTAGGCACATACACAGCAGGGACTTGTCTTAAGAATAGGAAACCATATTATGTTAATAGATCCTGTTCAAGTAAAATATTATTGTACTTTGTGGTGTTGTTTATCATATGAATGTTGTGTCCAGAAACAACCTAAACTAGTATTATAGTTTGAAATTCTAACCTTTCACTATTGAGAGAAAATAATTTAAACGGCAGATTAAACAGTCGAAATTTCATTATTCACATTTTTGCCTTTATTTTGTTAAGCATTATACAACCACCAAATTAAGTTTTACAATTACAAATTGACTCCTTCCATGTCCCCACCCCACCGGTGTCTAACTTAAGACACGTCTGTCTCCAAACATGCACCAATGGGTCCCCGCTTGAAAATGACAAGAATTAAGTGGATACGCGGCATATGCCACATGGTATCCATGTCAGACACGCCAGGATATGAATACGGCAACTAGTTTGGCATGTCAGTGCTTCTTAGCCTTAAAACAATTAATTGTGAATATGTACTTGTAATACTTCTCTCTTATTCTTTTTTCTTTATGCAGGACGTGCACTTTCTATCTCCATTTGTTTCTTAAGTCATCAAAGCGTACTATCTTATGAGGCCAAAAGAGAGAATAACCAAATAAAAAAAGAGACATACTTTAGTACTGCACGCAGTAGTAATAGATCATGGTGCTCCTTCCAAAACCTTCCACTTTTCAATGTTGGTAAACGAGATACTACGTCATCTGCAAAAAGGGGACTGCTTGGGTTTTCTGCTGCAAACTTCACCTATCATACCATATCAGTTGTGAACAAAAAGTACAAGAAATGTCTAATACAATGTAAAATATAATGCCACTGTATAAAGAATGATCATAACTTTTATCACTTCACAGAGCTCCCAGCACAAACAACAAATTCATAATTCAGTAGAGCAGATATAATCAGATACGTCTTTAGGTGGACGTCCAAGAAGGTATGTTGAACACATGCCATAACCTAACCGCAGTGGCAAGTATCCTAAAGTCCATGTAATATAGGTTCAGCACACTGGTTAGTCAAAGTCATTTATGTTACAAACATATATCTGCTTAACTTAACTTGGATTAGAGAAATTAAGACAACCCTGTGAAGCCAAAGCTTCACTGCTGAACTTGTGTAACAACAATGAAAAGAATCACCTTGATGGAAGGGTGAACAAATCACTAAGCTGAATTTCACTTCAATCCAAATCATATATCACAGACAGATTGAGACGAGGAACAGATAGGTCTCACGTAAACACTTTCCCATGCGCAAAAGTGAGAAACGGAGAGAGTTGATAACATTCAAGGTTATACTTTCAAAACCTATTGAATGGTCAATGCATATTGGGTATTGGCAGGTTTGCATCCCAGAAAACACTTAAACTAAAGGATTTCTCCATATATGTCAAAGGAGCATACCACCAAATTACCAATGGAATGATTAAAGTCTTCAGACTTCATTGAAATTTGTTACCATCAGTTCCCAAAACAAAGGGATATCCAAGTATTCCATGCATGTGATTGTGTGTAAATGTTTTACCCAACTAAGACTGAAACGTATTGGACTTCCTTTCTTCAATTAACTGACATTTGGGGGAAAAAAAATGCCAGAGACTCCTATCATGCATCTACACGTGAAATAGAAGGTTACAAAAAATGGATAAACATCCAGGCTTCCCAAATTTAAACACTATTAGAAGTTATGAGGGAGAATGGGAGAATAAAATTCCATGACGACTTCCAGGTCAAGGACATCTTTAAAATCCAATGTTAAGTAACTGTTAAATCAAATTCAATGTATCTAAACTCTTATACCAAGCATAAAAAACTCACTTTATCCCTTATCATCATTAACTCTGCAAGCCTAACAAGAACATCTAGTATTCTCAGTCCTTCTTTGGGAACACCATCTGCAGCAAAGACGATAATTTTAAACCAAAACTCAATGGCCAAAAGGAGACAAAAAGGAAAAATAAAGGACAGACAAAATAAAGTAGGAGAAGCACAAGACCCAATGAGAATAAATAATCACCTGAAAAGGTTGGTGAGTCAGTAATATCTTCAGCAATATGAGACAGGAAAAGAGTTCCATACCTGGATAACCAAGACATGGCAAAAAATCAATGCACCAAACGACTAGAAGTTGCAAACAGGAACATAAAAACTACCTATATAATGAGCCACAAGTACAGGGTGCAGGGACACCATATACCAAAAAATACTCTTAATTGTCAACACATTTTCCTTGGGTAAACTCAAACATTGCTAGGTATATATCCCATGACACATCGTAAACACATCCCATTTGGTGGCCTTATCTAAGTGTAAACTGTAAAGTATTTCCTTGGGTGCCTGGTAATTTAGAAGAGTCCATGTCCAATAGCAAAAAAATCATGCTCAATCCTTATAGTGCAACTAGCAAAGTGAGGCTTGATCTAATCCCCCCAAACCAAGACATTCTCAGCAATCAGTTCCTTAGTTGAAGAAACATAAAGTAACATTGCAGACAAGGCTGAAGCTCTTGAAGATCCAAGCCTCACATTGGAAGCTATCCCAATTCTTTTTCATAAACTTTTATTATTCACTTTGCAAAAATCTATTAGCAACCCAGCTGCCATCAAAATATGCCCACTTAAGCGCAGTCTTACCATCTCCACCTCCATTCCTCTAGATGGAGTAAATTTCCCAATCCATTCCAGAGCTTTTCCAATTCTTCCTATAGGTATGTGGAATACTACTTTGCACCTTCATTTTGTCAATGCAATCAACATCTCTCTAGAACATTGCTTTCTACTTATTCAGCCCCAAAATCCTTTTCTACATTGTTTTTAATAGGAGAGCGTGTTGTCTTATGTGTTGGTTGTTCACTATCATTACTTGAAGAACACCATCTTATTCTTGTTTCTCACTAAAGGGCAAAAAAGTCATTAAACCTCATTCCTAGTGTATGAAATTAGCCACACTTTTTTCCAACACTATCCCCTGCATTTGGTACCTTTTATGGTGATGACCCAGTTGGTACATATATACCTATAAGGAAATCTGATCCAATGTTTAAAAACGGACGGCCAGTTCAACCGGTTGGACCGTGGATGGGTCTTTGCTCCAGTCCGGACTAACCGAAGAACCATTTATGTTTCAAAACTGGCTTACATTGTGAAAACCACAAGGCCTAAATGGTTAATTCGTCCAACCGTTGGAACTGGAAAGAGAAAATTTTGAACTTAAGCGACTTTACTGCTACCTGTTAAAGCTGACGACAGTAACCAAAGACAGCTGGCTTGGGGACAAGTGCTCAGACATCTCTAGCAAATAGGCAGTTGACAGCTTCCTGCCTTGCCCTTAGTAACATTTTATAGATGCTTGGTGTGGCTCAAGTTTTATAACTTACTATGTGGGACTAACAAACCACAAGGTCCACAATACAAACTTCACTTGTCTTGAAGAATACCCAATCCCCTTCTACAATTCTAACCCTCCTATCTATTGGCCAAAAACCACAAAAGAAAATAAAACCATTCAAAACAGATATAGTTGATTAAAACAAAAAAGGGGAAAAGAAAAGGCAAGAATAGCAGCACCAAACATCATCTATAACTGCAGTAATAATAAGTTCAAGATTACTCAAACAATAGAACAAAAATTACATTATAATGAGGATTACATATTCATTCCAGACAAATTCTTTAAATTAGTAATTAGTTAGTTTTACAATTTCATGTTTTTTATATAATTATGACATGACGGTTCGATTCCAGTTCGACTGCGGCTGAACCGGTAAACCGTCCACCCAGTCCCTTTTCTAATTCACTAACTGGTTTTCAAAACATTGATCTGATCTATATAGAGCTAATTTCAAAGAGAGACAACAATTTGACCGCAATGAGAGGAACACAACCACATATTTTTCAGCAGTTTCAGAGTGTATTGGAGAATTTATAAGATAGAAAAGAGAAGGCGACACGGTACAGAAACCCTTGGGAGTCTTTAGACAGAAAAAGACAAAATTCTCAGGTTTGACACATGTTCTATATACCAAATTAAGAACAAACCAGTCATGCAGAAGCCCTAAGGATGAAGAAAATTGATCCAAGCAGCTAGGGAAATAACAATGTGAATTGTCTAGCAATCCCAAGCACGACCATTGAAGAAACAACGATTATAAGACATTTGCACATAATTTAATGAGACTGATAAAAAAACTGGAGATACATTTAAGCAACATCGCCATCTCAGCAACCCAATATATAGAAATTCCTATGATCAAGCAAAGATTCGATTGCATACTCTTTAATTTCTTCGTAAGTCTTCTGCTTCATGCGAGGTGTGAACTCTGCCCAGTCATACTGGCCAACCCCAAATCTACCAGACAATATTAATCATCAGAAAATTATACACCATCACCAACAAATATTATGAGGATTAAGTACCCCCTCTTCTGATGACATAATTCATTACCTAAGCTGCTCTGTCTGCAATAAAATAAACATAACAAACTAACCTCATCAAAATTTGCACAAATGCGGCTCTTTGGTTTTGATTAAAACCCAATACTCTAAACGATCTCCCTTCACCTTCCATCAAGGGAAGAGGTTCAGCACTATTCACTGCAAAAAGTGGGGCAGATTAAGTTTTTAACAACCATGATCAAACAATCCAACTGATGCATGATGATAATACTTCGCCGTAAAAAATGTACCCCGGGCTTTCTTTCTATAAGGCCTCCTCCCAGTTGGAAGTCCAGTTGAAGTTGTTTCACCATCAGTTAACTCAGCTTCATAATTATCGTCCTCTCCGTCAGAACTTACATCTTCCAAACCAGCAAGATCATCTTCTTCTACAGATACCATCTGAAAAAATCCAAAAGAGAATATGAGAAACCATCAAGGCTCTGTTTGTTTCAATGGAAAACATTTTATTTTACAATGAAAAACATTTTCCATAAAAAATAATTTTGCGCAGACATTTTGCTATTTTCGTTTCCCAATGGTTGGCTGAATATTATCACCCCCCTTTGGATTTGCAAAAGGGCTAGCTTTTTATTTTGTCATTTGAACATAAGAAGAGACTGAATCAGATCTCACAAATGTCAAATGGTCTCAACTCTTGATACATTGAGTGGCCTCGCACAATTTAACAAAAATGACTTGCCAAGTTTTTAGACGTAAATCCTTTTAACACATATTACGGAAACTATTTCACTTTCGAAATGTTTTACTTACTTTTCGTCCAACCAAACAACAGAGTATAAAAAATACCTTTCAGGAAAAGCTTTGACGTCGAAACAAAGACAGCCTAAAACTCTAACCTGCCCCATGAGCAGTAAGGTGAAGTTTTTGTCATGGATTGTTCTCAGAGATGGTTATATTGGATGAACAGCAATTGGAGCTTTCATGCAGAGTTAGTGACTTTAGGCTCAGAACAAAAATCTCTCACAACAATTATCATTCTACAATCCAATTAAACTTTCAAAGTGAATATGTGGTATCAATGAAGCTCATTACATCATCGTACATCACATATATCACAAGATGAAGCAAAGCCTCATATGTCATGCGCTCTAGAAAGAACAAAACAAGAACTATGAGATAAGGATTGATTAAAAGAGAGGAATGCAATGTTGATTAATTAACTAACCAAAATCCAGAAAAAGTAACATTGAGCAAGCGATACTTTATAGAAGATAAGCCCTCGGCCCCTTAGTAAAACAGTATAATAATACTGGAAGCAAACTGAATTTATTACTCCTTAATGTTTCTATCAAAATGACATAACGTTACCTGTTTACGGCTTCTCTTTCCCTTGCCCATAGCATTGAACTCCTCAACTTTATTAACTTCATATTTGTCTTTTAACAAGTCTTCCCAGTAGTTGGCTCTTTCTGAGTAGGTAGTGGTATTTTCAATTGATGCCTTTCGTGCTTGCTCCTCTGCTGCTGCTTGCACTTCATCGATGTACTCAAAATTTGCTACCTAAAGCAAATTTGTTACTTCCGAAAGAAATAAAATGAAGCAATAAAATATCTCAATAGGACAAGCCAGATAACCAATGGTAATGGTTAACAAGATATAAAGGCTCTTCTTAACAATTTGGTTAAGGTATAAAAATGATTATTGGCTAGAGGAAACCATCAAAATGCACGAGGAAAAGAGGGGATCATATACTTGAATAACAATATTCTTGATAACATAACTTCACGAAAGTGTTCAAGTTCCTAGTTATGCTGGGTGTGGAGGTTTGCAGATTCGTCATTGAGAGGGATAAATAAACTACTGTTGGGAAGACCATATGTAAACCTGTTCAAGGAACACAATACATGTACTTGTTCCATGTCACATGTGACGAAATATTGATCAAGTATCAATGGACTGGGAAAGTTTCCCAGCATAAGGCAAGGAATCCTCTGACATGGTAGCAAATGCAAAGGACATTTGACACTAGGTAAAGGTCACAACCCAGGTGGGTGGCCAGATAAAATCCTCTGATGAGGTAGCAAAGGCGAGGAACTTTGGCCATAGCTAAAGGTCACAGGCCTTAAGGTGGAACATGTGGGATGCTTCTGATTAAACAGACTGGTCCTGCCAGTTGAATATTATAAATAGAAAAGTGACAAAGAAGAACAATGGAAAGGCCAAAGTAGTTAATCACGAAAAGTCGGGGAAAAAAAGAGGATTGGTCTAGTGTACAAGCTTATATAGAGAAACTACATGTACACATTGTCATTACATACAAATTACAGTACTTCAAAATCTGTGACAATGATTCATAGAAGATGGAGTGTAAGAAAATGGAACAAAAGATCACATCATAAACTTCTTGTTACAACAAGCACTTAGAATAAGCAAATATTTCTTAGCTGGTGCATATTTCACCCTAAACTCAAAGCATCCCCTGGATACTTGACCAACGCGGAGCTGCAGACCATGCTTTGAATTTTAAAAATCTCAAGTTCAAGTACTTCGGCAAATTTTGGAAAGCATCAGAAACATGTCAAAGCATATCTAATAAACACCATGTTGGAGAGCATCTCCAACCTGGCTTGGCTCCTCTATATCATGCAACATAGATTTACACAACAAGGTAAGCTACATGTGGAACGTTCATGTGCACGTTACTAGAAATGAGCGGGAACTACTAGCCAATGTTACATGGAATCAGGTACGGTGTCGGATGCGTGACTGTGTGTTAGATTCATGCAATTTTAATTTCAAGGACACATGGGTACACAAAAGTAACTAATAATTCTCAGATATTTCTTTCATTGCTGGAGTAAATGATGTTTAGAAGATGCAAAAAGGCATTTCTGGCGAAATATAGGAGTTTGATGCATATTTCATTGTAACGCAAATTGCAAAACATGCTTGCTAGGTGAATGTCAAACCATACAATGTGCATGAATCCCATACCATATACGAGTGACGAGTGTCTGAATGACGGGTATTTTGTGCATTTAGAAGAACCGATGTAACATAACTTCTAGCCATACAAAGAAACAAGGAAGAACAGTAACAAACCTTAAAAGCCTTCAAGAATCCATCTTCTTCTGCATCATCCAAATTAGCCTCTTCATCTCCAACCTGTTCACGATCAAGTAACCTAACAAAAGATACAGTGATATATGTGGTTATTTATCTCGATATCTCAAATGATATACATTAGCATAGGAAACAGATACCTATTGATGGCTGCATCATCATAATGAATCTGCCGAGATTTTCCCGCTTCATCATTCTCATCAGCAAATAGTTCCTTTGAGCCATACCTGATGATGTCATCTAATTCTTCCTAAATTCAGAGGGCATAAGGTCATCAGCCATCAATTTTGAGGAACCAAAAACTAGCCATGATTCAAAACTATTTATTTGTTAATGCACGATTTGACACAGCATAACTTGTATTAAATCTTCTGTGTATTACAAATACAAAAACTGTATGTAAAAGAAAGCAGAAAACAAATTACGGCAGCCCTGAGATACCAGATACACTCTAGTAGAAAGCATCTCTAAGTCTTCATAGTTTATTGTTCTGTGCCACCCCTCATACTTTACAAAGTTCCACTCATCAGCCAACATATTAAAAAAGCAGGTGCCACCACAAGAAAAATTACACATATGGTAACATTCAGCTTTGATAAGGCACGAACTCCACTAGTAAAATCATCTAGTCTGCAAAGACAACCCATGTCGAAGGATCGACCTAAATGGAAGGCATCCTAAACTCGATACATTGGGCAGCGTCAATAGTAAATCCATTATTACAAGCACTGAAATAAAGGAAAAACAGACACCAAATACCAAACGATATACAAATCACTCAAAGCCAATATCAAATGATTTAATCCACATTGAATGCACAAAATAACAGAAACAACAGTAAATAAGCATATCAGTAAGGATAGTCTTCATTTCGCAGCAATTACTCTTGGCTGCCAGCCCGCCTCTCCAAACATAGAACAATGCTGAATTGGTGATCCTTGAGCAGCTCAAAGAGTTTATTGCATGATCCACCCTTCCTTTACTAACCACTCATCTTCTAAGTATCCACATTTAAACTCCGAAAATTATGTCTTTCATCGTTGCCACCACATTCTAGCCTAGACTCCAAGTCATCACAGTAGATTATTACTCATATTTCATGGCTAAACTTTAAGACATATTTGCCTAGAACATAATAGTTGTTAGTTAAAACAAGGAAACTGATGATCATGCTACAGAGTTCGGGTTCCACCATGGTCAAAACTTCCGTTCTGGAATCTGCCCCCAAAGGCTGAGGATATATGCCAAAGAAAACAGAAGGAGAAAGGAGAGAAGAAGCACAAAAATACAGTGATGCATCTCAATCCCAAAGAGAAGTGAATCGGAAGTCCAAAAAAGGAAGGGAAGAAACGCTATTGTAGACTAATTTGAATGGAGAAACACTATGTGTCTGCCTAGCAGATGAACTACCTATTCGACCGTTCTTTTTTCCTTTCATTGTTATACTTGGTAGTTGGTTGCAGGAAAAATTAAAGTGGTAAAACGGACAAAAAGCAGGAAGAAATGAGGGAAAAAAGAAGGGAAGATTGTGAGAGAGGAAAGGGTGCAATTCTAAGAATTATTTCAATTAGTTTGGATGGGAACAAATACAACGTAACATATCCACACATAACTACACATAACATAAAAATAAAAAATAAAAACAAGTTCATGTTGAACCTTGAGATTTTGTTCACATTTTACCCTTCCTTTTTCTTCTTTGTTCAAGCTTTCTTCTGAAGTTAAACATCGAAGTTATGTGGTTAATATCGGAAACTCAGAAATGGGCAAAATTAAATAGGGCTACACCTATTTTATTTTGCTGATCATACTTCAATTGTAAAATATCCCTCTGCCCCTTTGATCTGTGTTAAAATAATACCAGCAGTTTTTGAATCTTTAAGGTTAAATCTAGTACAGAATTGGGGATAACCTGGGTAAAAAACTGTGTCAAGTGCTCACAACTGCATAAGGATGGTACGGGTGGCAGTGGAAATGATCGTGGAGTGATGTTGAACGAGTGAGAGCACCTTGAAACACGAAAAAAGAAAAAAACAAGAGAGAGAGAGCTGTAACCTGCATTGTTACCCTGAGCACTTGACACAAGTTATTTACCCGTGTTACCCCCATTAAGATTGCACATCGTAATTCGTTACCCGCATAAGATTATTTATCATGTTACCCTCCACCGAGATTTAAAAGTTGTTCATATTATTGTGAAGCATATCAGGGGGTAGAAGCCACAGAAATATAGTTTAAAATTGTCATCTGAAATAGCAGAGTAGAATAGGTGCAGCCCTGTTCAAATGTAGTCCACTTTTAGGTTCCCAGTATTATGCTTATCACTTTCAAGTTTCAAGTTTAACTTCAGAAGAATGCTTGAACAAAGAAGAAAAATCTCACAGTTCGAATAAAGAAAAACTTGTACTTTCAATGGGGACAAAATCCCAGTTCTATCATTGTGAACCTATTGAGAAGAAGTGTTCTAACAGACAGCATTTGCATCCCAGACAACCAAATTTCGCCATGCGGGAGTAAATTCGATAGAGGCAGCAGATTTCTCACTGGTACTTTGGAGTTTTGCATGAGAAACTGTTGGCTAAGAGAAATTTTATGCCAAAATTGATAATCAGTGCTCAGGTTCAGCTCAAGATGCAATTCCAAAGTATGACAATGTAGTCAACACAGCTCAGGATGCATAGTGATTTATCTGGTCTTCCTCTAGTGCTCCTTTTACTAGTTTTAAGATTAGTAGGCTAAATCTCCATGTATAAAACTATAAATCACAAATGGAAGGATTTCTAAGAGAAGCTTAACGCACTGATGGAAGCATTTACAACGATTCTACAAATATGCAAGGATCAGAGACATAATAGAATCATTGCACTTCAATATGTACATGCTTACAATACACATTGCATCCCTCAAAAAGTGTTGGAAGGATTTGAAAAGAATGATGCAAAAGGACAGTGAAACGGGAGTGTATCCAAACAGGACAGAAATGCAGACAAGATGACCAATAACAGAAATAAGAATGTTGTTTGGGATGACTAAATAAACTCCGATAAATATTTTGCTTCGAATCAAGAATTGATATTAGTACTGAACAGGATAAAAAATGTATACCTGGTTGATGTTTTGTGCTTTCAGCCTCCCAACAACCAGATGCTCTAAAACCATTTTCTTCTTTGTCATCTGCATCATTCTTTCTTCAATGGTTCCTCTAGTTATGAGCCTAAAAATCATTACCTGCAAAATTTACAGAAACTATGACAACCATCAACACCCTCATCAAGGCACACCCCAGTACATTTCCAATAGTTCACTTTCACCTTATTTGTTTGCCCAAGTCGATGAGCTCTAGCCATTGCTTGCAAATCAGCATGGGGATTCCAATCACTGCACGAGACATAATCAAGCAATATAATAGGCACAATGCTAAACAGCAAAGTATTATACAGCAAAATGAAGGATGAATCAAAACTAAAGGTATTTTTCCTCGTAACCAAACCTACATTCGTCATTTTCTTTCACTAAAGATCACCCATTGAAGGTAGTTTTCAAGCGACTTCCCCGACCAGACTTGATAATATGTGAAGTAATATTACCAAGTCCCTGCCTTCATCAAAGAGCAGGAGTGCTAATCCACCAAATAATGTTCGAATTTCTACCCAATGCCACCAAAGCAACTGCATAAAATCCTCCAGTCTATTTTTCTTTTGTGAAAGTAATCCTCCCACCTATTTGCCAGTAAAACTAGTGGGAAGGGACATGAAACATTAAGCCAGTAAGTATTCTGATTAAAGCTTGACCTATTGCTTCAAAATTAAGTATATCTTCTTGATTGGGCTCATACGTAAGGGATAAAAGGTCCTTGAAGTTCTCCATTCGGTTGTTGCTTCAATGGTGTAAACCAAATCGAAGCAGCACAAAAGTTACAGGACCAAGTTATATGACTAGCTGCCAATAGACAAAAGCCAGCTTAAACAACCGCATTGAAGTTTCTTCATCATAAATGTACTCGCTCATGAACTAAGCACTTGGACCACAGTGATAAAAGATTTCAAGGCTGTAAACCAAATAGAGAAACGCTCACTGCTACTTCAAATGGGAAGTTGGGAACCAGAAGGGATGAAAATGAAATCATCTTCTCAGGTCTCAGCTATAAAAAAATATCTTATGACATTCCAGAAGTCATCCATATATCCTTTCGATATATGATTCCATAAGACTAACTAGTCATGCAGGCCCCTATTCCTAACCCGTCCATACCCAAAACCTGGCCTAATGATGTAACTAATACTACCTCAGTCCCACCATGTTAGCCACTTTATGATGTTCAACTTTTAAAGGAGATGTGCATTTAATGCACTCAACTCTTTGTGAAAAAGGTATTGATTTCCAGCAAATGAAAAAAAAAATTAAGCATATTGAATTTTCAAAATGGAGATCCATTATGTGAAATTTGAAATTGGACAGGTGGAAACAAAAAGGGACAGAGGAAGTGCATAACTACCACTTTATTCGATGAGCAAAGGAAGGGCGAAGGGAGCAACTGAAAAGAAAAATCAAATTCAGGAAACTTATTCTTTACCTGTCATATATAATAACGGTATCAGCTGTTGCTAGGTTTATTCCCAAACCACCAGCTCTAGTAGATAGCAAAAAACAAAATCTGGACGAATTCTTGGCATTAAATCGGTCTATGCGAATTTGTCTTTCAGCCCCACCAACTTTTCCATCAATCCTTTCGTATTGCCATTTCTAACAAGTAAAAATCATTAGGATGAAAGTTTCCATTTATAGCAAAGTCTCAATAAGCAATGAAAAAGAATCCAAGACGATATATAAAACTTGGTTAAGATCCGTACTTTGTACCGACAGTAATCTTCCAGCAAGTCCAGCATATGCTGAAACTGAGAGTATATGAGAACTCTATGCCCCTGCTCCCTAAGCTTCACCATCATTTTGTCCAGCAGATTCAACTTCCCAGCAGATTCCAGTAGTTGTCTGTGGAATTTTAGACACAAATAAGAGCAGAGGTCACAAAACAAGATAAACATAGGAATATAACTCAAATGGGTATTCTCTCAATGTAGGTGCAAATCAAATTATAATTTTAGTTAAAAAGGAACCAATGACAAATCCAAGTCAAGCTACGGAGGCAATTTCTTTTCTTTACATGAGATAAAACATGTAAACATAGTTCCTGCCAACGGAATCAAACCACCATGCTCCTGCATATAGAACAGAACTGATATGATTAAAATAAGAAATGCATAGGATTACTTGAAGGATTCATTTGGGTCCTCAATCTCTGGTTCTACTCCTTCTAGCATATAAGGGTGACAACAGAGCTTGCGCAGTTCCATAACCACATTGATAAGGGAAATCTGGTTTCAGTATATCCAACGATAGTTAAATGTCAGGCAAAATAATATGAAAATAATTCTATCTCATTACACCCTGCAATCTCACCTGAGCACCACCTTTTCGAGTAAGTATCTCATAGTTGCGAGTCAAAATAGCCTTGTAGTATTCTTTTTGCTTACTACTCAAATCCACACGTAAAATAAGCTCTTTTTTAGGTGGTAGCTCCTTCATGACATCTTTCTTCACTCCTGCAATTTCATCAACCCCAGTATAAGATCCTGATTTCAGCAAAATATTACCAATTTTGAAGTACCGTATTGAAAGAAAATATACGAAACGACTAAGGTGGTCTGGTAGCTTCGTTCAAGCCTAAGGCTGTCTGCGATTCAACGGTTGCAAGATTTCTTTTGCAACTAGCAGAATGAAAGAGTCAGTATTTGTTGAAATGGGCAAGACTCGCTCTCATTAAGAGTACTTTCTCGAGCTTGCCCATGTACTTTATGTCGGTCTTTACTATCCCAGTTCAGTGGCAAAAAATTTTGAAAGCTGCAAAGATATCTCCTTTGGGGCAGTTCGGGGGAGATGTTCAAGTATCATCTTGTAGCTTGGGATAAAGTTTGTTCCTCTATCAGGGAAGGGGGTGTAGGGGTGAGGAGGCTGACAATATTCAACCAAGGTTTACTGGGGAAGTGGTTATGGAGATTTGCGTGCGAAAGAGATAGGTGGAAGGAAAGCGGTGGGTGCTAAGCATGGGGAAGGTTGGGGTGAGTGGTCCTCGCATGAGGTTTCTTTGTCGCATGGGGTGGGCTTTGGAAGAGTATCAGGAAAGGGTGAGGTGAGTTCTCTAGGCACACTAGTATGACGGTGGGGACAAGGGGTGAAATTTTGGGAGCTTGAATGGTGTGGTGGTGAGAGGTTGATGAATTCTTTGACTCAGTTTGCAGTGGATAGGGATCCGACAGCATAGGATTATCTCAAAACGGATGGGGACACAATGATGTGGGATATTTCTCTTTATAGGGAGGTGCATTATTGGGAGTTGGATGAGCTTTTGGCCCTTTTTGGGAAAATTCTACGATATGCGGGGCTTGACGGTGGGCGAGGATTCTTTGCTGTGGATTTTGGTGGCCAATGGCTCTTTCCAAGTGAAATCTTTTTACCACATCTTGGTTGAAGGTACTAACATATGCTTTTTGTGGAAGGCCATTTGGTGCACTCGTACTCCAACCAAGTTTGCTTTCTTCGACATGGTGTGCTGCTAAGGAAAGGATACTTACCATAGATAACCTCATTCAACGCAAAAAGGTTATTGTTAATTGGTGTTTCATGTGCTTCAGAGATGGAGAATCAGTGGCACTTGTTTATTCATTGTCTGGTTGCAAGGGAGCTTTGGGCTACAATGCTTGCATGGTGGAATATGTCGTGGATTTTTCCATGTTAGGTGGTAGATCTGATTCAAGCATGGTTTAGGGCTAGAGTGGGTAGAGACGGAAGCTCTAGATTTTGATCCTGCTTTGCTCGATGTGGCTTACTTGGAGACAACAGAGCAGTAGATATTTCGATAGGGTGGAGAGACCTAATGTCTAGGCATAAGAGTCGTTTCCTTTCCAGTTACATAGTTGGGAGTCGAGGGTATGCAATCATACCCTTGATGTGTAATGGAGTTAGTAGTGTAAAGGATTGTTTTCCCTAACTGGCTTGGGATTCCACACTGGTTTGGGATTCTTCATGTATCCCTTTTGTCCTTGGCATTCTTTTGCACATGGGTGGCATCCCCTTGATTCCATTTTTATAGAACCTACTCATTATCGAAAGATGAA
Organism: Rhododendron vialii; assembly: GCF_030253575.1. Taxonomy (NCBI): domain Eukaryota; kingdom Viridiplantae; phylum Streptophyta; class Magnoliopsida; order Ericales; family Ericaceae; genus Rhododendron; species Rhododendron vialii. Next base: position 41,051,278 of record NC_080558.1, read on the forward strand.
AATGTCAAAGCATCTCAGAACGTAGGAAAATGTCAATGTTCAATACACCTTATCGTTCTTGAAAAAAACTGAGTATATCAGTATGTATGGCAGAAGATTGATATGTTTGGGCAGGTTTCAGTACGGGTCGGTGGAAACATTGGAATTCAGGAATTCCACTAATGACTCGTTTTGGTTACCTACGAAACAGAGTTGTCTGTTTCAGAGAAACGAGCCGATATTTATTCCTTGCTGAGGGATTGGCGACAAGTCAACTCAATAGGGGCTAATCTGAATATAGAAGTACATGAACACGGTACAACAAGAGTAAGTGAAACAATTTCCTTTTTACTATGCTTTAGACGTGAAGACAAATAAACAGAACTATTATCAGATAGAACAAGACAGCCCAAAACTAACACCATGACTGTCTTCCACATCTGGGGCAAAACTCAGCTGAAGAAAAAACATAGTAGAACATGTTTCGCTGCTGAAGGCATCAGCACCTTATCGTGTTATGATTGACAAATAATAGAGATGTTCGGATAATACATTTCTTTGTTTCATTCAAGTCAGGACACGAAACTAGTGGTTCTAACTTCAAACACATTTTACTGAAATTTCGGCTGTCTATTCCAACCAACCATTGCTAAATCGTACGCCGTGAACAAGAAAAATGAAAAAACATCTTCAACATTGCTTCCCCTAACTCATAACTTAAAGTTCCATTAAAATTGGTGTGCCAGTTTTAAACAGGCTTCTTTACCCTAAGACAAGTGTAAGCTTAATGATTTTACAAAACAGTTTAACATAACAGCTATACAGCTCAATCCAAGTTCATGCCATCTCCCTTGGGAGGATTTCTCAAACCCCTCACATACTTTCTTAGACGTTAACATCATACTTCCTTTGTTGTCAAAGAGGAAAGAAGCGGATCCTTTCCCCTAATTTCAAGTGAAAGATTAACTACCAAGGATTCAAAGGTGAGAACAAAATTTTGTCAAGCTAAAATATAAAACCATAGTCGAAAAAGGAAAAAAAAAGAGAGTTTAAGAGATATACTTCTAAGCAGATGGGGCGCCAACATCTTGTGAAGCCTTGATATCTGCTCCTCTTGATTAATATCCTTGAACTCCTCCTGGAATTCCTCTAAACTACCAAACTGAAAATATAACTTTAAATTAAACCAATGCTGCATTTTAAACTTATATGCTGAATCTGGAAACCCATTCATCCAAGTAGCATTTGCTTATACAAACTCCATTGAGACTGACCTTCCCAGCATCAAGGAAGTGCATGAGCATGAAAAGTTCATCCAGATTGTTCTGAAACACATCAACAGAGGGGTCACATAAAACTCAAACTGTATTATAGCAAGTTTATAAAACTTGGCTACAATTAAAGAGCTAATAGAAAAGCTATTCATTAAATAAATGATCATTTGCCTATAGGCCGGCCATATATATCCCTTGACATTTTGCCACCAATGTTTACCTCGGGCCAAATATAGCGTCACTTAATATAAACTTCAAACATTAGCATGAAAGATACAGCTCAAGCCACGCCGACATTACCACTCGAATATCCTGGCCCCGCTCCAGACTAAGGCCATTCGAGGATATTTGAAAAATGTGTGGGTAGGGAATTTAAAAGTGAGTTCAATAGCCATCTGATTACTCATCGTTTGGCAACTAAGAAATGCAACTATCGACTCTGACTAAACTAGCAATATCATAATACTTATGTGTCAGAAAGGAAATGTATACCACCTTAGTACCGTACTGATACTTAGCCAGTAACATATAGATATATCGAGCAAACACTCATTAAATTCAAATTCAAAAAGGGATATAATGGATGACTAACAAAAATGAGTAAAAGCAAGATAAGAGGAGGGACACAATGTTGAACAATCTTAAAGAGACAAATCCAAACTGCAGCTTATCAGGGTCAAACACCAACATTAATCACGGGAACTTGAGAAGCATTCCTTGTATTAAGGCCCGAACTAGGTTGCTTACACAATATGGATTAGGGCATAATTGACCTTCTACATTGCAGGGTGGCTAATGACTTGTGGAGTTTGGTCCTAGTTTGCCTTGAGATACATTGGGTCTTCCATAAGGATGTGGTGGGGCTCCTGTTTGGGTGGTGCGGAAGGTGGATTGGTGGATAAATATGAAATTTGTGGTCATTAAGTCCTTTGTTTTGAATGCGTTTGGTTAGGAGATGCTACCAGGAGTCAAGAAACATTCACATTGTTGAGTTCTTGTGTCCCACTTTATATAGTTGGTCAAGACCCATTTCCACCTAGTTTGAGATAAATACGTTACTTTATGGATTCCTTGCATTGATGGTATGTGATAGGCCTTCTTAGCTTTTAGGGTTTATTGCTTTTGACTCGTCGTACGGTTTATTTCGGTTTATTTTCTCTTCTGCATAGCAGTTGCACACTACTATCATTGGCTTGCATCACCTTTGATGTTGAATTGTACAAACTCAGAATCTAAAAATTTGAGAGAAATCCCATTTGAAAATTACTATGTTAACTACAACGATTGACAATTTGATTGTTTGTTGTCACAGCAAGTCCTAACATCCCTACAACATCAGTATTTTTTTTTTCTCTTCAATAGATTGCTAAACTCATCCAATGCAAACAAAAAAAAGATTTGGATATGGCAAGGCAAAATGTTAACCGGACAGCCAAAACATGGAGGTAGACACGACAGACTACATAGATGCTAACCAAGCATTTAACAATTCTGGAAAAATCAAAATACGACAAGTTCGTAAGAATTAGTACTTCATGCATTATAACATTAACTACTTGATTTTGTATACTAAACTCACAAAGTTACAATTGCATTATAACATACTAAAACAGTAAACCATTTTTGCACTCTAAAACTATAGAAGCAGTGTGGACAAAACAGGCAATCAAGCAGATTTAGAATTTCTAGAACTAAAATCTAGAAATATATGGCTCGTCATTTGACGGAAAGTTAATGAAACCATAGGAATATAGTTGGCAGAATGCAGTGGGTTAGGAGACAACAATGGACAAGTAAGGACACATATATATTATAATTTAGAGTACAACAGCTAAATTAGCCTTATAAATGCCCACACAATAATGTGGCAAGGAACTTGCAAGGATGACGAAATGGAACTTCCTAAGCATGAGAAAGTGGGGCACAAGGCAGTTATGACAGATATTAGCAATTGAACTTCATGAAGAATTTCTCTGCATAACATCATCGAAATTAAAACTTCAAAAGAAAATGAAGTTGTATTGCTACAAATGCAGTTACCATAACAGAATCCCCACCAATCAAAATGAGATATTTACAAATGCAAAAGAAAACAATAACAACCAACTCAGGGAATTGCTACAAATGCCATTCCCGCATCTGTTTGCACCACATGGAAAACACTAGAACATTTTCCAATCAACAATGGGGCTATGAACCGATACATTACAGGAGATACATTACAGGAGATTCGGTTGATTAGCACATGATTTCCATTCTCACCGGAATAGCTGAGTGTAACGGTACCGGAGAGCCCAAAAACCAATGTGTAGAGGCCGATATCTATTAGAGAGCATAGTATTTTCCTTTTCATCGACATGGATTATGAAAACATGCTAAAAGTTTGACGAGATGAAAAAACATCAGTTCATCCTAGATCGGTAATATGAACACACCAAATGTAAACCAAAAGAGCATAAAAAGTGGCCTACCTTGCACAACAGGTATCTCTTGGTATAGAAGATTCAAACTATTTTTGGGAATAAATGATAATGAAAGTGAGAAAAAATCAAGGGGAAGAAGATAGAGAAACTAATGGATGATGAAGAGAAGAATACGGAGTGAGATCTAGGAAAATTTCAACAGTAAGGGCCCAAAAATTGCTCCCTAAGACTTTATTAGAGCAGAGAACATGAAGGAAAAAGAATATAAATGAACCAATATAAACAAGAAGCAAGTAAGCTCTCTTTTGAAGGTAAATACCAATGATGTTCCCGTTTTAGTGAGAACACACTTTGGCCAGAATGATGATCTACACTTAAATGATAAATCAATACCAATATTCATGCACCAATGAGAATAATGCAATCCAACATTATTACCCACATATCTCCGTCTCTACGAATTTAGAACTTCCCAAACACAGATTATGCAACAATTTTCCAAGGCTCCTCTTCATTAACTTACCAAAACATAGAAATTTACATGCCATAAATAACCGGCTACACATTGGGCAGAGTGAATCCTAAGTGTGTACAGATTCTACAGAACAACGTTTGGTCATACCGAAAATTCGCCACAGTTGAGCATCAATGTTTCCAACCTGAACAATTAGACAAGGATGCTGGATAGGATGCATGCTGTGATCCAACCTTTAGTATTTCAAAAACAAAATGGATCCTACTAGTTTTTTTAGATATCCATGAGCTGACTAACCTTTCTCGGACTGATAAATTAATCATCTCTAGAGGAAATATAGGATCAGTAATGTATTCGCCAATGGCGAAGCTAAGATTTCAAGAATGGAACAAATTAGTTTCTTTGGTATAGACCAGCACAATTAATGATACGTAGAGATCACAAGATTCTAAAAGCTGTCCAAATAAGTCCTTGCTAATTACAACTCATATACTTACCACAGAGTACTGGACTTAGAAGCGTTAAGTGCGCTGGACCCAGAAGACAGAAGCGCTACTCTCTCTATCTCACATGGTGTGGGACCTACACATACATGGGGACCTACACATACATGGGGCCCACGTCATGTGAGAGGGCGTTACAATCCATTGCATTGAAGGTCTCTCTCTCTCTCTCTCTACGAGAAAGCAATAAACAAGGAGAGAAACGCTACTCTCTCTCTATGTATTCACACACGCACACAAAAATATGTCTATATAGCTGCTCAAAAAAAAAACTAATATGTCTATATATGTATATAACGTAACTAGTATGAAAACAATGAATAAGAAGAGAGTTCCCAATGTTTCTCTTTTTATCCTTCGTTCCAGTTTCAATTAAACCTCTTTGCTTTCCTTTAAACTCTATTCTTCTATAGTCATTCAAATTACAAGAAAAACTATCAGGCAGGATTCAGGAGACTATGCAGACTGACATATGTAAAACCACATGAATTGTACACATCACCATCTCAGCAGCTTTTTGGAGCTCATTTGGGTCAATCTTCAGGCAATTCCAGGTCAGCATCCCTGATTGTGTCATAAGATTACAGCAGCACCTTTGCATTCAATTGGTTTGGTTTGTTAGTTTTATGTCGGCACATACGAAGGTTGAGAGTTGCATTGTAGAGTTCATCCAATACGCTCAATACTTGTGAAGTAAAGGATTATTTGATTGGAAAAATCAGCTTATGGACAATTTGATATATTATCTGAGTTGAAAGCTTGTGGACTACTAGCTCAAATACATAACGATCATTGAGCCAAGCATTACCACTAATTTGACTAAAGGGGCCTTAATTAAAATTCCCTGATCAAGCTAAGATAAAATCATAAAGGTCCCGACACATTGATCTTAGATGAGATTTCTAGAGAATAGAAGACCCACAGGACCAAGGAAAATTTCCTTGAGGTGGTAGTTCTATTGTCAATCCCAATTGTCACAGTCAGAATTATTCCCCTGGTCAATCTCCCTCAACATTTGGCTTGAATCAATCCTGCTTTCTTCCTCATATTACCTCCTTGGAAATATGCTTTCTTCCCAAAAGACATAAATAAACCTAAGATTCAAGAACTTCAAACTCTATGCCGAGAAGAAGGGCGTCAATAAGGAAACCATGAAGAGGAGCCCAGATAACCTTTTTGTCTTTTGTTTTCAAATAACAATCTATGTATACTACTGGGTTAGCGCATCTTAGGAATCACCTATTAAGAAATTACAATAATTCACCTACGGAAAACCAAGAAAGAGAACAACAAATTACCTCTAAGGATAGAAACAGTGTACTTACTTCCCATTAAGGATGATCAGTTTTTAATTACCTCCAAGGCTCCAAGTATAACCTTATGATAAAATTACCCCTTTACCTTTCAAATACTATTAAAATTCACTAAATTCACTAAACCCTATGAAAGTGCCTGAACCCTAGGGTACCCTACCCTACAGTAGGGTATATCCTACGGTGCACTTTCCTATTATAGGGCTTTAGTGGTGTTAAGTGTGATTTGAAGTGTTATGGATCCTTTGTTTACCTCTCTCCACATGCAAGTTGGGGATCGCACGTGCGGGAGAATGTTGGAATTTGTCTCACATTGGTTAATTATCTCCTCCAAAACTAGTATATGGGCCTGGGCAACCACTCCACTCTTTGCCAATTGGTTCGGAGTTGGATGCTTTAACATAGTATCAGAGCTAGAGTTTCGAAAAATTTGTTCCCCTTGTTTGTTCTATAAGTGCATTGTTGTTTATTGTGATCCAAATGTTATGGATCCTTTGTTTACCTCTCCACGTGCGAGTCAGGAGTCGCACGTGTGGGAGAATGTTGGGATTTGTCCCACATCGGTTAATTATTTCCTCCAAAACTAGTATATGAGCCTGGGCAGCCTCTCCACTCTTTGCCAATTGATTTGGAGTTGGATGCTTTAACAAGTGGTTTAGGCACTTTCATAGAGTTAGGGTTTTAGGCACTTTCATAGGGTACCCTAGGGTTTAGGTTTTGGCATTTTAGGTTACGCACTTTCGTATGGTTTTAGGGTGCACTTTCCTATTATAGGGTTTTAGTGGTTTAGACACTTTTATAAGGGCAACTTTGAGAAAATACTCCAAAAATCCTTGACGGTGCATTTTCGTTTTTTTCTGGAGTGTGCGGGTAGAGGGGGTCCAAAACAGGAGCTACACGTAAAAACCTCGAACGAGAAGGCATCTTTAGTTCATGGACAAATTGCAGGGAAAAAACCAAGGAATTCACATAGACTGCAACCAAGCATTCACATGTTCCTCATCATATAAAAAATAAAAAATAAAAAGGCATTCGCATGTTCCTGGAAGGCATTCATAGAATTTTTAACAGTACCCACCAACATACCACTAGAGTTGATGACAAACCTGAAGAGGCGTTCCAGTCAAAAGGACACGGTGTTTACTGGAGTACTGCTTCAATGAAGAAAACAACTTTGAATCCTTATTCTTGAGACGATGACCTTCGTCAACAATCTACATAGATTTGTCAACATGGTTTAGCCAAGCAAGAAACATACTCTAAATTAGCCAAGTAATTAGCCAAGTACTCAACAGGATAAGGAATCAAACCATGCATTCCCACTGTATCGGTTTCAATGCTGTTGTGTCTAAGTTAACAACTTCATATGATGTTAGGAGGACATCAAACTTTATTCTATCTTGCTTGCTTTCACCAACACTTTGACCATTCTTCTTTTTCATCTTCCTTTTGGGAAAGTAAAATTCATGTTCTCTAATAACGGCTCGAGCTTGGGCAGAGCCAACGTACATGACCTGTGACATGCAACTTTATCCAGGTAATGATGCCAACTGATAGTTATTGGAAGGTTAAAAAAAGCGTGTACATACAACATTCATTTGAGGTGCCCATAATGCAAATTCGCGTTCCCAGTTACGCAGTGTTGAGAGTGGCGCTACTACTATATGTGGACACAGACTATCTTCAAAAAGAGATGCCAAAAAAGCAATGCTCTGTATTGTTTTGCCTGCATTCAAAGGTAAACCAATGGTTACATTCATTTATCTACATCACATCCACATGTTGATGACAAGTATTCATCCTACTTGGTCATACGCATGGGCCCTGAAATCATATGTATTTTGTAGAAACTACAATTCTAGTTATTTCACTTAAAGACATAAGATTAACAAACTCATCTTTACTGATTCCGGCTATGATAATAAATGTAGTTGGAATAAGCGCGTTAAAAGTTGCGGACACTTTCTAGGTAACTGATAGTGACAGTAACAGTGACAACTACTAAAGCTTGAAACTGGTGAATATAGAAATATATAAACGAAACTAAACAATCAATTTGAAGAAAGGGACTCCAAGAAGAAAAGGAAAGGGAGAACAAAAGAGAACAGTATAGAACCCACCTAGGCCCATTTCATCTGCAAGTATCACATGTGTTTGTTTGGACCAAGAGAAGCGTAGGAAGTTCAGCCCTTCAAGCTGATATGGATGGAGTGAACCTTCACTTACATCAAAATGCAATTTAATAGAATGATTGGTCAAATCAAAACAGAAATTACAGACAACCATGCACAATCAAAGAAAGCTTGTATCATACTGAATGATGTACCTCCAGAAAGAAATCCAGGACTGTGTTCAAACTGTTGAAATTCTTTCTGTTTCTTTTTTGATTCTGTGGCATCACGAGTGTTGCTCTTCTGCTTACTTGAAGATTGTTTTCTACGCCTAGACTGGATTTTGTAAAATCTTTCAATTTCTTGTTGAAATGAAGATATATCAGACTCAAATTCCCAGTAACATTCATCATAGGAAAGCTCCTTCCATTTAACAAGATACTCCTTCTCGTCGTCATCTCCTCCCCTGCAAAAAATCATGAAAGTTGTTAAATGTCTCAAGCCCACACACTTGTGTTATGGAAACAAGAATTATTATGACAAAAAAAACAGAGCAAAGAATACATCAACAGAGAATACATCAACAGAATCAATTGTTTTTAACAAAGTTCAGTAGAATGTGAAAATAACTTGTGGCGCCCTACCTCGCCTAATAGCAACGAAATGAAATCTCAAACTGATTTTTCCAACACCACCTAGGGTTTCACTCCAATTCTAGAACCGCCCTATTTCCATATTCATTCGCAAACCAACTCAATTATCTACTTACCAGCTAATTTCGGGCTAGCATAGCTATTTTAGTTGTATTCGATCCATCAAGTGATTCCTACTCCTTATGCATGTATGCATTACTGAAATCCACAAGTTTAGTATGTTTAACTAACTTTTGGGCACAGAAAATGAAGTACAAGAACAAAAAATGAAATTAAGAAATTGGTTTCAATGGCACTATTCAAAGCCAATGTTAATCCATTTAGTACGCATAAAGCATCCAACTCGAAACCAATTGGCAATGAGTGGAGAGGCCGCCCAAGCTCATTTACTAGTTTTGGAGGAGATAATTAACAAATGTGGGACAATTTCCAACACTCACCCGCACGTGCGACCTCTGATTCGCACGTGGAAAGGTCAACAAATGATCTAGAACAACACGGATCACAACGAAACAAAGTGCAACTATGGCACAAACAAAGGGGAAAAGCCTACAAAAACCTAGCTCTAATACCATGTTAAAGCATCCAACTCAAAACCAATTGGCAATGAGTAGAAAGGCCGCCCGGGCTCATATACTAGTTTTGAAGGAGATAATTAACAGATGTGGGACAATTTCCAACAATGCGCTTTAAAGACAAAACCACATACGGTATACCTGGAGAAAAATAGTGCGGTAAGGGAAACAAATGGTTCCAATGCCACTACTGGCACATCGAATAATGTTAGCCAGTTATTACACGATTTGTGGGACCTGCCTAATCTCCAAATGGCAATGTTCTAAAAGTCGACCTAGGCTGCCTAGGTGGTGGCCCAACACCGAGATTAGGCAGCCCACTAGTTAGCGCCTAGGCGCTAGGTGCCCCTTTTCCGCTCGACTAGTGCCTACCGTTTTTTAGAACGTTACCAAATAGGAATGTCAAGGGTACATGTTCAGGTGTTATGGACTGATATGGGGGAAATTATCGGTGTACAACCCCCGTAATATTGCTTCTGGTGCCGCAATCACCACAGAATCCAGCAGAAGAATGTGAAGACATGACGGGAGGCGCTTTTCAGCACACTTAGGTCAATTTCTGTCTACGCAGATAGATAGATGTAACTGTGGTTAATTATATATTTATTTTGGCACTTGAATGACCATTTTTACGGCAAAAATGTTCATTTAAACCCTACAACGAGGTAACTATATAAAACCATAAGTTGGGTGCCAAAACGGCATTTAAAAGGAACAAAAAAGAAACCAATATAGTCTAATTGTGCAGCAAAGTTACATTTGTGTGCAGTTAAGTCATATTAGCCACTATAACTGCACCCAAGTCGAGGAAACGCATGAAGAATGAGAATCCAAGTCGTATCAACAAAATTAAGTACAATAATAGCCAATGTCCCTAGAGCCTTTCAGGGGTGGTAAATGTAACCATAAATTGCATTGATGTGATGATTTTGTCTCAGGCAAGAAGTTAGTAAATGAATCTCATCTTTCCTTCTTTTTTGTATTAATTAATTCATATACAGATACAGAGTTCTATATCCATATATATCTTGGCAGAAACTAGTTGTGACTATTCCAGACAGAAAGGTTTGGCTCTCGGCTCGTTGTTTATCTCATTGCTATTAACAAGCATGCATGAACTTATCCTTGCATGTTCCTCCATGGGTCAACCTGGATACATGCTATTGGGCTAATTCTTGGAGACTCGATGATGGATATGCTCACATGTGGCAGCCTTTTGCTGCTTAATCCAGATAAGAGAGAGTCCATGCTTCCCAGCCATCCTTCAACAATAACCATAGAAGACGCAAGAGAAGCCTGGGTGTGCAACGATAACTTGGTGTATCTATTATAAGACCATTAATTAAAACATGTCTATGGTCAACTAATTGTCAGGCTCCGGGAATAGTCAAAGCCATACCCAATCGATATATTTAGGAAACAATTTAAAAGATAAATAGAGAAAAGCCGGCGATCAGAATCGAACCTATGACCAAAATTTGGGGGAAGTCTATTGCAAAAATATTTAATGGTCGCATTTACTGTCCATCCAAGATCATTCAATTGCATTTGTCATTTTAGACAAGTTTAACCTTACAACACTATCTTCGGTCTTCACTCCAATTTACCCAAATCTCCATTCGAAGGAAAGAAAAACAGAGCGCAAATCAATGAAAGAACTGATGGCTCTCCTCAAGCTAATTCATTCACATGAGAAAGCTCAAAGTTACAAATACATTTCACAAAAGAGTTTAAATTCAGAAGACATCATTGAACTCAAATTGAATTGCCGGGAAGGTGATAATATATCATTCAGACTGCTAGAGTGGAGGACCATTTATACAAGTTTATGAATGTAGGTTGAGATGGTTTAACCTGCAAGCAAGAATCCGGTCAACAGTAGTCCATTCAGGACGAATAGCCACAAATTCATCTTCGGAGTTATTAATTGATGACATTTGACGATGGAAGTTGTTTACTTTAGTCCTCAACCGAGGAAGTGCCTTGTAAGCTTTAACAAACTCTTTCTCCGACACCCTGAGATTCAGTAAATGAAAGACAATATTACAGTATTGCCAAAAAAAAGTTCAACGCATAGAGGGGAAGCATTCCATTACTATTCAAAAAACAAAAAAAATATCAGACACAGATATACTATCCCACAAAAAGACAACTAGAATCATTCCCAGTAGCTCACATGTTAGCAAACTGTATAGCAGAACATTCTTCAATAGCAGAAATCAAATAAGTCCCGATAAACAAGCTCCTTTATGACACAAAAATAATCAAAGGCAATAATGAATCACAGAACTACCATGTGCAGTGAAGATAAGATAGTCCTTTCCACTTGACAAGGTATTGCTTCATAAATATTTGCTTAGAGGCATCACTATCATCAGCAGCAGTAGGGCGCATTTCACAGTCTAAGATCTTTTCAATATCATTTAGAGGGCAAGCCTGCAGAGATAACAGATTTCCATCCTTTTATAGCATCAGTGCATTACAATGGCATAAAATCTAACAAAACTAGCAGCATCAAAGCATCAGGGAACCATACACATTCAGGGCACCTCCAGTTGCTAGGAAGTGGAGCTTTCAATGGTGGAACCAAACACCGAGGATGATAGGCATATGTACATGTTTCACAGCCCAAAAGATTTCCACTTCCGCCGCATGTTTGACATAAATCATCTTTCTACATGCAAAATAAACAACAGAATGAAGAAAATTAAAATATAAAGGACTGCATAGTTTCTACACTCGTAAAAGTATATAAATGTAAGAGATTACAACATAAAGATGTCATATAAATGAAGCAAACGAAACTGAAGCATGTCAAGTGAATCATATCACATGATGTCCCAAAATGTTCCTAATATAGCACCAGTAATCCCAGGATAGAACCTCGCAGGAGTTTATAGTCTTTAGCCTACTTATTCCTGGAACTATCTTCTTTATTGAAAAAACTTTTGAGATCTCCTTGCAAGAATCCTGCTAGGGAGGCGACACTACCATTAGGTGCTGAAAATGCCACATACGTATATCGGATATTACTCTGAAAGGAAGAACAGAAAAACTGTTTACAATTTCCACCTACAGATGCTTAGAGACATAATCGAAAGTTTCCATTTGATCAGCCACTGACCAAAACCTCAAACCTCTAAAAACTTGACTCTTAATGTATACCGTTTTACCTATTACAGACGATCACTCTTTAGAATCTTGACCTGCAATTAAGTACTTATAAAGTCAAGTTTTTGCGATATAGATTTAAAATTTCCACCTACAGATGCTCAGAGACATAATCGAAAGTTTCCATTTGATCAGCCACCGACCAAAACCTCAAACCTCTAAAAACTTGACTCTTAATGTATACCGTTTTACCTATTACAGACGATCACTCTTTAGAATCTTGACCTGCAATTAAGTACTTGTAAAGTCAAGTTTTTGCGATATAGATTTAAAACTGATAGAACTTCTTTCAGATTAACTTCAAAGTTCAAAAGAACTACGGCTTCCATCAAGTTCCACATGCAAAGGGCATTTAAACTTCTGGCTTCCTATAACGAGGAAGCAGGACGAAGGACAATGTACCACAAACGTTGACTGGCACTTCCTATTACCCCATAAGCTACCTAATTCTAGTCCAACTTGGCAAAGCGGTTTACTTTACCAACAAAAAGGTACGTACCAAAATGAAGAAACCAGATTTGTGATGGACATATCGTTTGAAATCTAAAGGGTTATGTGGTGACCTGAAAAACACAGATTATGTGTTTCTTCCATTAAGTGTGTTTTAGTAGTAGCCACTAGCTGTGACCTGAAAAGGGGCAGAACTTTAAGCCAGACAAATCTAAATTTTCACAGAATGCCAACCACAGCAAGGGAAACATGCCTATAAATTCAAGTCTACACTTGCACATCTACCTTGAAGTTTCAGCTGGACGAATAGGTTCCGAACTCCGGTTTGAAAATTCTTGAAGTTTCACATTGTTATCATTCTTAAAGAAAACATCTGCTAAACCCGAACGGGCACTTCCATGTATATATATACAGTCCGGATCTCCTAAGGGATCCCGCACGGCCTTACCGTGCGGGACTCCCCTTTCCCGATAGAATTACGACGATCCGAGCCGCTCAAAGTGATCAGAACGTGATTTTAAGGGTACCCGCGAGAAATCAGCAAAAAAAATGATCGGAAAGGGCTTGATCTGAACAGTTTTTTATTGAACGGTTAAGTAAAAAACTGCTCGGATCAAGCCCTTCCCGATCAATTTTTTTTGTTGATTTCTCGCGGGTACCCTTAAAATCACGTTCTGAACACATTGAGCGGCTCGGATCGTCACAATTCGATCGGGAAAGGGGAGTCCCGCACGGTAAGGCCGTGCGGGATCCCTCATTGGATCCTAAGTGTGTGTGTATATATATATATGTATATATATATCATTGGATCCTAAGTGTGTGTGTATATATATATGTATGTATATAATACACACACACACCCACACACATATATATAACCTTACTTCTCGTCAAATTGAACAGTCCAAAAAAAATGGTATGTTGTATATGCTGGACCTATAGGCCTTCATGAAATAAGATATCTAACCCAGCCAACACACTCTGTCTGCCCAAATACGAGCTGGGCCATAAACTAAACAACAAAACTTATCTAGGCCATTAGTGCGAGAAGTCAAGCCTCCATGAGAGTATGTGGGATAACTGACAGATGCATTACAGAAGGAAGTCAATACTAAATGAGCGATGTGTTGGGATGGTTAAATTATCATCTCGGAACTGTAATGTACAATGTTCCGGATTGTACATTAATTGCGAAAAAAGCTAGGGTTTTGGCATTTGCTTGTAACATAGATTTTCCTGAACAACCCAAACTGGTAAAAAGTAGACTGCAATGGAGCACGGATAAGGACATGGGACAGGCCAATTATCAAAAAAAGGGGGGCACGGCATGGTACACAGTAATTTTATGTTTAGTAACTTTTCCGTAATGCATACCTACAAGATAAGCACTAAATATTTTGGTTAGGGCTCCTATCAGATATGTTATCGACCAATGGTATAAGCCTATATATACACAGGTTTTATTACACTTTTTCCAACATTGAAGTTATAAAATATTTATTCCCAGAAAAGCTTTTAAATTTACAAAAGTCAATGAGTCGTGTCCCCATGAGTGTCCTTGCCATGTCCCACATGCATCGGGCGTGTCTTTGGCTTGTCCCTCCATAATAATGGGCACGCCATGTTACATACTTCGGTGTGTCCCTGGAGAGCCCAACACGGATCCGGCCACTCCTTGGTGTCGGTGCTTCATAGGCAAACTGTAATGCCCTCGGAACGCTTGATCCATAAATGTCTAAAACCGTTATTCAATCCCAACAACCGGTGTTAACAATAAGTAACTTCCTGCAGCATATAAAAATACAAAACCTACTCTTTCAGTATCATCTTAAAGCATTAATCCATTTCACATCAAAAAATCTCATGCAGACTTATGTTTCATAAGGTTATGAATGAGCTATTATCCGTACAATCACGAATCATTTTCCCAGGTGCACAGCCTTGCCACGTACTACACCGCTCATACCAAGTAGGGTGGCCCCACATGTCCGTAGGGTTGGGATTAGACTGTATAATGTTTCTCCCCAGCTGCATTAAATCTTGCATCTACAGAAGAAAACCGAAGCAAAAATCTTTCTGCATGAAAAGGAGAAAAATCCTCTACACCGAAAGCAAACCCACCAAAGAAAACATGGCAGGGAGTTTAACAAAGCCTGAATCCAAACAATCTACCTTTAGGCGTAGACACAACCTAGTTGTTCACATCACAACTCAATGGAAATTATCAAAACCACACGAACCAAGCTAGATAACTAAAAAAACAACAGACTACTACTAAAGCAAACCCACCAAAGTAAAGAGGGCAGGGAATCTAACAAAGCCTGAAACCAAACAATCACACTTTTGGCACAAATAGTTCCCAACCCAATTGCATGCATACACCTCAAGGCGAATTGAAAAAACTGAAGGAATTAAGACAAGATAACAACAAAAACAACAGGAAAACAACAGACTACAACCAAAGCAAGTCCACCAAAGTAAAAAGGGTAGGAGTCTAACAAAGCCTGTGAAAACAAACAATCTCAGTTTTGGCCCAGATGCAAGAATCAAAATTTAGCAGTAGTAGAAGAGCAATTGCGCTCTTCGAACCTCTCTCAATGCATATCTTACCTGTTGTATGGTTTTCATCTCTTGATTTTCATGATTAATGAAAATTTTCTTTGCCGTTCAAAAAACAAAAATCATAGAGTTTAACAACCCAATTGCATACATCACACCCCAATGGGAATTGACAAAACCAAAAAACTAAATCAAGAAAACAACAACAAAAAACAACACGGGAAGAACAAACCGCATCATCTCTGACTATCTTCTCAATCTTCTGCTGATCCAAACCCGACCCAGGTCTTTTCAGATCAAGATCCTCACCGTCGTCCCAATCATCTATGTTGTAAACGGGTTTGCGATCCGACCTCACGCGAAGCCTCTCCACTAAACTACTCATTTTGTCCCTGCAAAGAGAGAGAGAGAGAGAGAGAGAGATGGGTCTGAATTTTTACGAGAATTAAGCACCAATGGAAGACTGGAAATGGGTTTGAATCAAAAGGACATATCTTGAGAAATGAGTAGAGGGAGAGAGCAAACCGTAAGCGAAGGACCCACCTGGGAAAAGCTGCGCAGGAAGCGAGAGTGACAATGTGGGATTTTGGTCTGAAGATCGAGGGGTATATATACACGTTTGGCGTGTACTATGGACAGAGCATTTTTGGCTTTTGTCAGAGTAAAATAGGGCCGCAAACTAACCAAGTTGCTGGTAAGCAACTCAAAACTCGGCCCGTTTTAGGCTATCGAGCGAAGCTTGAGTTTTAGGCTTGCTTAGAAATTAAGCCAATTTCAACACTCTAAAGCTCAGTTCAGCCCGTTTATATAGGCTCGGCTTATGAAAAAAAAATGGATCGAAATCGATGGTATAGTAAATGAGCCAAGCTCAAATACTAGAAAGCTTGACTCGGCTTGTCTATCCGGTACATAAATCGTTTAACACAATTTTGACGTGGTTCTAAAGTTCTAACAAGTTCTCTCGTGGAAGTCATTTCAGGCCTCGAAATAGGACTTGCTCCATTTTACCAAAAGAAAACATGTCTTTTTACCTTATGTTTTGTGGTGGTATTATCCCTTTTGGAGGTCTAATGTAATGTTGTTATGCTCTAATTGCATAATGCGGGAACGGGTGCAAGTGTGGGAGTACGAGTATGAAAGCATATTACAAAAACCTTACCAACTATTAAAATTCGTGAATGGGAGAATTGAGCACACGAACGCAACGAAGATTGAGAGCGCAAGCGAATGCTATTTGAAAGATTATGTTATATTTGGGAGTGGGGAAGAAAAGAGAAATGGAGAGAGAATTATAGGAAAAGTGTGTTACATTCAATTGTTTGGTTTTACAAAAAGATAGAAAAGTTGCATGAAATTGTAAGAGAAGAAAGAAAATAAAAGAAAAGTAGGAATGGAAATCAATTTCAAGTATTTTTCTATTTCTGTTCCTCTTTTCAACTACCGAATCAAACAAGGGAGAGGAGATTTTCTGAATTTACTCTCTGTTTCCCTTCTCTTCTCTGGGTTCCAAACAAAGCCTCAATACATGAGTTCGAGTTTTTGCACTGGCGCTGTAAACTGCAATGTGATTTTTAATACGACCTGGGTAGATATACTAAGTTTGCAAACACTTAATATGAATAATTCATTCATGGAAATTATCTCTTTTTCTTGTATTTCACCTATTAACATGCTACGCTAATGAGTGGATTCGCTTAAAAGCAAATTGTGCAGTATACATTCATACCAAGCATAATAACCTTAAACCACCACGTGACCAAGATTGAGAGATTAAAAGACACTACTAGAAATACGAAAGAGAAAAATGATAAATGAAGTACATTTTGTTGCGAACAAACAACTTGTCTTTGGAATAGGCGCGCAAGATGAGGAAAGAAGGACACGTGTCAACCTATTAAAATGTTACGCCCACTTAAAGAAAATGACGAATCTAGATTAGCCCATGTGGGTGTTTTGGGTGATTGAATGGTATAATTAAAAGTTAAAAGGTATAAATTTTACGTTAAGATCTCATGAAAAAATATGTCATCGATTTCATTCTCGTTATTAATTTCACATTATCAAAGTGAGAAATTATCTTTTATTTTTATTTGCCAACTATAGCACATGCATTACATTAATGAGGTAGATTCCATTAAAGAAAATAACCTTGTGTACTAGAAGTTGCAAACCTAAAATGCGCCATGTAAGAAGAATGGGGAAATTTAAAGATAATAGGAAAAGTTGGAAACAAAATAATGATAAAATGAAGACTGTGTTATGGTAATGACAAACTTAACTGAGATTAGAAGAAAACTTGTCATTTTCACTAAGGCCTTGCTAAAAGAAATCTATCATTGTGTTTATGCAACAAATGACAAACTTGAATAAGGCCACTAGTAGAAATTGGAAGCTCAAAAGATACTACTAAAAGTTCAAAAGAGGAAATGGTGAGTGAAGTAGGTTGTGTTAGGCACAAGAATCGCACGTGTCATTTCACCTTTTAACATGCTACGTTAATGAGATGGATTTGCCTAAAAAAACACCAACTTCATGTTTGAACGAAACGTCCATTTTCTACAAACCTAGATTTGGCCATTGCTAAGGTAAGTCCTCGCTCTATCCTGATGTTAAACTTCACGTGCATCTACTCAGCTTAAATGACTTTGTTTTTGGTAATGGCGAAAAGAAAGAAGAAAACTAACTAGAGTGTTTTGGTCAGTTCCTATCTTTGCCAAGTGAACTACGACTCTATTGCCTTCATGAAGAGTGCTCGATTGCAAAGGTGAAACCAGGAGCTTGAAATTTTAAGCATGAGACACTATTAAAATACAAATTAACGATTCATATGGAAACATAATCATTGTCTCTCCCAATATAGCGATATTAGTGTGCGCGTGCATGAAAACGTAAGATAAAGTAATTGTTTTTCACTGCACATAACTTAACCATCCATTCAAGGTGAAACTCATCATTCTTGTAACCCTAATTTATTGCTTCCTCTCAATCAAAAACGCCTGCCCCTTCAAATCGTTAATGACCGATAATACATGTTAATGGGGGTCGCGCCTTTAGAGGGAAAAAAAATCCCTGAAAGTCGGAGTGCCAATAGAATACTACGGAGTACATCTTAACACTTGGATAAGAAATTATACAATTCATAACAAAATCTATGCATGTTGTAAGTAGCAAGTTGGGGTGCCACCCCACCATGTATGTCCACCACATATCAATTGTACTGTCATTTCTAGCAGTCATACTTTGATTTCCTTTGCCACGATTCTATATGGGGAATTTGGTGGAGCGGCACAACTTGACGGCAACAATGTCCCACCTGTGTCCGCGTTCCCAAAGGCACCCATGTGTGTCAAGAGGATTCGTGGCATCAAGGCCTGTTAAGGTTCTTCGCTTTGCAACCTCTTTGATCAAGTTGTTTTCCACTTCAGATTTGATTCAATGTCCACATTGTTAACATAATATTAGGAAATATTATGTTGTCATATTTTCTAAGCTTTATTATTCTATTTCAAGTTTAGTCAGATTATTATCTATGTTTCCTAGTTAGTCTAGGTTTCTTTATTATGTGTATTTCCTTGTTATGTGTCTTGTAGCCTATATAAAGGCATGCTATGTTATGGTTTAAAGACAATCAATAATACATCATTCCGTTTTTCTTCACACACATTTTGCAACTAGTGAGCCTTAATGGTTTTGAGGCCGTTGAAGATCTCCCATAACTTAGCTTCAGCACTTACCACTCCATAGATTAAATTCCAACCTTTCCATGATCCAGAATCCGCCTTCTTTCTCTGATTACTCATTCAAATTCAGCCGGTCAAAGATTGGCTCTTGAGCTTCCATGCATGTTCATCTTCAACCTATTTTACCCTGGAAAACACCAACCAATGTGTCTCCCTTGACGAAAAGTAAGTTTGGAAAGAGATTTAGAAACCTCACCAATTTCATCAGCATATTTATGCATAAATGAAGAATAGATTATACATCACATTCTATATTATCAAATAAGCAGAGCAAGAGCTCTTGAAATCTATTTGGGCGACCAAATGACTTCATGAAATAAAATCGATACTTCCACATAATCTTGGTAGCGTAGGAGACCAATTTTTAATTTCTACTTAACAACCAAATGTACCGAAAGCAACTGGAAAATAGTAGTAATTTTTTGAATAATGGGGCATGAAAAACATCCAATCAAGTGATGTCCTCTTCATCCTGGATCTAAATTAGAGAAACTAGACCACGCTTTTCCTGAATAGGAAATTAACAAGTATATGAATATAATCCTTCCAGTCTAGATAACATCTAGGGCATAAAGCATCTTGAGTCATTCCGTTAATACTCTTCTGGAGGTTGGTAAAGATGTTGCACGAGGCTCAATCCTTTAAGGCTCCCAGTATTTTCTAGACTTACGGCCCACCTCTAATTAAAACAATGCCCCAATTTGGAAATTCCTTTTTCTATCTAATTTTTATCTTTTTAGGCCTTGTAAAGCACATCCTCATTATCTTAAAGCGTATAAAAAACTCATTATCTATTCATAGTAATAGAAATTCTTTTTGTCCTAATGTCTAACAAGCAAGAAAACCTTCTTATCTAAAGGTCATACTATGTGAGAAAACCTCCTTATCGAACTGCACCGATACTGAATGTGGTAAATCCTATTTTGATCACAAGAATCTATAGCTGCTATAAATTACAACAATACACATAAAGAAAATACATTAAAATCAAAAGATTCAACACGATAATAGTAAATCTTGTTGTTTGTGGGAAAACGATTATTTTTTAATGGTATAAATAACGGAAAGTTTCTTATTGTAGACAACTTAATGGTTATCTAGTGATTCAGTTGATAAGGAGGTTGGTGAACCAATAAATTACAAATACGATTATGTCATGCTTTTACTGAGCATAGGACTTTGAAGATAATCAATTGCAAGTAGTGAATTCATGTAGCTAATCTAAGTAATTTAAAGTACTTGTTGAGGGGAGTTCTCAATCATTATTGCGAATGACATTTGACTTTCCAAATGTGATATCTGTATATATATTTTGTCTTTTAAGATTATACTACATCTGTCATTAATATTGAAGGAGAATCCAAATGAATCGCCCAATTTATATTGAAGATGAACAATGACATGATAATTGTGTCAACGTAAATCAATTAGGGCATTTTACCGAGCAAGTTAAGCAACACCTTGTCGATTAGTCTAGGAACATGTTACAATGACCTAAGTAGACTCCGCCAAATAGAATCTGCTTGAGGCAAAAACATAAATGATACTAGTAGAATATCCATAATATGCAATAAACATACATGATACAAGTAAAATTCTCCTATATGCACAGGACGTAAATGCAGTTAATGAGAATGTTATATATTTTCTCAACTTACATCATTAAAAAGCACTATATCTATCAACAACTATAGGTATCCACTTCAATAAAATATATCCGTATGGAACATAATGAAGCAGAATCATAAGTATGCAGGCCATCATAACTTACATCTCGAAATATTATTTGCAACAAATTAGAGAACGAAAAAGATGAATGAAGTAGTAGAAAATTATCAAATTGAATGAAATTGTTAAAATCCAAAGTTGTTAATGAACAATTCATATGATTGCTACATGCATTCAGCGTCGTGGTTGCTCCTAATGTACTTCTTTCTTGCAAAGGCAAATTTTTAAACGAAATGTGGAAACCCAATTAAATAAGAGAAAACATGAAAAAGAAAGGAGGACAGAAACTATGAGAGTGGTAACGAGCTCTTCAAAATATCTTCAGTAGAAAATTAGAAAAGCAAAAGGTTGACCAAAAGAAGAGAAATATTGGAAAAACAAAACTTCTGTAAGCTCTACAACTTTTAGAGAATACAAACAAAATAACTGGTTACAACTCCACAAAAATTTAGTGGAACAAAAATTTTACACAAGTCACAACACCACAAAAAATTTCGTTGTCAGAGATGGCATTACATACCTTCTATATAATTCCTTCCTAATGGAAATTTATGCATGTTAATCCTTAGTTCATGGACAATGAAGATGATGACTACTAAGAGAAAAGACCAATTTACCATGAGTTGATGCCAAGCGCTCTTTCTCCTGCTTCCTGGCTAATCAGCTGTACTTTTCAGCTTGAAGTCTTTCTGGGTCATAAGCTGCAACAAACACTGACAAAAAATTCCAACAACTATGTATAAGACGAAGTGATAACTAATGACAAAAAGTATGAGCAACAGCAACCCCCAGCTATGCCATTGTTCTAGCTTTCAGTTTCCAAGCTTATGATGTTGTCTATATGTCCTCTAAGTACATTAAGAAACTAAACAATCCTTGAAAGGGTTGTCAAAACTAAGTGAATACTTAAATGAAGATGATATTGTCTAGTCGTTGCATATAAATCTCACAAAGATCCAGGAAAAACCTTCAACTACTTATTTTGCTTGATAGAAAGTTCTAAAAATGATGGGTTGAATTTCTCCTTTTTCAGGATGCTCTTTCTATTTACAAAGAAAGCACCTAGATGCCCACATATGCAAAAGCGCAAGAGCATATGCATGCAGACTATACGAGAGAGAGAGAGCAAAAACATAGAACAATACTTAGTGGCACGAAACTGTAGAAGAAGCAGGAGCCCAGGAATATGATAGTTCCCAAGGTTGGAAGTATGAAAGGAACATGCACACATATTAAAAAAATAATGTAGCCTAGAATATGCACTTTAAAAGGGCAATCATTTTAGGTACTGAAAATATGGGTCAAGTTCACCATAGGTGTAAAAAATTGGGGTGTTACATTTTATGGTTTTCTTTGCAATGACTTGAGCTAGATATATGAGTTGCCAAGTGATAAATCCCTATTTTTCCCTACAAGGGTCATTCAAAAGTTCTCATCTTCATAAGAAGCATCAATGGGAGTGGGCTCCTATTAATCTCCTTACTTGGGAGCGCAGGAGCACACTCCAAAGGTTGGAGCAGCACCATTTTAGGAGCTCCCTATTACTTAAGGAACGATACAGCTAGGGGACAATATCACCTAAAACATGACAAGCAAATTAAAAACAACTTTAATCTAATATAATTTGTTGGACCATGTCAAATAAAAAATTTATATGTTAGTTGTAGTAGAAGATAATCTCAACCATTTTCTTCATCAACTTAACTAACTATAAACAAGAAGTTGTCAAGAATGATGGGAAACATGCATCTCGTATGTATGTTATTGTACTCATGTTACTTTTTCTGTTACATATAACTTGCCAAACAATCACATAACACAAACTAAAGAACATTGATTAAGGGAACTGTTGACAAATGCAAAATTCCTAATAGTACCGTAAGATTATGGAAGCAAATGCTTAGCAATGTTAGGTGGTCAATTGACAAACACGGAACATTTAATAAATTGCGATACAAAATGAGACACTACCATCCCTCCCACAGAATAGATCTCCCATCTCCATTTTATAGCAAGAACATCTAACATTAGGATTTCACAAACTCTTGAGGCAGTGTTTTGATGGAGGGATCTACAAAGAGAGAGGAAAATGTAAAGGAAAAGAGAAACTAAGATAATGAAGCGAAGAAGCAAAAACCCTCTACACATCCCTCTGAAAATAATCCCCAATATTTTCCTCCCCCTGGAATATCCTGCCACAAATTCAGAATCCAATGGGATATATGAAAGTATAAGTGCTTTCATCCAACCAATGAATCAGATATGATTTATAGGCTTATAGCCTTTGTCACCTTGGATTTGACTCAACTCTGCTCCAAAATTCCATGACACCAAACCAAGCCAAAGTGGTCAGGTGAAAATAGAACTATAGCAGTGCGATAGTGTCCCTATCCAACTAATGAACACTTGTAATTTACGCCCACCTTTTGATTTGACTCAACTCTGTTCCATCCAACTACAACCAGGAATCTTTTCCTGCAAACCCCTTCACAAACCTCCCAACCGAGACATATATATTGGAAAGCAAAGACCGATAACCACTTACATCAGGCTCTAACTCAAAGCAGTGCTTAGCTGCAATTTCTCCTATCTTAAGATTACTATGCACGCTGGAAGCAAGAAGCAAAGCTCCCCAAACCTAGCATGTGGTTGCATTGGCATGCTTTTTATCAACTCATATGCTTCCTCCAATGGCCCTACCTGCCCTAACATATCGACCATAATTCCATAATGGTTCACCGAGAGCACAAGTTCATAATGCTTCTGCATCAAGTTAAAGCATTTGTAGCCTTCTTCAACCAAACCAAAATGGTTATAGGCGGTTAATATCCCAGTGACAGTAATTAAATTTGGAGAAATTCGGGCCTCCATCATTTGTTCAAATAAAGTGATGGCATTCTTTGCCCTATCGTTTAATCCACATCCCAAAATCATTGCAGAATACGAAACCACATCCTTCTTTTGCAAGAGTTGAAACAGCTTGTATGCCTTATCAATGCTTCTGCACTTTGCGTACAAGTCTATCAAGGCAATAGCCAAATGGTCATCAATTTGAATTCCGAGTTGCTTCTACGACTCGATCCAAGATCCGAATGTCATATCTCCCAATTGAGAACAAACGGATAGAACATTAGCAAATGTTTATTTTATCTGGCTGAATATTTACATTGGGTTGAATCATCTTGTTGAATAGCTGAAGGGCCTCCTTTGATTAGCTATTTTGAGCATAGCAAGCTATCATGGCATTGTACAGCAGTAGATCTTTCTCACCCATCTAGTCAAAGAGATCCTTAGCAAATTCAACATCACCACATTTCGAGAATCCACTAATCATTGTAATTCTCGAAATGTTATTTCTTCTCGGCATTGCATCAAAGAAACTCCGTGCCAATTCTATCTTCCCACTATCCAAATATCCACTAATCATCGCATTCCAAGAAGCTATATTTCTCTTTGGCATCTGGCAAAATAAATCGCACGCTTGCTCTATATCCCCTTCTCTCCCATATCCCGAGACCATCGAATTCCAAGAAATAACATCCTTCTCCGGCATCTCATCAAACATGCTACGCGCCAAGGCCAAGTTCTCCGACTTCACATACCCAAATAGTATCGAATTCCAAGAAACCACATTTTTCTCAAGCATTTCATCAAACACCTTCCACGCAATCTCCACACACCCTACCTTTGAGTAGAAATCAACAAGAGTTGTTTGCACATAAACAACCTTACAAAACCCATGTTTATGAACTTGAGCATGAATTGAACCCCGTCAATCTTATACCCAATCCTACCACATGCCTTTAAAGAATGAGATAAGGAAAAAGTGTTTGGACACAAACCCAATCTATGCATCTCTACATACATATTAAAAGCCTCTCTAAACTGATTGTGCAGGGAAAGGAACCTAATGGTACAAGACCATGAAAAAACATATGGGTCTTGCATATGGGAGAGAATTAAACGGAGATATTGAGTTGTGGATTGAGAGTAACTGAGTTGGGGTACGAGAAGTTGACGAATGAGTAAGGGTTGGAGATGGTTAAGACCGTCGGTGAGAATGAATGCATGGATTTGGTTTGCTTGGTTGAGTGTTAATGGGTTATTCAACAAGGTTCCTAGCTTTAAAACCACCATTTGGGAATGAGGCTATATTAACGGCTTGTTTGGCTAGGGGATTTGCCCCCAGATTTGGTTCGCACCTGGAGTTGTTCTCCGTCCTCTCCTCTTCTCTGGTGTTTGGAAGCGAAAAACTCCACCCCGATTTGCTCCCTGAATTGGAGACTTCGGACTTGTAATCCACCTGCGCCCGGATTTGTGAACGACAGGGGTACCCCTGTCATTGGTTATGCAAGGTTGGTGAATTACTTTGTTGCCCTTGAAATCTCTCGACCTCGTCTTCTACTCTGGACCTCTTCTTCTGTCGTACACCGCTGTTCTATGGTCGCATGATTTCTCAGAGGAAAATGAGAGGAAATAAATAACACAATTAATTGAAAAATCCAAGTGGTACCTCAGGGTGTTCCTCGCAGAGATCATTGGCATCGGAGAAGAAGGAGGTCACCAATCGTCGGCGTCGAAGTAGTCAGACCGGGAGTGGGCGCTCAAGGGCGGTGTGGCCTAGCAGATTTGGGTTTTGGCGAATGGAGGTTGGAAGAGGGGGATGGGGATGGGGGGAGAGAGAGGGAGGCGGTGGTGGAGGTATTGGGTTGTGTATCTGTGTTGGGCACTGTATCTCACATCTCTCCCTTTTCTACGGGCTAACCAAGGGTGAAGAATTACTCCTCTCTTCTTTTTTTTTCCTTTTTCTTTCTTATGACAAGCAGAAGGAATTATTACCCTAATGAAATGAAAAAGAGCACACTCATACATAAGAGTATATGGGATGGGTTGTGTATATCTCACAATGTCTCACTTTTCAATTATATTTTCTTAATTTTTTTTCGGGAAATAATATTTTTATAGTAAATAATATGTTTTAATTATTTTTTTAGTAAATAAATTTATTTTATCCTACAATTAATGATAAATATGTATTATTCTAATTATAATGAAATTGATCTAATTTGTCCATTAAAACAATAAACTAGAGGGCAATTAAGTCATAAACTCCCTCCGTGCCCATTTAACAATGTATTTGAGAGTTGTGTCATTTTCAATTGTTTATACTCCCTCCGTCCCTTTTTTTTGTGTCCAGTATTCCATTTTGGGCTGTCCCTTAATAAGTGTCCATTTTGTAAAGTTAGGGGGGGTAAAAGTTGGTGTATTGTCTATTTTGTCCCTAAAAGTAGATTTTATTTTAAAAAGTTAGTGAGTAAAGGTGTAATGATGATGGATAAGTAGGGAAAGTGGAGGAAAAAGTTGATGTGAAAGGTGTAATAATGATGTCTTTTTAATAAGTTGGAGTTACGAAGCAGGACATTTAAAAAGAGACGGAGGGAGTACTATTAAATAATATATTATATTTATGTGATTTTAAAATACTGTCTAATAGAACTAATTGAGATCTATCAAACAACATTCATATTGCATATAAAATTTATTATCAATTTGAAAATATATATTATTTTTTATCCGATTAGAATAAAATGAGGGACCATTAAATAAGGATAGAGACTCCATAATGAGATTAGAGGAACATGTTCCCCATTTCAAAACAAAGTTCTAAAATTAGCCCTCACGCACATACATTTTAAATGACCAGTTCATATTGATGAGTTCACGCTAATATTTTGTCTTCAGTATTTTTTTATTACTCCAACTACAACTTACTTTTTTGTAATTTTTGTCTAACTTTTCATAATGTGAACCAAAGTAGAAAAAATTCATATAATATGATACTCTACACAAAAAAATATGAGTTGTTTGGTATTTTAGTGAATTTTTTTTTTCTTTTTCTCTTAGCCATAATTTTTTTTACACTTCTCTTATTGAGACGGATGATTAATCGTAAAACTAGAACATGAATTTAACAAAGATTCAGAAAAGACAACAAAAGAACCGAAACAAAAAATATCCAAAATATTAGCATGAACTCACCCTTAATTTTTTTGGGAATGATTTTAGCACAAACACTAAAAAACAAGTTTGGGAGTGCATTTTATAAGGGAGTGGAGCGAAAATCTTTTTGTTTTTCCGTTTTTATTACTAGTTGTGAGCCAGCATTTTAGGCTTTCTTGCATGTATATATGGGTTTCCAAAATTTTGTTGGAGAAAAAAAAGAAGACCGTGACCCCGTGCATAGGACGGGCCGAGATACTGCAACTTATACCGCCCTTTGTGCTATGAGGTTTTGGTTTTGAGCTGACGGAGCAACATTGAAACGTCTAACTAAGAAATTGGTCATGTAAGTTGTTTGCACCAAAAACATGTCAATTGGACACTTACTTTATCCTTACTCGGACAAAATCCAACCAAATTTGAGTTCCACAAAGGCAAGAACTTGGTAGGTATCTTGTTTTGCCGCAGTCCTCCAGAAATAGTGGCTTCTTCTGAATCACCTTGATATCCTGATCCATTCAAACTCCTAAGGAAATCTGGATGGCAAAGAAACAATCCCGCCCGGCGGGAAAACAATGAACCACAATGGCCAACAACGAAAACCAAGTCCTCGACTATGGGAGCCTCTTTTAAGTCTATCTGAAATGTCCACTGGAATGGCATCTAGGTTCGGGGAGCCAGTTTTAAGTCTATCTGAAATGTCCACCGGAATGGCATCTAGCTTGAGAACTGAACAGCAAAATCCAGAACTTGATCCACCACAAGAAGTCAACTTTACTGACCAAAATCAATTGAGCTAGAAGGTGGAATTCACTTCGGACGTTAAGTAAACTATCTAGAAAACTTCTCTATGTGAAGAAAGAAAATTTGCATCCTCAGTCCCCAGAACCTGCATTAACGGGAAAAATTGAGAAAGCAAATGATCGAAGAACATAACTAAAACACTAGGAAAAAACTAACAAGCGTAAGAACATTAAAGATCAAACTTTAAACTGTTGAGGCCATCCAAAAACTATTGAGGTCAAACTTTAAACTACCTCCTCTAAGATAAGGACAGTATGGCGAACCTTACAAAAACTTGATAAAAGGGTCCTTCAAACCAAAATACCGAACCAAAATACCGAATCAAGGGTGACACATTACAGGTCAAACTTTAAACTGTTGAGGCTATCCCATGTCCTATTGATCATCCTCTGTGAGTATGAAACATCGATTCAAAGTCGACAAGCAATGAAACAAACTGAAGCTTTCGTAATACCTGTTTGAATGGATCAATTACCCCAAACCAACAGTTAGCAAAGTGAAGGATTCTTAAGCGAACAACTAGGATATTTGCAATAGGCATAACCAAAATCCATCAAATTACCATCAAGAAATGGAGCGACATAAAGCCATGAGAAATTGGTTAATACGTCCATCTGGTACGAGGGAATCATTGACTTCAAAAACATACATTCTCAGGCAACAAGAAATAATTCAAGCTAGGTGGAAATTCAGAAATTCTAGAAACGAAGTAATAACTTCACCATAACTAAATGGCAATTAATCGACAGTTAAAGCTGCAAAAAGGACACCGAATGCATCAAGAGTCGCTATAACCAGTCAATGTCATCAATCAAAATAATCCAGACAATTTCTTTGTGAAGAGCTTTGTTTATTTGGGTTTTCTCTGGTGAAATAGAGATAGAGGACGCTTGCTTTTAAGATAAAGCAGATAATCAAATTTTCAAACCGGGGGATGTTAAGCAAGATATTCCTTGCCACTGCTGGCTCGTTGAATAACTACAAACATAGCGATAGGTAGAGTAGTGCCAAGGAATGGCCCTGGGTACGCATAATGAAGCACTAATTCAAGAGAATGAACACAGGTCTTACAATATGGCCCAAGTATTTAGAACATCTCAAATATTCAACATGTGTGAATAATAGGACCACCTTGACTTTCTAAGGTTAGTGAACACTTACAAGTTAGATAATATGTCAAATTTTGTTCAAGTATAGCATAAAGAGTGCCTTGAGGAATATGATGGCAACTGGCATTGTGTTGCCTATGAAGCCTAAGGGGTACTCTGGTTATATCATGAAAACATGGTTAACAACTCAGAAATTTTAGAAGCTCACCATGTCTTTATGCAAAACCGCAAGATTGTCTTCAAGTAATGAACCTTCCGGAAAGTAATCTTAAATGGCTCCTACAGTCCTACTTTTGTAGGAGACTTGATGAAAAAAGGTAGATTGAACCCTTCCCAGTGAACGTGTCCAGTTCAAATGTCATTCAATTGCTTATATTGGTCCTAATGTCTAAGATAGCAGGTCAAAGATATTCATAACACATCACAGAAAATATAATCATATTCTTCGATGACATGCTAATATCATCAAGGAAACCGGCGGAATTGAAACCTAGAGGAGAGAAAAAAGCATTATTGGAAAAGTACATCCTAATTAGGTTGGGACACATGACCCGACCATTCATGTGCTCGCCAATCCTCAAACAGAGTTGCTAAGGCACCAACCTAAAGAAATGACCAAAAAACATGCCAAAATAGGTCAGGAAACAATGGACATGGCATCACAAGAAAACAGGAAAAAAAACAAAAAGCGTTGCTTAGCATACTTATAACCTTTAGCCTTCGACTTGATGCCCGGCAACCATCTCTGTTGATCCTCATGGATGGAACATAGAAAAGAGCTACTATGTGCTCTATCAACAGAATTGTGGGGACCTAGTGGTCCGTAAAAAGCAACAAAGGTGGGGGAAATGATGGCATACATAGAAATTTCCAATAAAAGAGTTCTATCTGGTTTGCATCATCTTGTGTCAGTCTATGAATGTTGTACGAATTCAATCATGCAGATAGTAGAATAACCTTATATTGAGTGAAGTCATGAATAGCAGGTTGTAAAACTTAACGACTTTGGTATTTTTTGTCATGTATTTGTGACAAGAAAAAGGACATTGGGAGGAGTTGAACATGGTACCCCACTACACAGACCTGGCAAAGCCAAGACCCATGAGAAACACGGTTATCTTGTGCAGGTGGCCCTAGAGGTTGAGATGAGTTGAACATAGGACCTCCACTTTTGTATGTGTAGTTTCTCACCAAACAACCTTTTTTTTTGAAAAGCGAAACTTACCAAACAACCTCCCTTCTCAATATTGCTTATGCTTGTCTACGGGCCACAAGTTGAATATACTTGAATTCAACGTTGGCATTGAATAGGACTGAAAGGGGTACTCTTTACTTTTCTTTGAATTGTTGGGAATTGCCTTCCATTTCCTTTATGTTTTAGTTTGCAGTGTTACATAATACTTAAAACCTTTTTTGCAGCAAGGTCAATTCGCCAACTGAAACCTGTAGAGAGAAAAAGAGGTATGTTTCATATTTTAGAGAAAAACCAACCATTTTCTCTTTAGTTTCAATCAGGTCTTTAATTGGTGAAATCCCATTTAATTTGTACATTTTTGAACAGGACTTTGGAGGCTTTTCG
Organism: Rhododendron vialii; assembly: GCF_030253575.1. Lineage (NCBI taxonomy): Eukaryota > Viridiplantae > Streptophyta > Magnoliopsida > Ericales > Ericaceae > Rhododendron > Rhododendron vialii. The sequence continues at coordinate 41,081,724 of NC_080558.1, forward strand.
AAACGAAGTTGAATATCAAAGAAGAGTCTGAACCTAAATTAGAAGGAAAGGTATGCAACGAATTTTGCTTCAGTTCTTTTTAAAAAGTTGAGTCCAAGTCGAGAGTAAACAGAGGTGGCTTAGTTGATCAACTACAATTTCGATGACATTCAGATTGAACAACAAATCCAACAATATCAACCAATATTTAGAAACTATCTGATGAGAAAATGATTGTCAATGAGCACAGTGGGCACTTAGCCCTTTGAATCCTTCCTCTAATTGCCAGAGTTCAATACATGTGCAGACTATTTAGAAAAGGCCTCAAGGGTATGCCACCCATTTACATAAGAAAGCGAGGAACATAAAGAAAAGGCCAAACAATAAAAGGACCTATGCACCACTCTAAACTCCAAAAATGTCTAACATGTCAAAGAATTGATTTAGTGAAGGTTGCACTCCCTGAACTCCCCAACCATTGTTGGTGCCCGACCTCTAGTTAAGAATGTGTACAGGGGAAAAGTACAGAAACAAAAGTAGAAGCACATGTGTTTTTCCTTCCACTTCTATCCTAACTCAAGAAAAGTTCTAAGTCATACATTTTTATATTTGGAGTATAGAAACTAAAATGCCACTAGGCCTGCTCCCCCCTCCCCCGGGAATGGTTCTATAACATAACGCTATTGAGTTCCTTGATTTTTTTGAAAGTAAGGGGTATGTTATTCTCGTAGTTAAATTTTTTTCGAGAGCAACCACATTGTATATGTATTGCCAATGCTTAAGCCTGTCTAGTCCTTTCCAGCTCATACCCCATTGATCTTTCCATCTAGGGGTAATGTATGGTTCTTTAGATTCTTGGCTTGTCTTCCACGGCCCGAAATTTTTATGCGAGTTTGGAACTTTTCTCTATTTAGCCTATTGACGCAATGTTTGCGTCACCTTTTTTTCTATTGCCCCAGGAGAACATGGATTTGGATGAAAACAGTTACTCAGGTATGTCTCTCTATTTAGAGATTGAATACCTGTTTATATCTGCATTTTATGATCCCCAGCACTAGGGAGACTAATTGTATCTGATTCTTTGCTCTGATACCTTTTGTTTATGATGCTTCTTGGAGATGCCCTTGCAAGTTTGGATTTAATAGCAATAGTAGTTTGTAGAAGAAATAGTCAGTTACTGTACTAGAAATTTGCTCTCTTTTGTTATTCAAGTGATGATTGGAACACTTCGGTTAGTGTTTTGTTTGTGGGTTGGGTTAGGAGTAGATGTTTAATGCTATTCTTGATTTGAACCATCTTTTATGCAGGAAATGTTAAGCAGGGCAAAACCGAGATTTACACTCCTAGAGATGACAAACGAGATCCCCTTCCAGGAGCAGAGGTGGTGCAAGATAATTAGATTCTCTAGTTCTTACTTCCTACTGCTTCAACAAAGGGACATCATGGGCTAAGCTTGCTAGCACTTGTCATATATCATCTGTACAAAGTTTTCGTCGCAATTTTATGTCTTCTTCTGCTAAATTTGAGAAGTTTCCTGCAAAAGCTATATCTGGATCTGGTGAGAACAAGCCTTCGTCCGGGTTGCCAATCGATTTGAAAGGTTAGACTCGTGTATTTCCTTCTTTTCACGCAGATGCTCATATTACTGGGTTCGGTAGTAAGGTGTCTTTACATGAGTACAATATTAGGATAGAAATTTGTGAAATGACCAGGCAATATCACAATTGAAGGCACCAACAGAATATCAGTGTTGCCACATATGTGTTTCGATTCAAAACCGTCAACCAATACAAGAATAACACTATACTGTAAAGCTATGTGTGCAATACTCATATTCCTGAAAAATCAATTACTACAGAGAATCAAAACTGAGGAAGTTCCAGTAAACCAAAACACTGAGGAGCTCAACATGAATTATACATATCTGACATTGGCATCAACCAATTAAAGCCGATAGTTAAACAACAAAATCCTGCATGCTGTAACTCATATGTATAGTCTCCAAGGACTGGAAACAGGAACATGTAGACTTGATACAAACAGAAAAGTACAGTAAAACAGTGATGACTATCCAAGGACACAGCCAATTGAATTTCCAGTGCAACAGTTACGTTAGCAACCCAATTCTTATTATCGTGGCCTGTGGGGAAGAACAAGAAGGCCTACCTTAGATGTACATGCATACCTCAACAAGGAAACACAGACAAGGGGTGGAGCAACCTGCAAATGTTAACAGAACATATCAATTGACCCCTGAATAAGTGCTCTGCCCGCTGAAAGCAAACTGTGTCCACACATCTTCTGATTTTGCAAATTGTCATCCTTAATCCAAATCCTCTATGCAATTGAACATTTCCATGTCCTTCTACCTGAATCCTTATCTTTGCAATTTAACTTTTCCATGTCCTTCTACCTGAATCCTTGGGTAAGGATACTCGGTGGCTTTTTTGCCTGATAAGTAGTAACTAAAGAAAAGCATCGAAGTGGATGCAACCATCATACGGTTTTAAACAGTGGTTTCAAACAATATCTTAGTACTTTTAGGGATCAATTCTTAGAACAAATCAAATGAAAAAACCCCAAGGTACCAGGCAGTGCAAGGATTCTCAAATGAGGGAGCCTGCTAAAGGATGTAGTGCAATGTGGTTTTAACTAAAACTACTACTATAATTGTTCTAAGAAAAAAAATTGAATACATATTATAAATCTCCTTCACCATCCTAAATGCAAAAACCAAAAATACCTAAGAAATTCCCTTTTTTCATAAATTAGCTTGTTAACCAAAGGAATTTTCAATTATTACGTGCCTTTGTGAATGTTGAGCACAGGCCTCTCACATTTATCTAAGCATAGAAACAGTGGAAATGTTCCAGTACGTGTGATAAACTTGCAGAATTAAGAAATATACTACTTGCGCACAAAATCTGGTTGCAAGTTAGAGAAAATGGTTGCTAAGGAAATATTACTAAATACGGAGAATCTTCAAAAACACTATAAAAGCCAATAAAAAGTCTTCCCAGCAACCTGATCATTTTGTCTTTTCTTTGTCGTGAAAATAACCTGATCATGGATCTCTAGCAGCCAAATTTATACCGATCCCAAATAAAACAAGAAACCCTCGAGAGATGAAGAAGTTTGAAGGAGTGCCATTCCCAAGGACAGGGAACATAAATTGTCAAGGTACACCATCTAACCACTTTCTCCATTTTAACCCACCATCTTTTCTCTTTTTAACGTAAATTAGAGAGATCCACCTTAGATGATTTTTTCTTTGTTTTGACAGGTAGAAAGTCCCAACTTACATGATCTTAAGCCATTTTCAACATCCAGCAAATGGTGCTTGAAGAATAAATGACTCCATGACAGATCAAATCCCTTATCAAGACTAGGTTTCTTAGAAAAGGTCATAGCATAGAGCCTCTAACGAAACTACCACTCCACTCCAAATCCCTCGAAGTCCCCACTCTATGAAACCACCAAATTTATGCAGTTGTATCAAGATAGCAATAGAAATGCGGACCTATCAATCTCTACAACTACTTTGAGTCTATTATGATGCAAAACACATGCTATTACCATGGCAAAACACCAAAACTGGAGACCATAGAATGAAAAACACAGGAAAAGAAGTTGCTAAACGTTAAGATTGTTATTGAAATGTGATAATTTACATCACTCAAGCTACAACACCCACTCAGGGTTGAGTTACACATAAAATCAGAAAAAAGTACAAAGCAATCAAGGAAAGTTAAGAAGCAACAACTTTCTGCCAATTGTATACAGATGGAAATGGGAAACTCATGCCTAACTGGTCAAACAAGCATTCAAAGGTTTGCCAATCATTTATTTTCCGAACCATTCTCAACACCAAGGCCGTACAGAACGCCTGCATATTTCTCCGTGGAGCCAATGAAGAAGTTGGTTGTCTTTCAACTTCTTAAATGCACAAGAAGTGAGTAAACTATCCAAACCAGCTTGATGGCAAATGCCAATCCTCTCAACCTCCAAAAGCTCCGCAAGCTTGTTCAACCCACCATGAAGACTATTGCAAAACTTCATCAATTGCTAGATATCGTACATCATCGGGAAGTACATATTCATAAGGTCAAAGAACCCAGCTTGCGTATCGGGTAAATCCCTGCAAGTCAATAACTTCAGCAAATACCCAAAATCATAGCCACTGTGAAACGTCACCCAATGCACATTATCATTCAAAACAATCCCCGAAGATATCAAAAGCTCGCCAAACCGGTTGGCATCGATACCCATCTCATTATTCTTCTTGAAATCGATCCCACACTGCCTCAACAGCTCAATCGAAGCATTCGCAAAAATATCCTCGCTCACGCTAAACTCGCGGATATCGCGAATCAAAGCAAACTCCTCATCAAGAGGAATTAGCTTGTTACATCTCGTATGATGGGAACATGAATCTCGTATGTATGTTATTGTATTCACGTTACTTTTTCTGTTACATCCAACTTGCCAAACAATCACATAACACAAACTAAAGAACATTGATAAATGGAATTGTTGACATATGCAAAATTCCTATTAGTACCGTTAGATCATGGAAGCAAATGCTTACCCAATGTCAGGTGGTCAATTGACAAACACAGAACATCTGATAAACTGCAATACAAAATGAGACACTGTCATCCCTCCCACATAACAGATCTTCCATCTCCATCTTATAGCAAGGACATCTAACATTAAGATTTCACAAACTCTTGAGGCAGTGTTTTGATGGAGGGATCTACAGAGAGAGAGGAAAAGGTAAAGGAAAATAGCAACTAAGATAATGAAGCGAAGAAGCAAAAACCCCTCCACACGTCCCTCTGGAAATAATCCCCAACATTTTCCTCCCCCGGAATATCCTGCCACAAATTCAGAATCCAATGGGATATATGAAAGTATAAGAGCTTTCATCCAACCAATGAATCAGATATGATTTACAGGCTTATAGCCTTTGTCATCTTGGATTTGACTCAACTCTACACCAAAATTGTGGTCAGGTGAAAATAGAACTATAGCAGTGCGACAGTGTCCCCATCCAACCAATGAACACTTGTAATTTACGCCCACCTTTTGATTTGACTCAATTTTGTTCCATCCAACTACAACCAGGAATCTTTTCCTGCAAACCCTCTCTCAAACTCTTGGCATCATCCCACCTCCCAACTGAGGCGTATATACTAGAAAGCAGAGACCGATAACCACTTACATCAGGCTCTAACTCAAAGCAGTGCTTAGCTGCAATCTCCCCTATCTTAAGATTACTATGCAAGCTGCAAGCAAGAAGCAAAGCTCCCCAAACCCCAGCATGTGGTTGCATTGGCATGCTTTTTATCAACTCATATGCTTCCTCCAATCGCCCCGCGCGCCCTAACATATCGACCATAATTCCATAATGGTCCGCCGAGAGCACAAGTTCATAATGCTTCTGCATCAAGTTAAAGCATTTGTAGCCTTCTTCAACCAAACCAAAATGGTTATAGGTGGATAATATCCCAGTGACAGTAATTAAATTTGGAGAAATTCGGGCCTCCATCATTTGTTCAAATAACGTGATGGCATCCTTTGCCCTACCGTTTAATCCACATCCCAGAATCATTGCAGAATAGGAAACCAAATCCTTCTTTTGCAAGAGTTGAAACAACTTGTATGCCTTATCAATGCTTCCGCACTTAGCGTACAAATCTATCAAGGCAGTAGCCAAATGGTCATCAATCTGAATTCCGAGTTGCTTCATATACGACTCGATCCAAGACCCGGATGTCATATCTCCCAATTGAGAACAAGCGGATAGAACACTAGCAAATGTCATTTTATCTGGCTGAATATTTACATTGGGCTGAATCATCTTGTTGAATAGCTGAAGAGCCGCCTTTGATCGGCTATTTTGAGCATAGCAAGCTATCATGGCATTGTACAACAGTAGATCTTTCTCACCCATCTGGGCAAAGAGATCCTTAGCAGATTCAACATCACCACATTTCGAGTACCCACTAATCATTGTAATCAACGAAACGTTATTTCTTCTAGGCATTGCATCAAAGAAACTCCGTGCCAATTCTATCTTCCCACTATCCAAATATCCACTAATCATCGCATTCCAAGAAGCTACATTTCTCTCTGGCATCTGGCGAAACAAAGCACATGCTTGCTCCATATCCCCTTCTCTCCCATATCCCGAAACCATCGAATTCCAAGAAATAACATCCTTCTCCGGCATCTCATCAAACATGCTACGCGCCACGGCCAAATTCCCCGACTTCACATACCCAAATAGTATTGAATTCCAAGAAACCACATTTTTCTCAAGCATTTCATCAAACACCTTCCGCGCAATCTCCACACACGCTACCTTTGAGTAGAAATTAACAAGAGCTGTTTGCACATAAACAACCTTACAAAACCCATGTTTATGAACTTGAGCATGAATTGAAACACCGCCAACCTTATACCCAATCCTACCACATGCCTTCAATGAAGAAGACAAGGAAAAAGTGTTTGGACACAAACCCAATCTTTGCATCTCTACATACATATTAAAAGCCTCTCTAAACTGATTGTGCAGGGAAAGGAACCTAATGGTACAAGACCATGAAAAAACATCTGGGTCTTGCATATGGGAGAGAATCAACCGGAGATATTGAGTTGTGGGTTGAGAGTAACTGAGTTGGGGTACGAGAAGTTGACGGATGAGTAAGGGTTGGAGATGGTTAAGACCGCTGGTGAGAATGAGTGCATGGATTTGGTTTGCTTGGTTGAGTGTTAATGGGTTATTCAACAAGGCTCCTAGCTTTAAAACCGCCATTTGGGAATGAGGCTACATTAATGGAGAACCTTTTTTTCCCTGTTCCAAATCACAAATCATGCATATATATGACCAAAAAAATTAGGAAAAAAACAACACAATTTCCCAATTCCAAATCACAAATCACGCACATATGACAAAAAATTGATAAAAAAACAAAAAAATCATGACTGTTACAGAATCACAGGTAAACTTTCTATCTCCAACGGTTATCGGAGACCTTCGTAACCAACCGATCCCCTTCTCTTTCGTGACCATTAGCCGGTCTAATCCTCACCACAACCTAACCAACCAGAAACCAATACAAAACATCAAATTCAAAATCATTTGAAGTAACTAGGGTTTCGAAAATGGTGCTACTTTTCCAATAAAAACCTTACCTAGAGAGGTGGATCAGCTGGAGCTGATACAACTTCTGTATGGGCAACAAATCTGGTGAATTTTTTTTTTTTGGGAGAGAGGTGTAATGGAGAGACGACAGTGCTTGATTATTTTGGAGAGAGAGGGATGTGGCGGAGGCCGGAGAGAGGCGGTGGTTGAGGAGCGGCTGAGAAGAACTTTTTGTATCGACTATTCGGCGGTATACTGAAGTAGTAAAAGTAATACTTAAATTATACACATACCCCTAAAATATATGATGTTAATAGATAGACCCCCAAAGTATTAATAATTATATTTTAACCCCAAGTTCGGGAGCCTAACTGAGCCGAATAATGTTAGGCTCAAGTTTGGCTGATTTATGGAACGAGCCAAAAATTAAGGTTTGGATTTAGTTCATTTAGTAGACGAGTCAAATTCGAACGAGTCATTACCGAGCCAAGTTTCGAACAGTTCGCAAACGACTCAGTTCATCTATAGCCCTAACCATAACATTTCAGTTTCTGAGGTTGACTCATAAACTCCCTCTGTGCCAATATAAGAGTGTATTTGATAGTTATGTCATTTTCAATTGTTTATATTAAATAATATATTATATATGTGTGATTTTAAAAATACTGTCGAATAGAACTAATTGAGCTTTATCAAACAACATTCATGTTGCATATAAAATTTATTACCAATTTGAAAATATAAATTATTCTTTATCCGATTAGAATAAAATGAGAGACCGTTAAATAAGAACGGAGACTTCATAATGAGATTAGAGGAACATGTTCCCCATTTCAATACAAAGTTCTAAAATTAGTCCTCACTCCTCACGCACATACATTTTAAATGACCAGTTCCTATGGATGAGTTCACGCTAATATTTTGTCTTCAGTATTTTTTTATTACTCCTACTACAACTTACTTTTTCTTAATTTTTGTCTAACTTTTCGTAATGTGAACCAAATTCGAAAAAATTAATATAAGATGATACTATGATACTATAGACAAAAAATATGAGTTGTTTGGTATTTTAGTGAACTTTTTTTTTTCTATTAGCCATAATTTTTTTTTAGACTTCTCTTATTGAGACGGATGATTAATCGTAAAACTAGAACATGAATTTAACAAAAATTCAGAAAAGACAACAAAAGAACCAAAACAAAAAATATCCAAAATATTAGCGTGAACTCACGCTTAATTTTTTTGGAATGATTTTAGCACAAACACTAAAAAACAAGTTTGGGAGTGCATTTATAAGGGGGTGGAGTGAAAATCTTTTTTGTTTTTCCCTTTTTGATTGCTAGTTGTGAGCCAACATTTTAGGCTTTCTCGCATGTACTTATGGGTTTCCAAATTTTTGTTGGAGAAAAAGAAGAAGACCGTGACCCCATGCATAGGACCGGACGGGATACAGCAACTTATACCTTGCCTCCTACCGCCCTTTGTGCTATTGATGTTTTGGTTTTGAGCTGACGGAGCAACATTGAAACATCTAACTAAGAAATTGGTCATGTAAGTTGTTTGCACCAAAAAACATGTGAATTGGACACTTACTTTATCCTTCCTTGCTCGGACACTAAACCCAACCAAATTTGAGTTCCACAACGGCAAGAACTTGGTATGTATCTTGTTTTGCCGCAGTCCTCCAGAAGTAGTGGCTTCTTTTGAATCACCTTGATATCCTGATCCATTCAAACTCCTAAGGAAATCTGGATGGCAAAGAAACAATCCCGACCGGCAGGAAAACAATGGACCATGATGGCCAACAACGAAAACCAAGTCCCTGACTATGAGAGCCTCTTTTAGGTCTATCTGAAATGTCCACCAGAATGGCATCTAGGTTCAGGGAGCCTCTTTTAAGTCCATCTGAAATGTCCACCGGAATGGCATCTAGCTTGAGAACCGAACAGCAAAAATCCAGAACTTGATCCACCACAAGGATAGTCAACCTTACTGATCAAAATCAATTGAGCTAGAAGGTGGAATTCACTTCGGACTTTTAAGTTAACTATCAAGAAAACTTCTCTATTTGAAGAAAGAAAATTTGCATCCTCAGTCCCCAGATCCTGCATTAAACGGGAAAATTTGAGAAAGCAATGATTGAAGAACATAACTAAAACACTAGGAAAAAACTAACTAGCATAAGAACATTACAGGTCAAACTTTGAACTGTTGAGGCCATCCAAAAACTATTGAGGTTAAACTTTAAACTACCTCCTCTAAGATAACGACAGTATGGTGAGCCTTACAAAAACTTGATAAAAGGTCCTTCAAACCAAAATACCGAATCAAGGGTGACACATTACAGGTCAAACTTTAAACTGTTGAGGCCATCCCATGTCCTATTCTTCCTCTGTGAGTATGAAACATCGATTCAAAGTCGACAAACAATGAAACAAACTGAAGCTTTCGGAATACCTGTTTGAACGGATCAATTACCCCAAACCTACAGTTAGCAAAGTGAAGGATTCTTAAGCGAACAACTAGGATATTTGCAATAGGCATAACCAAAATCCATCAAATTACCATCAAGAAATGGAGCAACATAAAGCCATGAGAAATTGGTTAATACGTCCATCTGGTATGAGGGAATCATTGACTTCAAAAACATACACTCTCAGGCAACAAGAAATAATTCTATTCCGATCAATCAAAAAAAAAAAAAGGCAACAAGAAATAATTCAAGCTAGGTGGACATTCAGAAATTCTATAAACGAAGTCATAACTTCACCATAACTAAATGGCAATTAATCGACAGTTAAAGCTGCAAAAAGGACACCGAATGCATCAAGAGTCGCTATAACCAGTCATCAATCAAAATAATCCAGACAATTTCTTCGTGAAGAGCTTTGTATATTTGGGTTTTCTGTGGTGAAATAGAGATAGAGGACGCTTGCTTTTAAGATGAAGCAGATAATCAATTTTTCAAAACGTGGGATGTTAAGCAAGATATTCCTTGCCACTGCTGGCTCGTTGAATAGCTACAAACATAGCTCCGCGATAGGTAGAGTAGTGCTGAGGAATGGCCCTGGGTACGCATAATGAAGCACTAATTCATGAGAATGAACACAGGTCTTACAATATGGCACAAGTATTTAGAACATCTCAAATATTCAACATGTGTGAATAATAGGACTACCTTGACTTTCTAAGGTTAGTGAACACTTACAAGTTAGATAATATGTCAAATTTTGTTCAAGTATAGCATAAAGAAAGAGTGCCTTGAGGAATATGATGGCAACTGGCATTGTGTTGTCTATGAAGCCTGAGGGGTACTCTGGTTATATCATGAAAACATGGTTAACAACTCAGAAATTGTAGAAGCTCACCATGTCTTTATGAAAACCGCAAGATGGTCTTCAAGTAATGAACCTTCCCGAAAGTAATCTTAAATGGCTCCTACAGTCCTACTTTTGTAGGAGACTTGATGCAAAAAGGTAGATTGAACCCTCCCCAGTGAACGTGTCCAGTTCAAAAGTCATTCAATTGCTTACATTGGTCCTAATGTCCAAGATAGCAGGTCAAAGATATTCTTAACACATCACAGAAAATATAATCATATTCTTCGATGACATGCTAATATGATCAAGGCAACCGGCGGAATTGAAACCTAGAGGAGGGGAAAAAGCATTATTGGAAAAGTACATCCTAACTAGGTTGGGACACATGACCATACTAATCATGTGCTCGCCAATCCTCAAACAGAGTTGCTAATGCACAAACCAAAAAAATGACCCAAAAACATGCCAAAATAGGTCAGGAAACAGTGGACATGGCATCACAAGAAAACAGGAAAAAAACAAAAATTGTAGCTTAGCATACTTGTAACCTTTAGCCTTTCACTTGATGCCTGGCAACCATCTCTGTTGATCCTTGTGGATGGAACATAGAAAGATAAGAGCTACTATGTGCTCCACCAACAGATAATGGAGACCTAGTCGTCCGTAAAAAGCAACAAAAGTGGGGGAAATGATGGCAAACATTGGAATTTCCAATAAAAGAGTTTTATCAAGAGAAATTTGTGAAACGACCAGGCATATCAGTGTTGCCACATATGTGTTCCGATTCAATACTGTCAACCAATCCAAGCATAACACTATACTGTCAAGCTATGTGTGCAATACTGATATTCCCGAAAAATCAATTACTACAGAGAATCAAAACTGAGGAAGTTCCAGTATACCAAAACACCTAGGAGCTCAACATGAATTATACATACCCGCCATTGGCATCAACCAATTAAAGCCGATAGTTAAACAACAAAATCCTGCATGCTGTAACTCATATGTATAGTCTCCAAGGACTGGAAACAGGAACATGCAGACTGGATACAAACAGAAAAGTACAGTAAAACAGCGATGACTATCTAAAGAAACAGCCAATTGAATTTGCAGTGCAACAGTTACATTAGCAACCTAATTCTTATTACCGTGGCCTGTGGGGAAGAACAAGAAGGCCTACCTTAGATGTACATGCACACCTCAACAAGGAAACACAGACAAGGGGTGGAGTAACCTGCAAATGTTAAGAGAACATATCAATTGACCCTAGAATAAGTGCTCTGCCCGCCGAAAGCAAACTGTGTCCTCACATCTTCTGATTTTGCAAATTGTCATCCTTAATCCAAATCCTCTTTGCAATTGAACGTTTCCATGTCCTTCTACCTGAATCCATGTCTTTGCAATTCAACTCGGTGGCTCTTTTGCCTGATAAGTAGTAACTAAAGAAACACATTGAAGTGGATGCAACCATCATACACAGGTTTTAAACATTAGTTTCAAACAATATCAAAGTACTTTTAAGGATGAAAAAACCAAGGTACCAGGCAGTGCAAGGATTCTCAAACGATGGAGCCTCCTAAAGGATGTAATGCAATGCGGTTTAACTGAAACTATACCATAATTGTTCTAAAATAAGAATTGAATACATATTATAAATCTCCTTCACCATCCTAAATGCAAAAACCAAAAGTACATAAGAAATCCCCTTTTTTCATAAATTAGCTTTTTAGCCAAAGGAATTTTCACTTACTACCTGCCTATGTGAATGTTGAGCACAGGCCTCTCACATTAATCTCAGCAGAGAAACAGTGGAAATGTTCTAGTACGTGCGTGATAAACTTGCAGCAATAAAAAAATATACTACGTGCGCGCAAAATCTAGTTGGAAGTTAGAGTAAATGGTTGGTAAGGAAATATTTCTAAATACGGAGAATGGAGCTTCTTCAAAAACACTATAAAAGACAATAAAATATCTTCCCAGTAAACTGATCATTTTGTCTTTTCTTTGTTGTGAAAATAACCTGATCTTGGATCTCTAGCCACAAAATTTATACCGATCCAGAATACATGAGACACAGCACAAGAGATGTTGATGGTCCAAGAAAATGGCCAAAGGAAATCCAAAAAGACAATTCTTCATATTATCAAGTTCAAAACTCGAGAGATGAAGAACTTATGGGAAAAAACAAGAAACACTTGAGAGATGAAGAAGTTGGAAGGAGTGCCATCCACCCAGACAGGGAACATAAATTGTAAAGATACACCATCTAACCACTTTCTCCATTTTAACCCACCATCCTTTCTCTTTTTAATGTACATTAGAAAGATCCACCTTGGATGATTTTTTCTTTGTTTCGACAGGTAGAAAGTCTCAACTTGCATGATCTTAAGCCATTTTCAACATACAGCAAATGGCGCTAGAAGAATAAATGACTCCATGACAGGTCAAATCCCTTATCAAGACTAGGTTTCTTAGAAAAGGTCGTAGCATAGAGCCTCTAACGAAACTAACCACTCCACTCCAAATCCCTCAAAGTCGCCACTCTATGAAACCACCAAATTTACGCAGTTGTGTCAAGATAGCAATAGAAATGTGCACCCATAAATCTCTGCAACTACTTTGAGTCTATTATGATGACAAAACACATGCTATTACCATGGCAAAACACCAAAACTGGAGACCATATAATGAAAATCATAGGAAAAGAAGTTGCTAAACGTTAAGATTGTTATTGAAATGTGATAATTTACATCACTCAAGCTACACCACCCACTCAGGGTTGAGTTACACATAAAATCAGAAAAAAGTACAAAGCAATCAAGGAAAGTTAAGAAGCAACAACTTTCTGCCAATTGTATACAGATGGAAATGGGAAACTCATGCCTAACTGGTCAAACAAGCATTCAAAGGTTTGCCAATCATTTATTTTCCGAACCATTCTCAACACCAAGGCCGTACAGAACGCCTGCATATTTCTCCGCGGAGCCGTTAAAGAAGTTGTCTTTCAACTTCTTAAATGCACAAGAAGTGAGTAAACTATCCGAACCTGCTTGATGGCAAATGCCAATCCTCTCAACCTCCAAAAGCTCCGCAAGCTTGTTCAACCCACCGTGAAGACTATTGCAAAACTTCATCAAATGCTTGATATCGTACAACACCGGGAAGTACATATTGATAAGGTCAAAGAACCCAGCTTGCGTATCAGGTAAATCCCTGCAAGTCAATAACTTCAGCAAATACCCAAAATCATAGCCACTGTGAAACGTCACCCAATGCACATTATCATTCAAAACAATCCCCGAAGACATCAAAAGCTCGCCAAACCGGCTGGCATCGATACCCATCTCATTATTCTTCTTGAAATCAATCCCACACTGCCTCAACATCTCAATCGAATCATTTGCGAAAATATCCTCGCTCACGCTAAACTCGCGGAAATTGAACTGCCAAACGCAGTACTTATCCGTCCCACAAGTGGGTAAGTTCCCATTCTCGTCCGAGAAAGTAAGACCCAACTGAATCAACTTCAACATGTCAACATTGTCCTTCAAGGTCTGGTAGTTATAGTCGTTAATATTCTTAAAAGCCCCTACCGGGCGAAGAACAACGCCTGGAAACTCCGTATCCATCGCGATAAATGGGTAATCATCAACGATATCGCGAATCAAAGCAAACTCCTCATCAAGATTTTCTTTCCACACCTCACGGATTTGAATCGAATCGCTCTTGGCCAACTCCGACATATTCGGTAATCAATCTTTGCAAACAAAGTCCTCTGCTCAAAAACCCTAGTTTAATTAGAACAGGATTTGCAGTAACTTTAAAACAGATCAAAACAAAACCCTAGTTGACTCGAGAAATTTTTTCGATGCAAGTTGAAACTTTTTCCGTCGTTATTTAACCGTTGAAAACTAGAAAACAAGCGCTAAAAACTTGAAATCAGTGGGAAAAACGTACGGATATAGAGTGATTTGACGAGATCTGACCTGGGTTGGTGGAATCTAGGGTTGAAACGAACAGATCTTGGAGTTTTGAGCAAGTTAAGGAGATTTGAACTGAGGGTTTTTGAGAGGATTTGTTGGGTCAATGTTTGCTGGTTGAAGGGGAAGCGTGTGTACCACATATGTATCTATATGTAGTCCATGATTGTAGAGAGAGAGAGAGATGGTGGAGAAGGTTAGAGAGAGAGAGAGAGACTGAAATCTACTCGAAGGAATGGAGTGAGGAAAGAGAAGAGGAAGTAAACGTTGGTGTGGAAGTGGTCGATACGGCAGCGTGTGTTATATGGTCGGATTAAAACGGTGACGTATGGGGGTGTCTTGTTTAGCAGCCCGGATTGACCTGGTAAAACATTTTCTCTCTCCTCAGAGGAAAGGAAAAGGAAAATCAGAGGAGAGAGCATTTGAGAGACGCAGAAATTATTTACTCTAGTAAATGAAAGAAAACTGATTTTTGCGCTTTATTTTTTATTAATGACACTTTAATTTTGACGTGAAAAAACTTCACGTTAAAATTGAAGTTCCATCAGTAAAAATTACGTCAAAATTGAAGCACCATCAGTAAAAAATAGAGCGCGAATATCAATTTTCTAAATGAAATTGTTAAAAGAAAAAGTGATTTTGGCACTTTACTTTTTATTTTTTATTCTATATAAAATTTTTAAATTACTCTTTATTTTGTTAGTGTTCATCTACTTTAGAGGGTATCATCTTAATTTCAAATAGAAAAAAGAAGAAAAAAATAGAGTGATAAAATCAATTCTTTTGTTAAAAATGATGAGTAATGGAATTATAAACAATTGTAGAAGTAAGGCTTAATTAAATTTTGCCTCCTTGTACTATCACACATTTTCAAATTTGTCTTGAGCTGCAAAAGACCACGTTTGACCACCTTACACTGTTCAAACCTTTCAATTACAAAAGCCTTGGTATATAAAAATAATAAGGGTAACCCTGCTCCGTTAAGCTTTTTACTTTTTAAGTACTTATTTTTTCTTTTATGAAACAAGTCATTCTTTTACAATATATTACATTTAATTCAAAAAATAAGTACTTATTTTTCTTAGCGGAACAGGGCTCGTAAACTACCCTTGTTGAGCTCACTATTTGCTTGTTTATTTTTTCCAAAAATCAAGAAACACAACTTTAAACACCATTATGTTTAGTGACGTTCGATGTATGTGAACTCTCGTTCATTGAATGGCTTTGAATGTTGGGCAGACACAACAAAAAGTTGGTACATGAAAAAATGGTGTCACTTGTGTTGTCATTTGTAAAAAAAAACTATCGAAACTATTATGATGTGTACAATTTTCTTATCAATCTATTCAACTACAAAACTATGATCATAAATGACCACATACATGCACATTGTGCATCAATATCAATCTTGATAGCAAAAATATAGAACCTAGTGTTAGTGTTCTCTATCACTATATAAAAGTCATAATCATTCAACGCTCTTTCTTTATGTATAATACCATTTTATATTAATAGAGCCTGGATGAGTGGATGTTAGATTTCAAAGGAAAACGTTGGACACGGCGATGGCCATCCTATATAGTTTTAAAAACTACTACAATTATAAAGAAAATTTGAAACTTGGATAGGACTCCGGACTCATCCGCCCTTGGTGAGACATAAACTCATCTCCCCGTGTCAATGGCAGCAAACATTCTTTTCACAGGTACTGTGTGCTTTGCTCTAAACTTATTTATTTTCTCTGTTATGTCCTTCTGTATTAAATTACGTTTATTTATGTTCTCTTTCAGATCCCCTAGGCACGAGAGCTTTCGTAGCTCAGTTGGTTAGAGCACCCGTTTAGTAAGCGGGAGGTCTTGAGTTCAACTCTCAACGAAAGCAAACTTTGCATTTTCCTCCTGCCTTGATTTGCATTTTTTTAGTCTCTCTTGCTCTGTTTGTTTTGTCATTTTGTGGGAAAATGAAAGAAAACTGGGCCAATTAAAAACATGATGCCATGGGGCTATGACAATCTGGACTCTACTTCCATATGATTGAATTTTTTTTTTTTAATACATCCTATCATTTGCGGGTTGGGTTGTTTCTCTATTTAACTCTACGTTATGAAAAACTGTTCATTTTATAAATTATGTTGAGAATATCAACCATGACAAAATTATGTTGATCGAAAATTGTCCAATCAAATTTTCTAACAGATTTTATCTAGAAAAAATAATAGCATCATACATTTGGTCATTCGTCCATGGATGAGGCTAATTAACACAAATTTTCTACATGAATCCCTTCTGTACTCAAAACATTGCTGGTATGCACCTCTGAACTCACCGCCGAAAGCAAAAGCCAGGAAAAATTAATGCAGATGAACTGCAATGGCGCTTGTATATCGCTGTAGAACAGGATTAGTTCTGCTTCAAGAGGAACATACCCATGGATGAGGCTAATTAACACAATTTGTAAGGAAACAAAATCGAAAAGCCAAATACAAAGCAAAAACTTGTAAGAGACTACAAAAAATGTAATTCTATTCATACTGCTTCCCCTTCAAATTGTATAGGAAGGTAACAATTTAACCAACTCTGAGTTGATTCAACATAGTAGTTATAGTACGTTGTGGCATGGCTGGTCTACGCAGGACTGAGAAAGCGGGCCCCTAGTCCGGGTTCTCCAATAGATTGACCTGCAATAATACCTACAGCTTCACCCAATTCGACTAAGTCACCATGAGTAGTACTCCAGCCATAACATAATCGACAGATTTTTTCTGTATCTATCTATTCTATTTGTCATATCTTTCTATTTGTATTTTGTCCGAATCTATTTAGTTTCTCACTTAGGTTTTGTTCTTGGGAATCTTATCTCTTTCTCTTTTTTGATTTTGAGGGTAGGTGGCGGGCAAGCACTTCCTCTTCCGGCCCCTTCCGGCCCATCCAGCTTGTCCCGTGGAAGGAGGATTCCTTCGTGATAGGGGTTCTCTTGGAACCATTTTCAGAAACGGAAGCTAAACTTATTAGTTGGCACTTATAGTCTATAGAGAGCCTTTCTTGTTGTTCTTTCTCTTCCCACTGCGGGAGTCAATCGATAACAACAGAAAATCTGTCCGACACTATATTGATCTGTTTTTATCAGCAAACATCTTGAAACTCCTTTACACACTAGTATCATGTAGATCAATATGTACTATATGTGGATTCCATTGGCAAAAAATTTCAAGCATGCAGTGTTACTATATTATGTAGCATTATGGGCATTTGCCATAAGCATGGCAACTTTTCCTTATAGCTAGTGCTCCCAAAAGTCTTTTTCACTTGTCCTGTTTTGATTCTTCATCTGGTATTCATGTAATTCAGATCCTTGCGTGCGGTTCCGAACATACTCATACGGCTATCTGCCAACCCTGCTCTCTTTTTACTGGTGGTTGATGTGAGAACACATTGAAAGAGTTGTCCCACATTGGGCAAATATTCGTCGAACAAAGGGCGCAAATCGATATCGAGATCCACCGGAGAGCCGATGGTAAGTAGCCCTCCACAGGTCGAACCACAAAAATAAAAGAAAAGGACTGGAAAACGCGGATTTGTGAGAGTTCCATCCTATTTCAACTCATTGAAATCCTTGCCTTTCAGTTCTTTCAAGTTTAGGGAACCGTTTCAGTTTCACCCAAACATGCTGACGTGTGAGTATCCCTATATTAACGGGATTCCAAGATATCGCAGTCCACAGAAAACAGAGCTCTTCCCTGATTCAATTTTCCTTTCATCAGAGAATCCACGGTCCAGATTTCTGGGATTTACATAAATCCCACATTAATCACTCCACTGGGTATTTCAACCCAGTCCAAATTCCTATAATTAAGGAAACTTGAGCTGTAAGTAGTTCCTAATATCCGAAAACTTCACTCCCAAGTAGCCTCTCACCTATTTCTTCCCAATATATAACTAACTACGTTCAACCATATACTGTATTTTACCAAGAATTCTCATTGTCACAAAACGAAAAAACAGAAAAGGTTCTTCCCTATACCATCGTCTGTTACTCAATCTGTTCTTGAAATTCATAGTGTTGCTGTTGTTGAAGAAAGAGAAGAAGAATGGAGGACGAGTGGACAATCTGTCATTTGATTGTGCTTCTCTTACTGTCAGATCTTGTTTTCTTTTCTTCCCTTTTGGAAAGCAAAGTTTTCATTTGGACTTGAGCATGAAAGGTTATTTGAGCTTGTCCGTAACAGTGATAACACCAACTACTAATAAACCCTTCAGCAGATCGGATGATAGTAACGATTGGTATTTCCAAAAAAACTAAAGCTTGTCCATAACTAAAACTGTTGAACACTTGCATATATCAATATCAGAGAACAATTTTTAGCCATATAAGGAGAAAACATAAGGGGCATACCGGAATCCATGCATTTTCTTTCTGATAAATAACTGGTATTTCATTGAGTGAAACTGTCGGAAATTACAACTGAATACTCTAGCTCGCTAATATTTCAAAGCCTCTATTTCAATATCCTCGATCAAAATATTTACCATTACAAGAGCCAAACAAATGAAATTGCTACCGACAGCTTGTTGGAATTCTCTGAATCATCCTAAAGGACAATCTCATAACATAGTGAATCGATCAGTTTTATGATTTGTTGTTTTCGAGTGGTGGATATGTGCAATTCTAGGTCTCATTCAGCCAGCAAGTCTTGAAAAAAACAAGAAGCAGCAATAGTACTCCAACACAACAGTGGCCATTTGCAAATTAGCTCTCAACACTCTTTCAGGATTACAAAAATTAAGACAATGAGACCATAATTCTGCAATGATATGATAATGCATGACGTGCATAATTTTGAGATATATGATAAAAGAAATCCAAAGAAACGAACCACCATAACATCAACACTTCATACGCAGAAACATTTGGAAACTACACTTCAAAAGAAACATGAAAACATTATGTAATGTATCTACTGTTCCACCGTAACAAGGGAACATATGTGGAATTTGAAAATACACAAGAAATGCGAAGACCATAACACAAGTCATTATTTATAGTTCCATGAAGAGTAGTAGTCTAGAAAGGAACAACCATCTCTCCTTTTCGACAATGCATGAACATCATTGATATAAGAGTAAATCTAGAGGTTCAAGTACATCCCAAAGAAGAAATCTACCAGCAGCAACTAACAAAACATTCACATGGAATAACAAACAACAATACCACAATAAAGCAGCTCCTAGCCCAAAAATGAAACCGAAGTTACAAAAGTACAAAAAGAGAGGCTTTAGATGGAATCAAGCCCCAGAAGTGTCTTCAAATGGGCTAGGAGATGAAGTGCTAAAGAGCATATCTAGCTAGATCATGGTTCCCCTGCAAAATGTTGAGAGTATTGCTCCACATGGTTAATTTGCTGGACTAGAGCCTGGATGTTCCTTCCCTGTCAGCTGCAACATAAATTTGAACCATTAGTGAGTAAGTGTACGCATATGAAGAATACTAACGGGTCCTCTGTATAGCGAGAAAAGATGAGAGAGAAAATAAGATTGTGGTTTCCTCTAAAAGTTCATCTTTCTTTTTCCAATTCTCATCATTTCTCACCATTTCTCATCTCTTTTAAAAATCCAAATAAATTACAAGATTCTCCTTCCTTTTCTTTACTCACCCTTTTCTCATCATCCAAAGGGGCTATAAAAGCAATGAGTATTAGTGGATGGAAAAAGAGATGGCAAGAAGCTCGGTGCATAGAGAAGAGTTAAAGCAAGAACTAGAAAGCTAAAACTCGAGCACTAATTCAAGACTTCAAGTTGTTATTGTTTAAATGGATCAGCCAACGCAACAACAAATCAGTGACATTCAATGGGACTGTAACATCAAATCTAAAGGTGAAGGAAGTGCCACACTAAATAAGTTGAGATAAATTGCTAAGTGGCTTACATAGATATTGTACCTACCATAGAGCAATGGGAGGAATGAGAAGAGATGGAAAGGGGGGCTGGAAAGTCATTGCAACACCCTTACTAATTCTAAGAATGCCATCTTCTTGGGGTGATGTGGTTCAAATAATTGTACACAAACTTCGGTACAATCAAGGATATTGGAGAGTCTGGGGTGTCAAGGCAAATGAGTTTCATGGATCAAAGAATGCATATCAACTGCAGCTCCTCAACAACTGAGGAGTTCCCAATGCATAGAGGATTATGGCGAAAAAGGTAATCCCCTTTCTCCTCTCTTATTTTATGTTGTTGTCAGCTCAAAAACTAAGACTACGTAACGTATAGGACAACTACTCATGTATTCACAACTACTCATGTATTCACTACTACTTGTACTTTGATGCTCATTAGAAACGCCATATTCTCTATTTCATGGAAGTTCGGATAAGTGACGGAAGAATATCCAAAAGGCATTCGATACTTCAAGGACAAAGAAAATTAATTTAAATTTAAAAATGACTGATTCATTCAAGGAGTATTAGATAAGTGCCAGTGGACATCCACAGAGTATCCGTATCCTATATCTTTTATGGACATGACACGGATGCGACACCCATCTCTATGTACTCATGCAGTCATGCTTCATAGGTCATATAGACTCCAACCTTCTAGAGTGGGCCCTAGCCACTTGAGTATGATCAAGGATATAATCTAAATTCAACATACATCACTAAACAAGGAAAATTGCTTTTCCCACCCCCCCTGACACCACACCCCTCCCGGTCCCACACCCTTTTTCCGCTTTTACCCTCCCTCAGCCCTTTTAATTACCTTCCTCCGCCATTTTAATTCCCTGAGCCCTGCTGCCTCTAAACGGCAACGTTTGGGTTAAAAAAAATATCCTCACCATCAATTTGCAATCCTATGGAGCAGAAACGTAATTATGAGAGCTCTAGAGACAAAATTTGATTATGTCTCTTTAGAATAATATGATCAAAATAAAAAGATCTTCACACCCGTTCAAACGCATTAAAAATTGAAGTATTTAATTTTTTAACCATATTTTTTAATATATAAACAGTCTAAAAAAAACTTAAGTGCTCAAATTTTCGCTCCGTTTGAATCGGTGCAAAAATCTTGTTATTCTGATTATATTGACAAGATCTTTGCACCGATTCAAACGGAGTGAAAATTTAAGCACTTAATTTTTTTAGACCGTTTATATATATTAAAAAATATGGTTAAAAAATTAAGTGCTTCAATTTTTAATGCGTTTGGACTGGTGTGAAGATTTTTTTATTCTGATCATATTATTTTAATTTATTTCTTTACTTAATTACTCGTATTTTTTTAAGGCCATTCAACAAAACACCGTAAGACTTATTTTTTAGTTTTAAAACTTTCTTAGGATGTCCATTGAAAGGCCTTGGAACCAAAAATTTATTACGACCATTTAAGATGAAATGATCAGAAAAATAACATCTTTGCACTGGTTCAAACGGATTGAAAATTGAAACACTTATTTTTGTAATTATATTTTTTAATCTATAAAGGACAAAAAAAGAAAAATAAAACAGTCGTATAAATATGATCAATTGAAACACTTTTTTTTCTTAATTACTTTACAAAGCTTAAAATTAGACTTGAACCTATTATTAAAGAAAAAAAATTCAAACTAAAAAGAAAGAAAATGAAATAAAATGAAAAAAAAAATCAAACTGTAAAGTAAAGGAAAAAAAGAAAGAAAGAAACGGTAAAGAAAGAAAGAAAAGGAAGAGAGAGAGAGAGAGGCGGGGGGTAATTCCGGAAAAAGGGATGTGGGGCCGGGGGGTGTGTGTGTCAGGGGAGGGGGGAATAGCAGCTCTCCTAAACAAGGCCCTATATAACTCTGACTGCCAAATCTATGCAAGTATCAATAAGGGATATGTGGATTTGCAACCTCCGAAAACCTTTAAATATAGAAGCTGATGTGACATACAGTATATACAATTAATCAATTATTAATCAACAAAAGAAGGGACAGAGTCATTTCTATGTCGGAAATATACTTGATAACCCTTTGAACTTTCATCTAAAGAAGCTTCACAGTATTTCAGAATCTGTCCTCTGTGATTCGGAGAAACCAGCGTCTCAATGTAGTTGTCCCGAACTTCATCCCTTTAGAATCTCTCCGTTAACATCTACTATCTGTCCATAAGATTTCAACACAAGTTTGCCTTCTGATGACAAACACAACACACGCCCTACAGACATCACAGATTAGCAATCATAAATTTAGTCCACGAGTCCCTTACCCCGTATTTCTTCATCATCCAAACTCCAGTTTTGTTGCTTCCATCCGGCCGAACAACCAAACAGAGACAACCCCCAAGAACCTCCATGTGATAACCCTCAAACTCATAATAATAACCAGAATTATCATACGAAGCAGGCAGCATGATTTTCCTGAAAACCTCACGTGACATATCGAAAGCAACAACAAACAGATCAAGACAAAGCCAATGGAGACGCTCATTAAAGTAAAACCCATCATGACTTTCCGGATAGATATAATCTGGAACTTGAATTATCCTCCAAGAATCAGTTTTCAGTGAATACACAGCCACATCAGCAGTATCACCTTCGAAGTCAAACTCAAAGCAAAGGAAAAGGAGCATCAGAACCTTGTAATCATCCATCGACGAGTCGTAACCCAAACCACGTAGAAGATACTTGTCCCCCTCATCCAAAGATACGTGAGAAAAAGGAGATTCGGGCAGTTTCTTACATTCTCCAGTGAATGGGTTGAACAAGAAATTGGAATTGTCTTGATCAGAAATCAGAACGAGGCCATTGCAAGACCCCGAGACCGAGATCCACTCATACGTGTAACGTGTCTTTCTTCTTTCTTCTCGAACTGCTTGCCGGAAAACCAAGCTTTCTGGCGCTGGGATTTTCTTGGACGAAATCGACGGAGTAGAGAGCGCGAAAGGGGGAAATGAGAAGGGTTTTTTGGGGTTTGTGGGTGGTGTTGGTTATGTGGAAGTGGGTTTGGGCGAAATGAGGGGAAGAGATTAGGGTATTTCAAAAGGGGGATACAGACTTGAATCGGCAGAGAGATTTCAGCGGTAGGAGAGAGAGTACGTGGTCGATCATTTCCGGTGGAAGTCGACTCCAGAGGGAGAAATCCATGGCCCCACCGTCATCGGTCTTCTTCATCTTTACAACTGGTTTGGAATTTCAGATGCTTTTAGGGTTTTTGTGAGAATCCCTCCATTTCGTAGTGTAGAGAGAGAGAGAGAGAGAGAGAGAGAGACCATCTCTGATTCTCTGCTCCAGTAGTAAAATTGGCTCCGTACTTGAGAAATTTTGGGGTGCCAGTGGGTACACGTCACCCGGCCGACGTGTTGCCTGTGAAACATATCCGGACCGTCAAAAAGTGTATTAGACGGTTCATATTGAAACGCTCTCTCCTCTTTCCCTCTTCAAATTCGAGCCGTCCAAAATCGAAATGAACGGCTAGGATACGCTGAGCGGGCACCATAGGGTATTTGCTTAGCACTAAAAATCTTCTCTCCCCCTTCTATTGTTTGATTGGAAGAAAAAAAGAGAAGAAAATAAAAGTTTCAAGTTTAGTAAATAGTTAAATTTTCTTCCATTTTCATTTCCTTAAGTTTCAAACAGAGTATTAGGGAAAACAAAATAGAGGGAAAAAAAAAGATAAAAATTTATCATTCACAAAACTTGAAATTGTTATTTTCTTTTCTCTCTTTCTCTTCCAACCAAACAGTAAAAGGGTTTTTTTATTTTTATTTTCCTTTCTTTTCTATTCCTTTCCTAAGTTCCAAACAGAGCTTTAAACTCATATTATAACTAGAGTATAAAACTCTAAAAATCTGAGTAAAAACACCCAAATGAGATTTTGCCAGGGTCCCATACACTTTCATGGATAGTTGACCTTTTGGGCAAAATCTTCAATAAAATCTCTCTCTCTCTCTCTCTCCCTCCTCGTTACTCTAAAAAATTTCCCTTAAAACTCCAATCGAATAGGGAACATTTCCGAACCCAAATCATTTACCCAAAACTCATATTGTGGTTTGCTTAACCATAAAGATGGTCGCCTACGACATTACATGCAATTTTCGAACTTAAAATGATGTATTCATTAGGATTATTTTTCGAATTTTTGCACCGTTCAAAAGACCTCTAATAAGATCCATATTGCAAGGACCATGGTATTCAAATTTGTTTGCTAAAGAAGATGAGGAGAGGCTATAGAGTAAGAGATAGACCTTGCATCTAAGAGGAAGTAAAAGTCCATTCCATGACCCATAGAGTTTCATTGTTTTTTAGATAAGAGAGAAAAAAGGCATTTTAATGGTTGGCAATGGTGTAATTTCCATTACATACATGGGGCAACGATAAAATTTGTGGGGGCAAGAACCATAAGATTTAACATCACGCACAAAATTTGCAGGGCAAGCACCACAGGTATGGAATCTTTCCGGCAAAGTTTTCTAAAACACCAAAAACAATATACATATCCTCAAAAATTTTTACCACTCGGTGGCGTCAGCTAACCCCACTTGTCACAATGTAGCCCATGCTCACCTATAACCAACCTTTTTTTTTTGTTGAAGCTTTGTTATCTTTTTTGGAAGTTGAGAAACTTGATGCCATAGGCAAAGACAAAGAAGAAGCCTATGACCCAACAAACATGGGCCAGTGCAACTGCAGGTAGGAAGTCATACTCAAAACCCAAATAATACTTGAGAAATAGCTTCAATGGCACATCACCCTCTCCAGGGACCTCAAGCAAAGCATCCTTATCACCCACCTGAGAAGTCACTAGTCCGTAGAGTGTCCATGCCATTGGATTAGCCCAGTAGTACCACCTCCACCAAATCGGGATTTGCTGCAACAGTCCACGAGTTCAGGAAATATTAGATACCACATCGAATGTAAATTACAAAGAAATTATAGGTAACGCTCTTCCAAAATCCACTTACAATGGTTTGTTTTTGTTTTATGAAAATGGTACCCACGTCAGAAGCTTTAAACAAGCACTTGTTCAAGAATGAAGAATGATCAGCAGTGTATTTTTCACAAAAAGACTGGTATAGGAAGAATACGATTTTGCATATACTCAGATTTCTTTTCGTACTTTCGGTTTTGTAGACCTTTTCTTTCAAAATGAAACACCCTCTATTTGTCTTCAACAGTCTTTATGGAGGACAAAAAGCTCATCAAGAATGAAGTGACAACAACATTTCTTGAATTACGAGCCACCATAGTAGATGTTTTGGTTTCCAACCTTTCATTTTTGAAAAGTTAACTGTAATTCAATCTCATCATTCTGAACAAAAGTTTTGCATAAATTATATGTTTTCACAAATTCTATGAAATAAAAGACAGTTTCCATATTTTTAGGAACTAAACCTTGATAGGTCTTAAGTTGACATACCGGCCTGGGAATGAGGAAACCAGAGAATAAGCCCCAGAGGCTAAGGAAGAAGGACGTAACAATGGCGGCAATTTGGACGTCTGGTGTCAGCGCGGCAACCATCATGCCATACATTGTGAAGTAGATGAAGCACATTAATATGTAATAGAAGAACCACAAGACTTTTACAACCTTCCACTCGAACCCAATCATGGGGTAGAGTATAAGGAAGTATACCAATGTTTGGATTGTGACATAAATCACCTCTATGGCCACCTGCATAATTTTTATAACAAGAAAACGTCAGAAAAAAGATCTGCGTTTTATTAATATTTTCTGCTTTAAGTTCCAGAAAATGCAAAAAACCATTTGGTGAACTATTCTGAAAGTTGTTCAAGGGAAGAGGAACACCACAATGATGTTTTTGAAAAAAATTGAATACGGTATTCGGGGAATTTGGATGGAAGTTTCTTTTACCTATTTCTCCATGAAAACTTGTTTGGAGAAAAACTATTTTCTGTTTAGAACTTAGAAGTATAATCAATTTTTGGGAAATGAGAAAACAGTTTCCAAACATGTTTTGTTTATAGGTTTCAAATACTCAGAATATAAAAACAAAGACCATGGCAAGAAAATGTAGTATGTAGTACAGATATTTATGTCTTTTTGTTTTTGGGTCTATATATAAGTGTTGGAGTCCTTCTTTTGGTAGCTTTTGTCATTTTGAACAAATATTATTAAGAGCTAGTCTTTTTTGTATCCCATTTCGGAGTTTCTCTTTCTACATTATCTATGGGTATCTTAGGTTGCATCAGAAAAAAAAAAAAAACCCTTCGCAAACAATATCTGCCTATTTCAAAAGTTTACAATGTTTGGCCTGAAAACAGGCAAACAAGAACATACTAATTTTCTTGATGGAGATTTACAGTCCACCATAGAGATATTAAGATCTCATTTCAGGGAGGAAGGTAACTTATTGAGGTGAGATGAGTTGTGCTACCTGAGAAAATGCGTAAGGCAACGCTGAATACATCCCAGCTGCTCTTTCACGATAAAATACTGTTCTCTCAATAACAACAATAGCTTGGATTGAAGTAGCATTAGAAGCTCCAAGGAAGAGAACAGCAGCAAACATAACTCCCAAAAGATTTATCAGATCCTGTTGTTTTGTCCTGTTAATGAAGTTTATGTTTTTGTAATCTAGGTATTCCATATTTAAATCAAACAACAAATTGTAGTCTACAAATTTCAATTTTTCACATCAAACAGGAACACCAAACACACAAAAAAGAGAGGAGGAAGAAGACACTACACAAACTATGTAATGCTCGATATTTCCTTCACCTTGGACGATACCAAGATACGAAAGGGCATTCGGTATTGTTTTTTTTACCTGTTTTACTTTTCCTTCATGAAAACGTGTTTGTCAGTGTTTCTAGTAATGTTTTCGAAAAGACATCATTTTTTTAGGAAGTAGTTCAAAGTAGTTTCAAACTGGTTTGCTCAAACAAACAACATGAAGCATATATGTGCTTTGAACTCCTCGTTAATTTTCTTTACAGAAACATAGAACAATAAAAACTAGAGAAATGAAAACAATAATTCGATCTCATCTCCCAGAGTGTTGCTGACTATTGTGCATCTTGTTTTGTCTTTTCGGGAAAGAAGGGAATTCCAACAGTTATTGCAGCCAGTGAGTGTAAATGAAATTTGAAGACGTCGAAGACTTACATTTGCTGCCCTTTTTTCCATAAAATAAACCCAAATATTGCAGCAATAACAACGGTCATGTAGAACCGAATGATATTATATTGGGGGTTCCTCCAATAAGACCGGTGCTGTTTCCAGAAACAAGCTTTGCACTGTGTAACGAATGGTTGGGAGTACTTGGTCGAGAAGTATAGATCCTCCGATCCCAGAGGTGGAGTACCGAGTTCTTTAATGAGCTCCTGATTCCTCCTGAATCAAGAATCAAGAAAAGACAAGGACAGTTGAAATAAATATGCAACTAATATAACCGTTGCATGGATTCGTGTGTGAAATCATTATTTCAAGACTGTTGGATTGAAGAACGGTTCCTACATGAGTACATTTCACAAGCCAAAGTCTGGTTTTTCTTGAAAAATGTTCTCTCTCTCCTTGGATTGAAGAATGGTTCCTACATCAGTACATCTCACAAGCCCAAGTCTGGTTTTCCTTGAAAAATGCTCTCTCTCTCTCTCTCTCTCTCTCTCTCTCTCTCTGGTATTAATGTTAATCTATGTGATGTATTTTACCTTTCATTTGTTTTTAAAAGTGTGAAAAAAATTATGTAATCCACTTTGGTCTCTTTTTTTTGTTTTTTTAGTGCAAGATGGAAATGTTCTTCATGAAATTAATTTTGTTACTTTTTGGCATGCATGTCTTTATTATCATTATCTATTTAAGTATAAGGATGGGAATTTGTTATTAATTTACGAATACATGTGGTTTGGTCCCCCACGTGAAGAATCCTGCACCGCCACTGCCTAAAGCCATAATCTAAGATGCACGGCTACCGATACAAACCGGGACAAGTACGAGATACAAACAAGCTATTTTCCCAAGATTAGGACAAGGACATATTGAATGCAAAAGTAGATACCTATAGGTATATTTTATAGTCATATAAATATATCTGTTAAAGCGTCAAACTCAAAACTAATTGGCAATGAGCTGGGAGGCCGCAGGTAGGCTCATACACTAGTTTTGGAGCTGAATATTAACTGATGTGGGACAAGCACTAACATTCCCCCGCACGTGCGACCCCTAACTCGGTCGCACGTGGTGAGGCAAACAAACAATTCAAAACATATGACAATGATTAACCATCAACAACAAACAAAGGGGGAATCACCGCCAACATGTGCGACCCCTAACTCGGTTGCACGTGGTGAGGTAAACAAACAATTCAAAACATATGACAACGATTAACCATAAAAAACAAACAAAAGGGGAGTCACCGCCAACGACATAGAGTCTTTGTCCAAAAGCCTCCGAAAGCCCAGCTCTAATACAATGTTGGAGAGAGAGAGAGAGAGAGAGAGAGAGAGAGGTGTTTAGCATGTTAATCTAACCCCTAACACACACATATCGTTAATATATAGTGAAGAGTGATATGATACAAAGAACTAACTACCCCTCACTTTATTGTAACAATACCAAACGTTATTTTTAACAAAGAAAGAGGGAAAAGAAAACATAAAGATGTTAACATCATGAAGATACAAATCCACAATAACTAAATGAGTATCATGAAGTAAGCATCCATGCCAATTAGGGCTTGTTGGAAAAATAAACTTGTTTTTTATTTAGTAATAATTAAGGGAGTTATGTTTTATGTCTTTTCATATTTGTTAGTGGGAATTTTTTATTTTTTAAAGTAATGGTGAGTTTTATTTTTATGTTAGTGAGAGTTATGTATAATGAGTAGCAGTTTTAGAGATGAAAGATCTCTAATAATAGTTTAGTGGAGGTCATGGGTATAATGGTTGTCAATTAGAGGTAGTGAGTTACTTTTTTGTTATTCCTATAAATTGCATGTAGTCTAGTCTTTTGGATTATGAGTGAATAAAATATTTTGAGTCTTTCTCCCATAATATCTTCTTCTTCATATTGTGAGTTTGTGTGTGTGTTCTTTCCTCCAACAGGGTTCTGTTCCAACTTAAAATTTATTACAACTATGTCTCAATGAGTCCTAGCTTGTCCCCAACATTTCCTACTAGATGAAGTAAAATAAAAGAGTTAGACACATTTATGTGTATTTGCCACAAGTACAACGAGAAAATTAAAGAGCGCGCCCATGTAATGCTGTGCAAGTACATGAAAGCTACATATTCATAATAACTCAAAAATCGAATTCTGCTTACTGATAAAGGGAGGATTTGGCATATATCTCAGCAAAATCGACATTCAGTTGAGTCTCAACCGAAGGAGCACTAATCTCCAACATCCATGTAGCAGGATTGTAACCATCCTTAATCTTGGGCACACCTGGGACAGCCTGTGGCAGTTCACAAATTTGAGATTTCAATCTACCCCAAGTTTTTAAGTAGTAGAAAATTTGCTATTCTGGTAGTTTAATTTGAAAATTCTGTGTTATCCTTTCTTGTAACAAAAGCAAACAGCAGCATTAGGAAAAGATTTACTCACTTCAAAATATTCTATAACCTCTCGGGATTGGCGACCCAAAGGTCCAGCATAAATGACTTGGCCTCCTCTCCCCATCAAAAGTAACTGCAAACAAGAACTATCGTTAGTTGCAATCTAAGCTGCACGGACATGACGAGGATTCGGGCATGGAGATGGATACAGCCATGGGACACAACAATATGCCCTAAAAGTGTGGACACAAACATGACAGGAACACAACAAAACAGTTAAAGGGAATTTTTTTACATATCTATATAATTGCTATTCTTATGAAGATTGTCCAGAATTCATATCATAATTTGCTAGTCGTACACTCGTACCTACTCCTACTTTTCTATAATTGTACTCTGGAAATTTGTTCTTAAAATTATGATGACCCTGCAATGTTCTCGTCTGTGCCTTAACTTGGGACACCCAAATTAACACGTGGCATGTCCTCAACATGCCTGATGCATAGGGAGACCACTTCGGCGTTTTGGTACTTCATAAGTTGCTATTTGGCTCCATAAAATGGCCAAAAATCATGATATAAACTAGTTTCACATATATTATTTAATTAGAAAATTTCGTAAACCTCATCAAAAGCTTCAAAAATGTCTATGCTTGGTTGGTGAATTGTGCACACTACAGTTCTCCCTGTGTCCACCGTATTTCTCACAGTTCGCATAACAATGGCTGCAGCTCTAGCATCAAGGCTTGATGTAGGTTCATCCATGAAGATGATAGATGGGTTAGCAACCAATTCTACAGCTATCGTCAACCTCTTTCTTTGTTCTGTCAAAAGTCCGTCTACTCCTGGAAGCCCAACTAAGTAATTCCTTATCGGGTTAAGCTCAACCAACTCCATCACTTCTTCAACAAACATCTGTCACAAAAAAAGGGAAAAAAAAGTCATTTAAATAGAGGAAAAAACTTCTGCTTGGCAACATTCACGTTTTCTTTTTTCTATAAAACATATAAATACTTGTATGGTGAACCGTTTCTGAAAATGGTTTTAGAGGGATTCCTTTTATTTTTGAAAACAACAAAGTTTCCATCCAAAAAACACCAAAAAGGAAAATGAGGAGTTTTTTCAGTCTTTTATTGTTTTCTCGTTTCCAAAAACACGAAAAAGGCTAATGAAACAAAAGACTATGGAAATGAAGGCAATTCCAAATACAAATTCTAGGGATGTTTATCAAGTGACACACCTTCCGTGTTTTTGTGTTCACATCTGAGGAAAGACGGAGCCAAGCAGAGTGTAGAAGAGATTCATGAACAGTAACATAAGGTGAGTGAATATCATTCTGTTCACAGTACCCGCTAACCCTAGCAAATGTTGCTTGGTTCTTCACGTAACCCGAAAGGCTGATAGTTCCTTCAAAATACCCACCAGTCTTCCTTCCAGCCAACACATCCATCAATGTGGTCTTTCCAGCACCACTAACACCCACAAATGCAGTCAATATCCCTGGTCTGAAAACAGCACTAACATCTCGCAGCAGTTGAAGACGATCCTCCCTAATCCCTTTCTTTTTCATTTCCTTGTTTAAGAGAAGTAAAATTTTCAACTTAATCAATTTGTCCAAATCAAGTAAAACTCATCATCAAAGTGAAATAAACCATCCAACGTAAAACCAACTGAAAATGACTTGAGAGGCTGTTCATAATCATATACTATGGAGATAATTTATTGAGGGGTGACAAGCTCTAACATTTGTTAAATTTCTTCGAGGGTTCCAACTTAAAACCAATTGGCTGTAGGTGAAGAAACCTCTAGAATACATTAACCAAGCTTAGGTGGCTTAAATGAGCGATGTGAGACAAGTCTAACACTCCCCCTCACATGCAGCTCGGATGCACGTGGAGAAACGAATTGAGGAGACTAGGAGATTTGCTCGGGCGTTGCTTGACCACACGTGAGGCGAGACCACCCAATACCAGCTTTGATACCATGTTAGATTTCTTGGAGGATTCCAACCTAAAACTAATTGGCCGTAAGTGGAGTAACCTCTACAATATATTAGCCAAGTTTGAGTGGCTTAAATGAGCAATGTGGGACAAGTCTAACAACATTCCTCTGCATATGCGTCCCACTTGCACGTGAAGAAGTAACTAAAGGACCCATAACATAGGATCGCAACAAAATGAAATTCACGCTGGCATGGCCAAAAAGGATGGGTACTCAATATAATGCACACCCTCTATTCGTTATATATCACGTGGCTTAAAAGGTTAACCTCGAAGTATACGATAGCCGGTTGGAATTCGTTATATATCATTCCTTTCAACTTATTACCATCGATGTCAGAAATGGGACATGGGGTCTCACAACCTAGCTCTGACACTATTTTTTGAGCATATAACTCAAACCCAACTAGCAATGAGTAGAGAGGCCACAAAAGTTCGTATATAAGTTCACGAGGTGATTATAAATTTATGTGGGACAAGCTATGTGAAGTCTCCCATCGGGGATTCATGGGGAAGTGAAGTGGTATATAATCAAACACTAGCCAGCTACTGTATAACTTGGGGTTAACCTTTTGAGCCACGTGGTTAGGCTAAGGGTAAGTAGGTCAGCTGACGCGGGATGGCTGACCTGGGACAGTACAAGTGGTATCAAGGTATCAAAGCTTGCACCAACCGAAAGCCGGGGGTGGGTCCTGCGGGGAGACTGGGTCCAACAAGTGAGGAGCTTGCGATGTTTGTTGTGCTTGGGTGGGTCCCACATGAGACGAGCTTAATGTGCTTAAGCGGGTACTTGTCTTATATCGCTTGGTAGATGGGAGTGATGGACCATGGGGATGCAACAAGGAC
The DNA here is from genome assembly GCF_030253575.1 of Rhododendron vialii. Lineage (NCBI taxonomy): Eukaryota > Viridiplantae > Streptophyta > Magnoliopsida > Ericales > Ericaceae > Rhododendron > Rhododendron vialii. Next base: position 41,114,462 of record NC_080558.1, read on the forward strand.
GTTGTGACTTAAGTGGCGGCGTGTAACATCCCACATTGAAAACCCAAGGAATTGGGTGGTAATATATAATGAATTGCGAAAGGTCAACTGGCGCGGGTCGTTATAGGTGGTATCGAGTTGGGATCAAAGAATGAAGGGATTGTTCCCCGTATGTATTGTGTTCAACGAATGAAATCCTTCTTTAGCTTGAAAGACATCTCAGGAAAGAGCTACTTAAACTTAAGAAATTGTCCTTCATACTCGAGAATAAGGTCAAGGAAGAAGATGAGTGAACTTCAAAGCACTCAACAAAGCGCGAGGAGCCCACTCACTATTATCATTGCTGCTTTCTTTAAGGCATCGGCAAACACTATGTAAGCAGCATCAAAGGAATGCTGCTTTCAAAAACCCTTGATTAAGAGGTTGAGGGGGCCTTTCACTTCATGATTAGACTCAGACCCTTGGGTTGTCCTTCGGTTCACTGATTTTCATAGTTTAGACGGCCAGTCTCTTTTTTCTTTTTCAAGTTGGGCCAGACCCAAGCTTTCTGAGATTAGCTGATCCCGACCCATTGCTATCAAAAGCCAATAGGGCTCAGAGCCTACACCAACCGGAAATGTGGGGCGGGTTTCGCGAGGAGACCCGCCTGGGTGGGCCCGACAAGTGAGGAGCTTGAGGTGCTTGTCGAGCTTGGGCGGGTCCCACATGAGATGAGCTTGAGGAGCTTAACGTGCTTAAGCAGATACTTGTCTCACACACTTGGTGAGTGGAAGTGATGGACCATGTTGTGCAACAAGGACGTTGCAATCCTAAGTAGGGGAGACTGTGAAGTCCCACATCGAGGATTCATGGGGAAGTGAAGTGGTTTATAATGAAACGCTAGCCAGCTATAATGTATAACTCGGGGTTAACCTTTAGAGCCACGCGGTTAAGCTAAGGGTAAGCAGATCTTCTGGTGCTAGGCATTACAAGCTATACATAAAATCAAATGTCAGTGAGAATGAGAATGAAGGCAAAATTCCGTTGCTAGACTAGCTGAGCTATTTACTAGATAAACATGATATAACAGATAGATGAGTACATCCTCAAAAAAAATGATAAAAATAAAAAATAAAAAATAAAAAGGCCAAATGATAACCGCAAAGATGTGAATTTAAGCAGACCGTAACAAACCGGATTGAACGAGCGACTTACAACGGGCATATCCACATAGTAGTTGATGTGATTGAATGCTAGTGATAGGGGTTGAAAGGGCAAAACCATTCCTTTTCTAGGAACATGATTAGGCTGTAAAGCATTTCTTACTGCCATATCAACACCTGTAACCAATCAAAAGATTTCAGAATCTAGACCATTAGAACATTGTTTACTATAACAAGGAAATTGCCATGCCTAGGACATTTGGCATCCCAAATTTATTTTTCTCGTTACACATGCAATGCAACTCAGCATAAGCTTCAAAATGGGAAGGAAAATGAACGCAAAGTCTTTCAAAAACATACAAGGTGAACTTCTATTCTCTGTTATTTTGTTTGGATCATCTGAGTGATATAAGAACTCCGGTTGTACAACCAGTAACTAGTGATCTACATCTTAACTTGAAAAGTATTATGAGGAATGGGTAATGACTTGGTTATAAAGTAGAGATATTAAGGGAAAAATGCAAAGGCTTGAACCTTCAGATGCCATTTGTCCATATAATGTCTTCTTTTCATCATCTTCCTCCAACACTGCAGCTCTTGAATCACCCAGAGCTGAAGTAGATTATACAAAAACAGGGTCATCAAGCCTACAGTTCTTTCACAACGAAATGATAAATTCAAACAAAAAAAAGAGAAGCCAAACAACTTACGATTCAAGTAAGTCAATGCTGCAATAAAAAAAACATTGAAGAGAATAGAAAATGCAACCAGTGCTCCAATGCAAACCCAAAACATGTAATCATCCGTAAAGAAGCCTCTTGACGTGAGGAGGACTTTCCCAACCGTAGGTGCATTAATTCGGAGGTCTGTGTTATTCTGCATTTAGAAATAAATTCTAACATTTTGTTGAGGCGACTGCATGAAATTATGCAACATTTCAAATATAAATGCAAAACATAGACTTCTAGACATACATAAAAGATAACTTACGGCACTCCATCTCTTGTCAAGAAATTCATTCATGACTAGTGCATTCTGTCCATACATAATTGGAGAAATATAATAGCCCCATATCATAAATGGCTCAATGTCTTCTGCAGGCACAAAAGGAAATGAATGGTTGTAATGCTTTAATCATCTATGTAGAAACACTCACATGCAAGAATACATAACCTTTTGGCCAAATGCCAAGCATTATTCAGAAAAGTAATGTACCACATTAGAAAATTACCTACCAACCAACCAACCAAAAGCTTGGTGTGATTGCAGGAAACGGTCAAAAGGGAAAATAGAAAAATGAAATCTGCAGCTTACCTTTGGCAACAATAAATCCTCCAAGAACAATAATTAGTAGCAAGGTGAAGGTGCCTAAAGAGCTGGCAACCACCTGTGTTCTCCCCACCGCAGCAATGAAGCGAAAGAGAGATAGACCCATCTGATGTATACTGAAGAATGCCAAGAACTGACGGAAAAATCTGAATGAGTTGGGAGGGTATTTGTCAGTGAAACAAACTCTAATAACATGAAATCATTAGGTTCACTTTACCATCAATGAAGGTAGTATCGGAAATTCTAGGTACACAAATTTGGACACAGAAAAGAGTATACCAATTTCCCGTTGGATGAATCTCAGGCACAAAGTGAACTACTCGCGGCTTAACCTATGAATTTAGACATCCTGATGCCGAATGGGATGTATAAATTTCTAATGCAGAATTTAAGTTTGGTAGCACTCTTACCTACTTGTGGCCGGAGCATACCCAATTGTGTAATACGTAAGAACAACCCATATTGCTGATTCTAGGAGGGAGATGGGTATTCGAAGGACCCAAATCGGCAAGGCAAAAGCCCACGGAGGGTAGAACAAGGCATCCCTCTGTTTATAGAAGACAGGAAGCCCCAAAACAGTCATTGCGAGCTCTGCCATCCCATTAAACATCACGTTCATCAAACTGAAGAATAGAACTCCGAAAAACTTCCATCCATCTAGCAAAGTGCCAGATGGCATTGTTGTTCTCCAGAACACAGTCAAGGCTATCAATGACATGATTGTTATTTGGGTGATTTTGAATATGTGAACAAAAATGTCGCGCTTCATTAAGAGCCACTCTCTATCAAAGCACGCCTTAAAAAGTTCCCGGTTGGAGATCCCATACTTTTCTGTCACCAAAGCAGCCGGGTGGGTTTTTGTTTTATCATACGGAATGCTAAGATCTGCCGCTAGTTGTTGGCCTATAGGGAATGAGTAGAAGGCCTGTGAGAATTCGGCAACTGAAACATATCTATATGGTTGGTTCTTTTTGAACCAGTATTGTTCTTGATCTTTCTTGGAAGTCACTTCTTGAAGAAAATCGGCAACTCCTTTTCTCTCAGGGCATTTGAAACCCACAAACTCAAAGAACTCGAGGATATTATCACGCGAACCTTGATAGACAATTTGACCTTCTGAAAGTAAAATGATGTCGTCAAACAGATCATAAGTTTCTGGGGCTGGCTGAAGAAGAGAGATGATCATCGTCACATCCATTATATGGACCATTTGCCGCATGTACTTGACAATCTGAAAAGTTGTGGAACTGTCCAACCCGTTCGATATCTCATCCATGAAAAGAGCTTTTGCTGGTCCCACCAACATCTCTCCTACACGCAGTTAAGAAAAAATTTACCGGACTTATCACTGAAAACTCATTTCGAAACCAAAGTAACAAGGAATCAAGGATCAAAACTCTTTGGTGTGTTGTTTGGAAAGCATAGGAAGGGAAACTTTTTGTAAATGTATCGGAAACGAATTCAGTAACATTTTCAAAAGAGACAAAAAAAGAAAGAAAGAATTGAAACAAAAGAAGTTGTTGAGAAGCATCATCTACAATGTATCTAAGTACATGAAAGCCTACTAATTGGTTAATAAGACAAATTGAAATTTATAGCTTGATTCACTATTTTGTGAAAAGGAACAAGTTCAAAACAAAATGCAACGGTGCGATGATTGCCAAGTATTGTCAAAATTTGAACTTCGTACTGACACTTCTTTTTTGACGTATTTTGTTGTTCAACTAGTGTTTTTTGGTCCAATCTGATCCACTATCAGATATCCATTCTGAACCCGATGGATCATTTCTTTTTACAATATATGAAATAGAGGATTTCATTAAGTCAATTCTTAGGAAATCTCGAATCAAAACATTTGTCCTCTATAAAAAAATTAAGTGCTCCAATTTTCAATCCGTTTGAACTGGTGCGAATCTTATTTTTCTGATCATTTTATTCTAAAAGGTCAATTACTTTTTGTCTCTAGGGATCTTATAATCAATTATATGCTCTTTATTTGGGACCCTGTAGAGCAGATACTTAATTATGAGAGCCCTAAAAACAAAAATTAATTATGACCCTTAAGGATAAAATGATCAGAAAAATAAGATCTTCACACCACCACAGGTTCAAACAGATTGAAAATTTGAGCACTTAATTTTCTAACCATATTTTAAAATATATAAACAGTCTAAAAAAAATTAATTAGGCAAAAAATGTACAATTTAATTGGTATTAGGTAAAATAAATAGTGTGGTGTTGTCGGGAAACAAAAAGTTGATAGCTAAATAAAAAATGTGCACCGTACATGAGGTAGTTCACCTATTTATTGGAGTACATGCTCTAACAGGGAGCAGTTGTTTTATTTCCTTAGGGCAATACGACGTAGTTTTGAGGACTTGAGTGGCATCCACAATCCCTGTAGTGCAGACCAGTTGTTTTATTTCCTTAGGGCAATACGACGTAGTTTTGAGGACTTGAGTGGCATCCACAATCCCTGTAGTGCAGACCACTATAGGATCCCCCCAACCCACCAACGAAGACTTACAGTAGAAGAGCACTTTTATGTATTTATATGAGCATGTTGGGAGTAATTAAAATTACAAGCAAAAGACCAACAAAAAAGACAGATTTAAAGTGTCATTATCAAAGATTCTTAACATATGCAATGGGAATCTTCACAATTCACTGGCATGGAAAGGAGAACATACGCAACTGAAAGAAACAAGGAGAAAAGGCAGTGATCAACAAGAACAATATATGTTTCCTTTTCACAGTCTTGGAAATCATACCGGTGGTCACACGCTTCTTTTGTCCACCAGAAATACCCCTTCTCATCTCATCACCAACCAAAATATCCGCACAAATATCCAATCCTAGTATCTGTGAGAATTCGTTTAACCGTGAGTTGCGAAATCATTTTCTCTTAGGGATTATGAAAGGAGTTCTGCAATAGCAAACTGTACATAAAAAGACAATGGCTTCAATATCAGAAGTGTGACCTTGATAATATAATCTGTGACCAAATTGGACTCTTGGCTCGACACTGCTATGGCCTTCATAAATGCATCGATCTCAGGATCCGGTTTAATTCCTGCTTCTTTCTCTCGTCTTGAGAGCTCTACAAGCATTTCGTATCTTTTGCCAACCCCAAAACAGCGTCCTGAGAAATCCAATGTCTCTCTCACCGTCATCCCCCCATAGTGAAGATCCAGTTGACTAATGTAAGCACAGGTTCTTTGAGGAACAAACTCATTCAATTCATGACCACAATAGGTGACTTTCCCTGATAACTGCCACATGGAAATGAATAAAGAGGAAATCCTCACACAACATAAGACACTAACAAACAAACAAAAACATCTAATGGAGAACCATAAACACACCCTTAGGTCCCGATCAAGCTTCCCCGCTAGTGCTTGCAATAATGTTGTTTTGCCCGCATTGGGTGGACCCAAAAGCAATATCATCCTGAAATCATGAAATTAGTACTTTTAAACAACCAGGCAGTACAATACTGATCAAGTTCCAACCTACCCAAGAAGAACCATAAAAGAAAGAGAGGTAAATGAGAATAGAATAAAAGACCAGTGTATGCAAAAGCAGAAAACGATATCTATAACCAAAAAACTCCTTAAAAGACCAACTATTTTCCTTCCAAATGCACCACAAAATGAAGCATAGATTACAATAAGCAAAACATATAGTATTACTTTTACATTACTAACCAAAATACAATATGGAAATAGAACTCACAAAATAAATTTTCTGGTTATACAAACGACACAAACAACATATTTAGAATTTTTTTCTAGGTGGCCACTGGTAATCTCTCCATTACTCCCTTTTTTGAGAAACCATTTTCCGTAAGCAAGATTACTTCCCTATCTATCATGAAAAGAAAAGGTTTCCAACTTGATTTCATTACCGTGATGGCTTCACAATGCCGCCAACATCTTTAAGTATCTGAATTTTTCTCTTCTTAGAAGGGGCAAGCCGAATCAGTCCGAGAACGCTCTTTTGTCCACAATAGCCAAAAACAAATGTGTTAGTAATCAGCAAAAAAAGCACAAAGCTAAGAGATATGCAAGATGTTATATATATAGTCAATAAAATGTTTCATGGAACGCTAAGCAGCACGAAGATTTAACAGATCACGGGCACACTAGCGAAAACGCCACCCGAGAACCAAACTAAAAGGAAGGCAAGGAACCAACCAAAAAACCAAAGCAACAAACCACACCAAAACAACCTCTAAACACCCCAAACACCCTAAACAAACAAGGACTAAAAAATACACTGAAACTCCAAGAGAGTAAAATCGAAGGATAAAGCTGAAACCAAGAAACCATAATCTAACCCGCCAAACCTCAAAATTAAAATTCCATAGAAAGCGACGTACCATCCTCGAAATCCACTTCTTCCTCCAAGACAAACTCTTCCTCCAAATCATCTAGAGCATGGATCCTTTCCTTAAATTCTTTCTTCTTGCATTTCAACAAACTTCTTTAAAGTAAAGTTTCTCCCTCCGACTATGAGACAGTAAGCATCTCCTCATAAGTTAAACCAATTTTTTTTTTTGCAGAAATCCCATTGTTCACTTTAATAATTGAAACAACCCTTCTTTCCCTTGTGGTTTCAGCTACAGGGTCCTTGACAACCTTGATAGGATAAAGAACTCCTTTAACATTCAAATTGACAACCTCGTTAAAGCACTCCAGCTGTTCAGTAAGAATAAAAAATCTTCCTTTATCATAAGAGAGACTTTTTGCTATGAACTCATCAATCTTAATAGTCTCCCCCCAAATCTTACCGATGTTGGAGAACATTTGAGTATTCCACACATTGAGCGGCACTCCGAAACATGAAAGCCAGGTGCATCTCGATGGCATCATCCTATGCTTGATCCAAGCCTCCACAGAGGCAAACCATTGAGATAGGCAAACTTTGTTATCCTCAAGAAAAGAATCCAAAGACACTTCAGAATCAAACGAAAGGAGAACATAAAGACCCCCCATGTACCGGATATGTGCATCCCAAATCCCGTGGCTAATAAACAGATCTTGCAACTCCTTAGTATCTATATATACCGACAGTTTACCCAACGCGCTCGTTTCTAACCATTTTGATCAATTTTCCTTCGCAAGCACCTCCTTTATAAGACCTTTCAAACCAACCTTCGTAGCATCAATGGAAGATTGAAAATTCCTACGATTACCAACCTGATCAACCTCAAAAAATCCTCCAGAAGGATCATTTTTACCCCTCAAAGAATATACAGGTCCTCTCATAAAGGTATCCTGACCATTCCGGTTCCCGTCACGAATAATTTTCATTCCAGGAAATCTTGCCAAATTAGCATGAATCATGATATTTCTAATAATCATACCATTAACCCCGAACACTGCATTAATCGCTTCCTCTTTGGAACCAAATCTGATGAAGCCAAATTTAGTATTGATTCCCTAGAACTTCTCTTGAGGGTATAAAGGCATCTAACACAGGACCATAACCTTTGAAAATCTGCCTTAACCAAACCACATCCATATGAAAAGGCAGATTATCCACATATACAGTAAAAATATTGAAAGAAGAACACCCATGACCAGACCTAAACTGATTACTGTTCCAAAATGCCATAGCCAACCCAGCAAAAAACAGATCAAAAGCACAGAAACCAGCACCGATGACAACAAAACCGGTCGAGAAGAGAAACCCCAAAACAGGCAAACAACAAAAAACCCGTCGAACTCCAGCAAAGACACAAAAGAAACCACACACCGGCCTTCCAAAAGAGGGACACAGAAATACCTCCCAAGAGATGTCGGTCAATAACGACAGAGAGGAACTGGGAGGCGATCATGGGTAGATCGACGGCGATAAGGGTGTATTGATACGGAAGGAGCCATCAATCATCAACGGCGACGACAAAGCACAGCGGCGGCGGCAAAAAAACAGAACAAGGAGCTGGGTATAAGGAGATGGCGATGTCGGAGACAGAGGAAGGCCGGCGACGCCGACGGGGTAGGCAGCGCAGGGAAACGGGGAGGGGGTTAGGGTTTCGCCATCACAACGCCCAAATCGCCAAACGGCTCGTTTTTCAAACCTAAACTTACCCAGCAACTATTGTTAGTAATAGTCGTTGTTGGGTAGACACTGGAACCAGCACCAACACCAACACCAAACAATTACTCCAACATTGACTGCATTTTTTTCAGGTCGATTCTGAATCTTACAAAAATATAAAAATAATTTAATAAATTTAAAATGATATTTTATGGAGTTCTGTAAAAAATCAGCTCCAATCGATATCGGTAAAAATTATTTCTAGATTCATAAGATCAGTTTCGCCCCTACGAATCTAGAAATAATACGCTAATTTTTTTATAGAGGCCCATAAAACATTATTTTAAAACTTATGGAATTTTTTTTGTATTTTTGTAGAATCCGAAGTGAGCCCCACAAAAAATATAGTGCATGGTATAATGGTTTGGTACAGTATATGTACTATCATGGAGTATATTTTTCGACATAATTAATGAACACCGCAATGACTTTTGGGGAGCGATTTTTCCCAATTACCCTGCATGTTTTTGCCTTCATTTCGGCAGACATATAAAATTGTTGTATATTGCACAAAAGTTTACCAAGAATGAATGAAAATGTAAGGCCAGACTTGATTTTCTTCTTACATAATAAGTAATATTCTAAAAGTCACCAGGCGCTAGTCATACGGACAGCCATCTTCGAAGCCTAGTAATTGGCGATTGATGGGCACATAGCAATTAGTAATTGGCGATTAATCGGCGCATATCAATTAGTCAGATCTAGTCGGATTATAAATTGGCAGCTGATTAATTCCTATTGTTAGAACGCTGATAATCTATATCTATATTATAAAACAGAGCGGTTTTTTGTCTACCCATATAAATATGAGAACCCCTCTAACCGTTAGATCGTAATTTCAATAGGTTACGACCGTTGGATTAAATCATTGATTCTAACCTATTTCGGTTTTTTGTCTACCCATACAAATATGAGAACCCCTCTAACCGTTGGATCGCAATTTCCATAGGTTACGACCGTTGGATTAATAAAACAGAGTGGTTTTTTGTCTACCCATACAAATATGAGAACCCCTCTAACCGTTGGATCACAATTTCAATAGGTTACGACCGTTGGATTAAATAATTGATTCTAACCTATTTCCCATGAATGTCTACCCAGTTTTCCTCTTCTCCATCGTGTTTCCTCTCTTCTCTCCCCTCTTCCTCCATAGTTATACTCTCTCCCTCACTCCATCCCCTCTCCGCCCCCCCCCCCTTCTCTCCGCAGAACCCACTCCTCAGAGCTCCAGAAAAGAAAAGAAAAAACAGTGCCCACGAAGCTCCTCCACCAATCAGTCGTCCCGCACACCTACCAATCAGCCGTCCATGAAATCAATTCCTTAGGGTCTTCTTGTGGAAAAATTAATGTGGCCTAAATTGCTGTTTAGAATGGAAATTTTTTTGATAAGAGTCTTATCGAGAAAAAAAATTGTTGTTTAGGATGAGAATTTTTTTGCTATTTAGACTAGGAAATGGATTTTGTCTTTAAAAGATGCTCACTTTGTGTTTGTTAAAATGTATGTTTGACAGAGTGAAAATAGTGGAGAGTGAATTAATTCTTTATGCCCACTTTTGTGTAGCTCTCTTAATTTTTGGATAGACTATGTGGTCTGACACTGCGAGAACATGCGACATGACGGAAATAACACGTGGAGAATGTCTGGGGAATTTTTTTGCTGTTTAGAAAAAACAATTGATTTTGTTGTTTAGGATGGAAATTTTTTTGATCTATAACTTTTGTTATTTGTCTCTGAAAAATGCGCACTTTGTATTTGTTAAAATATATGTTTGACAGAGTGAAAATAGCGGGGAGTGAATTAATAAATTCTTTATACCCACTTTTGTGTAGCTCTCTTAATTTTTGGATAGACTTTGTAGTCCGACACTGCGAGGACACGCAACAAAACGGAAATATGTGGAGACATGTCTGAACACGCCACATGATGTATCATTACCAAGGTAAATGCTAGAGACATGGCAAAGTGAATTCAACACTTTTTAAAAGCTTTAGGATAACATATGCATCTTAAAAAGTATTCTAATTGAGAGTTTATTTGCTGTGGATTTTGTTCGTCTTTCGTTTTAATGGTATTATTCGATCAAATCACTACAGGACCAGCACATCCCTTTCCCTAGGTAACAATGTGATCAAATCATTACAGCACCAGCACATCCCTTTCCCTCGCTCTCTCCCCTATCGCCAAGCGTATGACTGAAATGTATTGCGCCGTGCCTTCAGACACGGGCATGCACTAGTCTATATTATAAAACAGAGCGGTTTTTTGTCTACCCATATAAATATGAGAACCCCTCTAACCGTTAGATCGTAATTTCAATAGGTTACGACCGTTGGATTAAATCATTGATTCTAACCTATTTTGGTTTTTTGTCTACCCATACAAATATGAGAACCCCTTTAATCGTTGGATCGCAATTTCCATAGGTTACGACCGTTGGATTAATAAAACAGAGTGGTTTTTTGTCTACCCATACAAATATGAGAACCCCTCTAACCGTTGGATCGCAATTTCAATAGGTTACGACCGTTGGATTAAATCATTGATTCTAACCTATTTCCCATGAATGTCTACCCAGTTTTCCTCTTCTCCATCGTGTTTCGTCTCTTCTCTCCCCTCTTCCTCCATAGTTATACTCTCTGCCCCCCCCCCCCCCTCTCTCCGCAGAACCCACTCCTCAGAGCTCCAGAAAAGAAAAGAAAAAACAGTGCCCACGAAGCTCCTCCACCAATCAGTCGTCCCGCACACCTACCAATCAGCCGTCCATGAAATCAATTCCTTAGGGTCTTCTTGTGGAAAAATTAATGTGGCATAAATTGCTGTTTAGAATGGAAATTTTTTTGATAAGAGTCTTATCGAGAAAAAAAATTGTTGTTTAGGATGAGAATTTTTTTGCTATTTAGACTAGGAAATGGATTTTGTCTTTAAAAGATGCTCACTTTGTGTTTGTTAAAATGTATGTTTGACAGAGTGAAAATAGTGGAGAGTGAATTAATTCTTTATGCCCACTTTTGTGTAGCTCTCTTAATTTTTGGATAGACATTGTGGTCTGACACTGCGAGGACATGCGACATGACGGAAATAACACGTGGAGATATGTCTGGGGAATTTTTTTGCTGTTTAGAAAAAACAATTGATTTTGTTGTTTAGGATGGAAATTTTTTTGATCTATAACTTTTGTTATTTGTCTCTAAAAAATGCGCACTTCGTATTTGTTAAAATATATGTTTGACAGAGTGAAAATAGCGGGGAGTGAATTAATATATTCTTTATACCCACTTTTGTGTAGCTCTCTTAATTTTTGGATAGACTTTGTAGTCCGACACTGCGAGGACACGCAACAAAATGGAAATATGTGGAGACATGTCTGAACACGCCACATGATGTATCATTACCAAGGTAAATGCTAGAGACATGGCAAAGTGAATTCAACACTTTTTAAAAGCTTTACCAAGATAACATATGTATCTTAAAAAGTATTCTAATTGAGAGTTTATTTGTTGTGGACTTTGTTCATCTTTCGTTTTAATGGTATTATTCGATCAAATCACTATAGGACCAGCACATCCCTTTCCCTAGGTAACAATGTGATCAAATCCTTACAACACCAGCACATCCCTTTCCCTCGCTCTCTCCCCTATCGCCAAGCGTATGACAGAAACGTATTGCGCCGTGCCTTCAGGCACGGGCATGCACTAGTAAGAACAAAAAATGAGCACTTTCAGTCTTTTAGTATGAAGGGGATTGTGAAAAATGATTTGTATAATTCTTTCTTTTATTCACTCCTCAATCACAATGAAAATCCAAGATTCGTTTCCCAATTTTCTCCCGTTGTACCCATCCAGAAAATTTGTGCAGTTGTCCTTTTCTAACTGAGAGATGAAGGTGACCAAAAAGACTCTCTTCACCTTTTTTTTTACTATATATATAAAAGGACCTATCCTACACATTGGTAATTTCTTTTTACAATCAGAAAGAAATTATTTGCGCATTGTAGAAATTACAAGAGAAACGGAACAAAACGTCAAGAGGGTTTCGTCGGTTTATGCCTGCCGGTGTTCTGTTCCTCGTGGCCACAGTCCGCCGTGTCAGCGGGACTTACCTTTGAGTAGCGTCCAGTGTTTGTGGCTGCGAGTCAGTTTGTCGGGCCATAAACGCGCATGTGTGACTTTTTGGGATGACAGATTTGTGCTCTGGATTTCACTTGTGCTTATTCTCGGGTTTGAGATGGGGTTTCCTATTAGGATTCTCTATTACCTTTTCTTCGAACTGGTTCTTATGTATTGACGTTTCGCCTGCTTGCTTTGGCTATAGGTGCCATGTTTCTAGGTTCTAGTAGTTGTGGTTCTCGATCTCCTGTATTTTGTGTGATATCTGTATTTTGTGTGAATTATTCAAGCCCATGCTCACGTTTGTTCGTTAAAAGCTTATCCAAGAGTGGCCCTAACAACAATAACTAAAGCAAGCTCAAGCTGCTCAACAAAGATAAACCGATTCAAGAATCAAATGGAAAATAAATCTAACAAATAAAGAGTGACTTCAAATTGGGACAAATAATTGATCAATCTTTTTATTACGAGTGTACAATACCCACTTTGGCTTGCTCAAATTCTCCGACATCTAGCCATCTGTCCAAATTTTATCTTTGATGTGGATGTGTAATTTGACTCACTCGTGTAAAAGTACAATAGGCCTTTACTCACTTGTATTAGATGCACACTCAGTGAGTTGTAATATAGTATTAATATAATCTTGCTATTCCACCAAAAAAAATTATTGAAACGAAGACAAATTAAGTAAAAGTCGTAGAAACATAGAGAGAAGAAAGTACCTCAAGTGCGTTCAAGGTGGCATTAAACAGAGTAGGAAGTGCTCTATCCCCAACATGTATATCTCCATCAACTGATAAATGCTCAAACCGGATTTCAATCTTCGGAATCTCAATTCCCACCCTGCGTATGTAGGTATCAAACACAACCCCCACCTACTTTAAGCTAAAATTTATGCCAAAAAATGTCAACTTCCTAACGTACAGGGATAAGGGATGGATATGTTGTCTAAATTTTTTTTTTAAAATTTCAACCACTTAGGCACACTTTTAACTAATCCCCTTTTCGGACCAATTAAAGGTAGTTAATCCATGCGAGAACAAAAGAATTCACAAAAAAATTATTTTTGTGCCGCTTGACTCTTAAAATTGAATCATGGTCGATTGTGTGGGGAGCAAACCCACTAACTAACCGTACGGCGCGCTTTTACTCCACTTCTTTCTTACTAGTTTGAACAAAACTCATTTTTGGACTTCTTGAACAGACAAAAGGACTTTTTCCTGGCCGGTCCTATATAGGTGGACAATGTCCTGACAGATTCTGTTAGCTGACGAAGTCCTATCCATTAATTTCTTCCAAAAATACCCTTCGACCCATACAACCTCCTACACCACCACCACTCCACCACCACCACCAAGCTAGCATCACCACCACCACTGCCACCGCCACCATGCCTCCACCACCACCACCACCATCGCTGCCACCACAATGACCACCACCACCACAACGCCGCCACCACCATCACCACCACCACCACTCTACCATCACCACACCACCACCGCCACCCCAATGACCACCACCACTCCACCACCACAATTAATAGTGTTAGTTTCTGTCTAAACTAACAGTGTTAATTACAATATTAATTAACAGTGTTAGTTTCTATCTAAATTCACACCATAATTAACAATATTAATTTTAATCTAAAAACACAATTAACAATGTTAATTGGTAAAAACTTGATACCCGAATATATCCTCCAATCCGGTCATCGTTCTGCTTAGCCCTGTCGACGAATCCAGAGACAACGATGATGGCGGACGACCGCTCCCGGGGAGGAGTCGGGCGGCGGGGATGAGCCGGTGATGTCGGCGTCCTGCGGTTGAGCTTGATGGCGGCGTTGACGGGATAGCTCGAAGAGGATCTTGGCGGTGAGCTAGAGGACCTCGATCCAAGAAGGGCGGCGGAGACGATCCGGGAAGGGCGATGGAAAGGATCCGCTATTGTCGTTGGTGATGGTGGCGCCATTGTCGTTGGTGACAAGCGAGAGGGTGCGAGAAGGAAGGGCGGTGACAGCTTGGTAGAAGGGGAAGAGGCCATCGAAGACGGGGTAGTCCTCGCCAACGTTGAAGTGCCAGAGGTTGCGGGCGTGGGTGTGGTCGTCGGAGTGGAATCGGCGGACGTCGTGGGGGGCGGCGAGGACGGGGCAGCTGATCTCCATGCAGTGGTGGAGGGAGTAGTAGGGCGGCGGCGGTGGTGGAGGGAGTAATAGGGCGGCGGCGGTGGTGGAGGGAAGGGCGGCAGTGGTGACGAGAGAGAGAGAGAGAGAGAGAGAGAGAGAGAGAGAGAGAGAGAGAGAGAGAGAGAGAGAGAGGGGAGGGGCTGCGAAGCCCTAAATGATGGGCTGACCAGCTTTGTTGCTATTTAAAGTGGGGTAAAGAAATAAAATCACACCCATAGTACTTAGTGGGCATTGCACTTGTACCCCATAGGACTTGGTTGGCTAACGAATTCAAAATTAGGACCGGCCCAGAATTTACTCTAGACAAGAACCATGAGTTTGGGCTAAATATAATTAAAGACATTTATATGATTGTTTTACCCGCAACCACTTGGGCTTTTGCCACCTCACCTTGATAGGCACAGAATGGGGACACATTGAAGCTCCAATACCATGTGTTGCCAGTTCTTAATTATGTTTAATTGGTTATTATAATTATTTTTTAAATTTATTTTTCTAATCATATTATCCTTAGAGTAATAATTAAAGGAGTCTCATAATTAATATATCAAGGTCTTCCGTGGCATTTTATAGAGGCTAACACGTACATATTTTTTCAAAAAGAATGAACTCTATATAGAATTTGACTGTTTATATATTAACATTATGGTTAAAAAAATTAAGTTCAATTTTCAACCCGTTTGACCTGTTGCGAAAATCTTATTTTTTTGATCATTTTATTCTAAAGGGTCGTGATTAATTTTTATCTCTAGGGCTCTCATTTTTAAGTATTTTCTTTATAAGGTCTCAAACATAGCATTATGTGGCATTTTCCGTCCAAATTCCTGATTTTCAATATATGTTGGACTAAGTAGATAATGGTATAATAGTTGAGAGGATGAAATTGTCAAATTGATAGTTTAGGAACTAAGTAAAAAAAATAGGGCAAATTTTCATAATTATCCCTCTAGTTTTACAACTGTCTCAATTTCGTCCCCCTAGTTTCAATTATCTCAATTCCATCCCCGTTGTTTGTTTTACATTCTAAATTGGTAAAATCGTTAACACCGTTAATGAAACTAACGGAAAACTATGATTAAAAAATTAAGTACTCCAATTTTCAATCCGGTTGAACCAGTGCGAAGATCTTATTTTTTTGATCATTTTATCCTAAATGATCGTAATGAATTTTTGGCTTTAAGGCTTTTCAATGAGCACCCGAAAACTTCTTATTTAGTTTCATGGCTCTCTTAGGGTGCTTATTGAAAGGCCTTAGAGCCAAAAATCCATTATGACCATTAAGATAAAATGACCAGAAAAATAAGATCTTCGCGCCGGTTCAAACGGATTGAAAATTGGAACACTTAATTTTTTACACCGTTTATATATTAAAAAATTAAGTGTTTCAATTTTTAATTTATTTGAACTGATGCGAAAATCTTATTTTTCTGATTATTTTATCTTAAATGGTCATAATGGATTTTTGGCTCTAAGGCCTTTCAATGAGTACCGCAAGAGAGCCTTAAAACTAAATAAAGAGTTTTCGGGTGCTCGTTGATAGGCCTTTAGAGCCAAAAATTCATTAAGACCATCTAGGATAAATGATAAAAAAATAAGATCTTCGCACTGGTTCAACCGGATTGAAAATTGGAGTACTTAATTTTTTAATCATATTTTTCTGTTAGTTTCATTAATGGTGTTAATGATTTTACCAATTTGGAACGTAAAACAAATTACAGGGACGAAATTGAGACAATTGAAACTAGAGGGATGAAACTGAGACAACCGCAAAAGTAGAGGGACGACTACGAAAATTTGCTAAAAAAATATGCATAGTTTAGAGGATAAAATGGAAAAAAAAAACTATTACGTATATCAGTTGACTTTAGGTTTTCAATACCAACCGCGTAACTGTGTCTTGATTTTAGGTCGCAGAAGTAAAACGAGAGAGAGAGAGAGAGAGAGAGAGAGAGAGAGTGAGCTCACCTATCAGTCCGTTCCCTCAACCGTTCAAGAAAGCTCTCGTTATCTTCTTCAGCAGTCTTGAGTACACTATCCATCAACAGCTTCTTCTCTTGATTTCCTAGCTTAGTAACATCCACCTCACCTTGCATGATTTTCCCGTCGTCCAACACTCTATTTAGCATCCCCTTCCTCAAGCTGTCATACGTCGGGAGCCGGTCGATTGCCACCCGCCGGAGCTCCTCATTGTCGTCTTGCTGCCCGCTCCTGCTCATCGTGCAGCCAAACACGTCCGGCTGCCCTTGCCGTGCTTCCCGAAAACTCGCTGACGCCTAGCTCCTCCTGCTCCTTGACGCGTCACTCTGAAGACTGCTCGAGGATCGTGTCAGATCATCCCCGAACAACACCGCCGTAATGATACTGTTATACAAGAACGAAACAAGACGTAAGCTGGCTTGGACACTTCAGTTATTAGGAAAAAATAACAAACTAGATGAATCGAATAACATAAATATACTAAACCGGTATTGGCTCCCGCTGTGGCCGTTATTGGACGGCCTGGATCTCGCCTAATTGCTTGTGTAGCTTCCGCGGCAGATTGGTTATGTGCTGGGTTCCACCGCAGGTTGGCTAGCGGTGGCTGGTGGATGTCGATGGAGTTTGATCGGTGGTGGTGGTGGATCTACCAGAGATGATGGGCGGCGGCGACCTTAGCTATGGTTAGATTTTGGATTTTCTTTGGGTTGGATTTTATTGTTTTATCTGAGTTTTTTTAGGCCTTTTGGATTGTATATGCTAGCTATTATTTTATTTGGGCATTTTAGGCCCTCAAGTGTTTTATTGGGCATTGTCCCTTTGGTTGTACGGTTTCAATTTTTGGTTGGATCCACTCCCTTTCCCTTATTAAAATGTTACTTTTGAAGATAAATAAAAAAACAAAAAACAGAAGAGTTTTAATGTGATGATCATTACATGATATCGAACCCTAACTATATCATTTGATGGATATTCATTTAGGGGAGTGACTTCAGCACTCTCCAAATTGATTTAGCACTCTATGCAGTTATCAATTAGAAGAGTGCCAACATCAATTCCCATAATTTATTGCACATATTTATAAGATCGGTGATGTGAATTGCAACTTCAAACCAGATGCAATATATTTATGGCATTAGACGATGTTTCATGTGCATGTCTATTCAAGGGCAGAGAAAAAGAACAATCAACTTTACAAAATTAATTAAGATAACGAAGCTCAACAAATACCACATCCTAGTTGGGCTCTAGATCTTTCTTTCTTTCTTTTTCTTTTTTTCATTCATTAATCCTAATCTATTCTGGTTCATGGTTTCTCTTGGCTATATGGCTCATCCAGGGGAGTGATCGAGCTTCAAAAAATAGTAAATGGTCTTATCAATACACAAATGTATAATTCTCCAGAAATTTCAATTGCGCTTATATTCATTACCGTAGGAATTGGGTTCAAGCTTTCCCCAGCCCCTTCTCATCAATGGACTCCTGACGTATACGAAGGAGTGTGGTTCATTCGAGAAATTCCCAACTCTCTATCTATCTCTGAGATGTGTGGAATTTTCAAAACTCCATGGACATGTAGAAGAGAAAGACTATCCGCATGCTCGGACCAAGACAGATCTTTGATTTGTTCAACTAACAATTAAGGTGAAGCAGAGTTAGGAACGACGAATCTCTTTATGATAAAGAGATCCATTTTGCAAGGATGGGCCGTGGAGACTTTGTTTAAAGATTCTACCATTAACGAAAAATAATAAATCAAAAGAAAAAGTAAGGCCATTCCATTTCGACAAAAGACCCACACCCAAGTTCCATGGCTTTTGGTTTGCTCTCCCGATCATGATTTTCCTACTCCCACCCCCAGAGGGAAAGGTCCTTCCTTTTTGGAAAGGTTGGTCGAGGAGGGATTCGAACTCCTGACGCCGTGGTTCGTAGCCACATGCTCTAATTCTCTGAGCTACAGGCCCCACATCGTCTCCACTGGATTTGTTCCCGAGAGTAGACTCAAAAAAGGGAACCTTTCCTCCCCTGAGCCATTTCATTTTGGGTTAAGAAGATGTGAAAGCACCTTTCTTTCTATAAGAATGGTGCGTTTCGAGGTGTGAAGTGGGAGAGAAGGGATGTCATGATTGGGGTTTTCAATAAGATGACCTTTTCATTTTTCATTTTTTTCTTTTTCATATTGAAAAAATAATAAGAATGAGGGGTGCTAAATTTTTTAACATGCTGGCATCGAGCTATTTTTCCTGCCTCTATTCTAGGGAACTTAGGGGGTGCTTACGGGAATTGAACACTGCTCATGTACTGAAATTTAAGTGCAAAAAATTTTAATGCATTTTTGGTCATGAAATCATGTTTCATAATTGAGAAGTTCTAACATCCTAAGACTTTTAGAATCCTAATAACATGGGTACATAGCAATATCTTCTTTGTATAAAAGAGATCTTGAGCTACATAAACCAGGGTTTGGCTAAATGGGCCTAATAAAACAAATAACTGTTTGTTCTAGGTTTTATGTTTGAATCACATGGAGGCTAAACATTCCAAACTTAGTGCCAAGGATGCAGTTAGGGGGGTCTAGTAGGGGCGGCTGCCACGGTAAGAATTTTAGAAAATGCACTTATTATATGTAAAAATAATTTATCCCCAACTTATATAGACTCGCCACTGTTAGAATTTTTTTCTTTCTTTTTTTGCAACAGACTAGTCTTAAATTCTTTATTTTTTTTTCAAGAAAGGAGACCCAAAATAGTATTCTAAAACTAAATTCAATGGGCCAAAATGAAATAATATAAAGGATGGTGTCTAATTAAGAACAAAAAACTCCATACTTTAACTTAAAACAACTTAACATAAAACAGCTTAACCTAAAAAATTAAACAAGTTAACTAAAACAGTTGGCACAGTGCATGACTAGGCAAAAGTGATTTCTCGTTTAGTGGATTTCTAGATTTCCAAATTTCCAATGCCGGCACTGTGCAGTATTGGAATTTTGAAAAATTAAAAAATCATTTATCGTTGAGCATTCTGTGTAGATTTCTCAAACTCCATTGGAAAAAGGTTGATCTTTTTCAATTTTTCAATGTCCAATTGAAGTTATAGAAATTATTGAATGTTTTGACTCTCTTATTGAGTTTGTATTGAGCAATAATATAACAATTTATTGATTTATGTAAACTAATGTGGTAGGTAATCATGGTCAAAAAAATAATAATTGACTCGTTCTTTTAAAAAAAGAAGTGTTGAACACATATTGCAATGCATCTTTTTATTTTTTTTAGCATATACATTTCGTCATTGGTAGGGTAAAATCTTGGCTCTATCCCTGCTTGGTGCCACTAAAAGGTTTGCTCGGTTATTAATTTTTGGGCCCCGTAATTAGCCGATGTACATGTAAGCTAGCTTAGACATCCAGTCATAAATAAAAAAATAAAAGAAAAATCTTGAGCTACATAAATTGTTTCCAAAATGCAGTATGTATGCTTCTAACATACTGTTTGGTAGAGCTTAAACGGAAGGAAAATAAGATGTCAGATATGATGCCGGATATACATATATATCCAGCGTTTGTTTGGGTTTTTGCCTTTTTGGTATCTGGATATAATTTTGCCGGAATATCTGAATCCCTCTTTAGGGGCCTTATTTTTGGACACTCCCCATCCCAAATAATCCGTGTGCAATATTGACCACAATACCCTTGTTGGCCAGGGAATATAAGAAGATGCCGGATATACATATCCGGCGTTTGTTTGGGTTTTTGGTACCCGGATGTAATTTTGCCGGAATATCTTAATCCCTCTTTAGGAGCCTTATTTTTGGACACTCCCCATCCAAAATAATCCGGGTGCAATATTGACCACAATACCCTTGTTGGCCCCACTACTTTCTTTCAAAGCAAACAAAGCAATTGACAGCAAGTGATGTAGAGTGAAATACAGTTGGTATGGTATCTCCCTATGTCCCCTGAGATAGACTAAATTAGGATTAACGAATAACAAAAAAAAAAAAACCAACGACGACAAAGAAAACTAAACAAATCGGTTGCACAAGTTAAACAAAACTAAACAAGAAAAGTATATGAAACATTGGTGCACAAACCCACCAAGACCAAGAGAAAACAGCCACTATTCCGTCTTTATTTTTCGGTTTTGATAGTAAAAAAATACAGACCTGAAAAACTGGTGCACATATCGATTGCACCCCAAAACCTTGTTCTCTTTTCCCGTCACACCACAGGCGCGGCCATCTCTGAAACCATCGTTGTGGTGGATCGATTTGGGTGGAAGAAAATGGAGAGAGAGAGAGAGAGAGCACTATGTTTGTTCCTCGCTACGCTCCACAAGAACGGTTCGCCGTTGTGTGATCACCCTCCTCCATTAGTACTGATTTCTTTAATCACAAGAAAGGTTTGGATCTGTTGCACGTATGCTCTGTTCACAAGATATCGATGGAATCCAAAATCCGCGCGCGGGTCCCAATTTGATTTGTCCATGCATAAGCTTTGATTTGAATTGGCAGATTATTGCATTTAATATAATCATATCACCAGATTAATCAAAGCTCTTTGTTAAAAGCCTTTTTTCTTTTTTTTTCAAAGATTTCTGTCATTGTTTATGAAGGCCGGTTTAAGAGACAAACTATTTGACACAGCATTTGACGCAAAACTTTTTGTTAAAAGCCTTTTTCCTTTTTTTGGTCAAAGATTTTTGTCATTGTTTGTGAAGGCCGGTTCAATGGACAAAATATTTGACACGACATTTGACACAAAACTTTTTGGTAAAACCTTTTTTTTTTTTTTTGTCAAAGATTTTTGTCATTGTTTATGAAGGTCGGTTCAAGGGACAAAATATTCAACACGAATCTAATCAAAGCCTCACTCAATTAATCGGAGCTGTTCAATTCGTTTAAAGAAGAAATTAAATAGGCATCCTACTTATT
Source organism: Rhododendron vialii (assembly GCF_030253575.1). Classification (NCBI taxonomy): domain Eukaryota; kingdom Viridiplantae; phylum Streptophyta; class Magnoliopsida; order Ericales; family Ericaceae; genus Rhododendron; species Rhododendron vialii. Next base: position 41,136,218 of record NC_080558.1, read on the forward strand.
AGAATTATTTAGGTGTCCATTCTAATGTGTTTGAATACTTGTATTCTCATCTTCAAAATACATTATTGTCCCATTATACCCAATTATATATTACTGTAGATATAGATATTGTCTATAGAATTATATATATATATATATATATATATATATATATATATATATATATATATTGTGGGATTTGGTAGAAGAGATAATATAGTTTTCTTAAAAAATGGAATATTCGAATTAGATCTCTAGCTCTCTAGACTCATCAATCTCCCTTCACCACTTCCCAGTGGCAAAGCCAAAATAATGTTATCGATCATGTTTTTTTTTAATACATATTATAATCTTATTTCAAATTTTATTTTGAGATTTTAGGTGAGAGAAGATTAGGAAAGAGAAGGATTTAGAAGATTAGAAAAGAGGAAAGATTTAAGAGGGAGAGAGAGAGAGAGAGAGAGAGAGAGAGAGAGAGAGAGAGAGAGAGAAATTAGGAAAGATTAGGAGAGAAATATTTAGAAGATTGGGAGAGAGAAAGGGTGAAATATGTATTTTTTTACGCAAATTCTTCAATTAAATCATCGTATTTTAACTTATCCAAATGCTCATTTTCAATTGAGCTCATAGAACATAATCTCTCCTATAACATGGTAATTCTAAGGTAAATTTTTATGAACTCCAACTTCGGAAAGCTCCTCTTTGCCCACCTAAACAACTGTGATTGGTATAATCAACAAAATTTGTTAAACAACTCGTACCATTTGAAAACCACCATCTTTCCAATAAGCTCTTATAAAATCAAGGTTATCAATGGATTTTGCTACTTTTCTCAGCAATATTATTTTCAAATGTCCAAGAACCTTTCTATTTTTTTTTGGATTAAAACTATACATACTCCTAATTTGTCTCTTTGTTGGATTTATCATTTTCTTTAGAATTTTTCATACCCATCATGATTTGTGACCTGTTTTAGAAATTTTCAACTATTTATTGTAGAATGGAGGATGATGGGGTTGAGGGGTATATAGAAGATAATGGGGAGTTGTTAAAAGAGCGCACACCACGTATTGGTATGGAGTTTGAGTCAGAGGAGGTTTCTTTTCGATTCTATAACGAACATATATGGAAGGATTAGGGGGATTCAGTATTAGACAAGATTACCATACGAAAAGCAAAAAAAATGGTCTCACGATTAATGGAAGGTTTGTTTGTCGTAAGGAAGGAGAAAAGGAAAAGGATAAGCGGCATCGCATAGTCCTACAACCTAGAAGAGAGACGAGAACAAAGTGTAGTGCAAATTTGTATATATCATTGAATTGGCGTTCGATAAAATGGGAGGTGAAAAAGTTTGTTGATGTCCACAATTAACTATTGCGTCCTTCTGGAACTGCTTATTGATGTCTGACTCAAAGGAATTTGTGTGAAAGTCAAGCTATGAATATTGAAATAGCTAATGCTGCTAGGTTATCGCTCAAGTTATCACGAATATTGAAATAGCTAATGCTGCTAGGTTATCGCTCAAGTTATCACATGATATTCTTAGTGCCCAGGTAGGAGGGCCCAAATTTGTAGGGTTCACGATAGAGGACCACAAAACTTATTTGCGTGGCAAAAGGCATAGAGACCTACAATATGGTGAAGCAGGAGCTTTGTTGACATATTTTCAACGAAGAAGTGATTAACAATCCGTATTTTTATCGTGCAATTCAACTAATGTTGATGAGGTGATAACTAATAGTTTTTGGGCTAACCATCATATGATAACAGATTATGAAATTTTTGGTGATGTATTATCATTTGACACAACATTTTGAACAAACAAAGAGTGTTAGCTATAGGTGTGTTTACAGGCTTTAACCATTATCATATGACGGTAGTTTTTGGTGCTGTATTGTTGTATGATGAAACCACGGCCTCATTTGAGTAGTTATTTTGAACTTTTTTACAAGCAATGTCGAGAAAGAAGCCTCTCACCATTTTTACAGACCAACATCAAACAATGGCTAATGCGATTTCTCAAGATATGCCCGAGGTTAGTCATGGATTGTGTACTTTTCACACTACGCAAAATGCCTTGATGCATTTGGGCTACTTGTTCAAAGATGATTCTAAATTTAGTCGTGATTTCTGTAAGTTTCATAGGCCGAGCTCCTTTTTGGTTGGCACTTTCATGGCCAAAATTCACATTTACATGTATTATTTTCTATCGAGTTGTACGCTTTCTTTTTATCATTTTTAGAGTTCTGTACTAGGTTGTGGAATGGAATCATATGGGTGTATTTATTTATTTCAAGTGCGGTAGTTGTTAGTCAAGTGAAAGGGTGTGTTCTTGACAAGTTGAAGGGAGGATTTCGCTCAAGCAAAAGACTGGTTTGCTCAAGCAACACGGCTGTCGTTATATTTTGGTGAAATAGGTTTTCGCTCAAGCAAAATCCGTTTGGCTGCAAAACTGGAGCTCATTGCATCCTTTGATTGTGCTTATAAATACAGATCTTTTAGGTCTTGAAAAGACACGCTTGCTGAAAGGAAAATAGAGAGCTCTTATTTCCCATCTTCAAAAACACTTTTGGTGGCTAGGGTTTGTGCACCTCGAAGACTAGTGAAGGTTTATCAATACCTATGCTCTAAAGGATCATCTTCGAGGGGTTTTCTACTACAACACATACAATCTCTATGCAAAGACCTTTCGTGAAGTTCGAAAGGCTTGAGGATTCAAGATTCGGCGATCATGCAGAGGTACGATGAACGTGGATTCGGCAAGTAGGTCTTAGGATTCGTGATGAGGATACGCGAACACTGAGTAAGAACTACTTGTAATCGTACAATGGTTTTAGTGCATGATTCATTCCCGTGGTTTTTTCCTGTTTAGAGTTTGCCACGTATATCTCGTGTTTTTCTGTTTATTGCTTTCCGGTATTTGATTGGGTTGATATATCAATTGTGGGTTGATTATTGAAAAAGTTTGAAACATAGCGCAAATCTATAACCCTAGGGAAGCTAGGATAAGATTTTTCAATTGGTATCAGAGCGGGTCGTTTCTAAGCGGATCCTTTATTTGCTATGGAGTTGAGTTCTAGCTAATCGTCCTCTCTGGTGTTGGATGGGACAAACTTTGATCATTCGAAAGCAAAAATGGAAGTCTATATAAAGGCTATTGATGAGGATATCTTCGACGCAGCTACCACCGACTTGACAATAGCGCTATCTATAGCTACGGAGTTATCTAAATCTCTTGAACGAATGACTCAAGAGAGATAGGTAAACTGCAAGGGGAAGTGGTACGACTCCGCGAGAAAGTCAAAGAGCTTGAAAAATTAAACGTGGTAAATGATGATAAAATACATAATTTGACTGTTGAATTAGATAGTGCTAAATTGTGTTTTTGAGCGTTTCAATGCAGGATCAAGCCTCTCAATGACATACTAGACGTTTAAAGGCCAACTGGAGTGACGCAATGGAATTAACAAAGAGATTAGTTGCGTGCTAATCGAACGAATGATAAACTTGTGTCCACAAGAGAAAAAGACAAAGTCTGAATATTATTGATAAAAAGCTGCATAAACATTAGGTTACAACCCATTTAATAGGAAAAATGCGTAACTCTAGCAAAACCCTAACTCAAAACCGAAAATTTCCAAAATTTGGGAAAAATAATAAAATTTGAAAAAGGAAAGAAAAACATGACTTTCCCAAAAAGAATTAACTTCTATGAAATTATACGCTAAAAGATATTAACGAAACAAATATTTTCTAAAACGGCAAAAACGTCCAATTGGAGGCCTAAAAGAAGGAATTAGGCCAGAAAATATCATTCATCATCAACCTAGGGTTCATGTGTATTGTCCGCAACACGAAAATAAGTCAGTCCATCAAGTTTGGGCCCGATCCGAGCTCATCCGAAAGTTGCCAAATCGGGTAATTTACAATTAAACAACGTTTGGGCTTCCGAAGTTTCGACCAGTCCAATTGATCATGAAATTGGGCCTCCACGTGTTCTACATCATGGAGATAGGTCAGGACTTGGTTACCATGCTTCCTCATCCAATATAATTGTTGACAATAAAATAAGCAAGGAAAGCACAAGCAAAAGTCAAGGAGTTTTCTTCAAAGACTTCGCTAAGGGCAACATGAACTAAAAAATCAGCAAAAAGAGGTGAAAACAGGCAAAGCCAAAAGAGATTGTAAGTATTAGCATGCCTCAAAATGTTGGTAAGATGACTACATTCGCACAGAAACCTACTGTTGATAGAATTATTCCAATTTGTCATCATTGTGGTGTTCAGGTCACACTAGACCTCAGTGTAGGAAATTGCATACCAGTCATACTTTGAGCGCACACTTTGCACATTCTAACGATTATATAGCAAGTTTATTCCTATATGTCATTTTTATGGAGTGAAGGGTCACACTCGACCTAATTGCTTTAAATTTTATGGGTACCCTATTCTTGAGTCTCGACCTCACCGTGTCAATAATTATGGGGGTAGAACCCGAAGACCTAGACGTAGGATCACTCCTCATAAAAATAATAAGAATGTGAATCCAAAATGTGTGCCTAAAATTGTTGGAAACGTTGAGAGGGTCAAAACTAGACCTATTTGGATGAGGATATCAGACTTGAAACCTTGTGTTGATTTACCTACCAACCCTCTTGATTACAGTGTATCATCCGGAGGAGTTGACCCTGCCTTTTAAGGCTTGGTCTCCTACCCATAGTCTAAGTTGGTTTACTTTGCATATCTTTTGCTTAGACATATGGTTTGCGTTGTTTTTTTTGTTTTTGTTTTGTTTTGTTTTTCTTGATTTTGACATGCTTGGTTAGTTCACAATTGTTTTGGAGTATTTAAAATATATATATATATATATATATATATATATATATATAACTATACTCCCTCAATTCCCTTTTTAAAGTCCAGTATTCTATTTTGGGATGTCCCTTAATAAGTGTCCATTTTATAAAGTTAGTGGGTAAAAGTTGGTACATTTTCCATTTTGTCCATAAAATTAAAGTAGATTTCATTTTGAAAAGTGAAGTGAGTAAAAGTGTAATGATGATGTCTCCATAGAGGGTAAGTAGGGAAAATGGTGGTAAAATTTGATGTGAAATGTGTAATGATGATATTTTCTTAATAAGTTGGAATTACGAAGTGGAACACTTAAAAAATGGACGCAGAGAGCATATTTTTATACGCATAAGTAAGTTTTTTTAAGCCAACGTGGCTCCTTGGTCATATCGGAGGTTTAGTTAATTGTTAATGGGGTTTATGATAGGGACACGATAGTTGTGTGTGTACATTCTATAATCTTTGAATCTTTCTATTCATATGGTGTGCTGTGATATTGGTCGTAGCATAGTCTTGACTTTGTGTCTTACACTCGTTCACGACAAAAGATAATATGTGCTCCGGATCCTTAACTGTCATTTCTCGTGAAACTGGAGCGGATCTTTTCTTATTCCCCAAAAGATTGGCCGTTTAGCATTTATGATCTTGTCTTGGGTGTTTAGTTGAAAAAAATAAAAATAATAATAAAAAAAAGAGCGTGATGTGGTGATGTTTCCTTCTTTTATTGCATTTTCGGGCTTTTTTTTTTATCAGCAAAGAAATTTTATTAATCTCAATAACAAAGTTACGAAGATTAAAAGGAAATGGGAAGACGGCATCACAACCAACGGCCTACATTCCAACGATGTTAGCACCTAGACCGAGGACAATCATGTGCCATCCGCCGCCAAAGGGAGGGGGAGATTGGAGAGAAACCAACCCAAAGGGAGCAAAAGCTCAACCTAATACAATTCAAACAAAAGTGCCAGAACAAAGCAAAATGAATTGGACACAGACTAAGAAAATTGGACTGATCCAGATCTTGGCCTGAGCATATAGCTGAAGTAGACGTATGCGACAACCCCAAAAGTGATGAACACGATCCTGCTATATCTCTCTCTACACAATCACCATCATCTAAGAAATCCATTACTCCGCAAATACTGCCCTTCAGAAACCGGGCCTCTCTCTCTACACAATGCATTTTCGGGCTTTTCACTCAGTAATCAGGCATCTTGTCTCAGTAAGCAGTACTGAGTGTTCGTGTTAAAAGGTGGATAGTTCCGAGATTGTATTGCATGGATTAGCTTGTGGTCGTAGCCTTTTTGACTCGAGTAATTAAGTCTATTGGGGTGTCCTCTACACCTAGTGCCCTAAAGCCATTTTGTTTGGGTGTCGCCGACCTAAAGCTCGCTACACGGGTCAATTAGAAAGCTTAAGGGACCCAAGGCATTCCACGCCACATCTTGTGTTTCGGAATAAATTGAGGGGGAGTTTAAATATGTGGATGGGAGTTTTGATTTATTGACTCTCCAAAAATGCTTGGTTTGACCTCTTGAGAGGGGGAGTTTTTAAGACCTTCTGTGCATTCATGAGAAACCAAATTTAAGTTGTTCGGTCGAGCTTAATATATTTTGTCGCGACTCACGCGCACACTTTTGTTACTTTGTCATGACCTATGCTCCATCAATTCTCTTCATACTCGTCTGATAGGATCATAGCATGTGACTATGCATAATAGTTTGTGTGTTTGTTCATTGATTCCCTTAACCGTCTACTACGTTTGCGGGTATGATTAGTATGTTGCTTAAAAGGTGATGTTTCTTTTAAAAAAATACTCCCTCTGTCCCAAATTTTTTGTTCGGTCCGCAAAACGGAGTGTTAAAAATAATAAATTTTTGCAAGAAAAAATCAAAAGTTTTTCAACAACTTACTAGATATCAATGAGTATTTGTAATTTGTGAAAAAGTTTGAATTTTTTCTTCAAAAGAAAAAATTGCATTATTTTTAACACTCCGTTTTGCGGACCGAACAAAGAATTTGGGATGGAGGGAGTAAACTAATAGTAAATTGCTCATATGGTTCATTTTCCTGTATTTTTGCTAAGGTTAGTTGGGCTTATGGCCATTAATTTATGCCTAGTGCAGCACTTATTGGTTTGCTGCACTTATTGAACTTATCATTGATGGTTAGCAACTGGTTGCATTTCTCTGCTAATATGGTTTCTTAGAGTATCCACAGTGGAATAACCAAAACTATAATGTTGTTAAAGTTAGTAATATTGTTCTTTCAAAAAAATGTTCACAGTGGCATAACCAAACTTAATAATCTCTTAGCAATTCATCAAATTTTGGCCTTTGAAAAATCAAAACTAGCAACTTTTTTGCCAATAGCAGAAACTCTCTCTCTCTCTCTCTCTCTCTCTCTCTCTCAACAATGTTTCTAAGAAAAATATTTTTAAAGTTCTTTTCTTTTCTTTACAAAAATAGTTAAACCGTTTTTCAAAAACTGTCTTTTTTATTTTTTCAAAAACTGTTATTTAAAAAAAAACTGTATTTTTTTCAAAAACTGTTTTTTTTAAAACTTTTTTGGAAAAGTGTTTTTCAAAATAAAAGTTTACAAAAAGTTATTTTCTATTTCTAATAACATGTTTTTATTAGTTTGAAAACTATTTCAAGAAAAATGTTTTATATGGTGACAATTTTTAGATTCTTACAGGTTGAAAATGTGATGTGACAAGTTTTAATTATTCAATGTTTGATTATGTCACTGTGGATATCTACATTGCTAAACTTAACAACCCCTTAAATGAATAATCAAAAGGTGATTTGACAACTTTTGATTATCTAATTTTGATTAGTCCACTGTGGATGCTCTTATGATTTCCTTCGTTCTTCGGTGACAAAAAGGTGGAGAAATATTATGTGGTGCAGGCTCTTGGTTAAGTTAGGGGTTTGCAGTCATGAAAGAGCCAAAGGGAGAGATTGTAAGCTCCATAGGCCGAGCACTCTCTCTGTTTATTGCTTTCCAGTGTTTGATTGGGTGGATGTATCTAAAAGAAATTACAAAATTGCCGACTAAACTAAATTTAGTCGCCAATTATTGACCAATTACCGACTAAAATTAGTTTTAGTCGGGAAATAATATGTTTGCCGACTAGTAAATAAATTTGGTCGGCAAATATCAATTTCCCCCCCTAATTTAAACACCAATAAATGAAAAAACATTTCCCGACTAAACCATTTAGTAGGGAATAGTAATATTTGCCGACTAAAATAGATTTAGTAGGAGAATATCAATTTTTTCCTAAATTTGAAAAATTAATGAATGAAAAACATTTTCCGACTAAATAATTTAGTAGGGAATATTAATATTTGCCGACTAAAATAGATTTAGTCGGAGAATATCAATTTTTTCCTAAATTGAAAAAATGAATGAATGAAAAACATTTCCCGACTAAATAATTTAGTAGATTAATTTAGTAGGGAATAGTAATATTTGCTGACTAAAATTACATTTGGTTGGGGAATATCAATTTTTCCTCTCTTTTAAACAAAATTTCAAGAAAATCAATATTTGTTCCGACGACATCGATCACACTATGAAACCTTCCCGATCGAAACCGCTCAATTTTTTTCCTTCTTAATCATAAGATTTCCATAAATTTTTTGCTCGATTGGGTTAAGGAAAGCTGTTTATCGGCACGCAAATTGTTAATTAAAAAGAATTTTGTTGTCCGATCAAGTGTCTATCCAAATAGGGTTAACTTCAGTCTTGGTACGAATGATTTAATGTGTATTACGTCAAAGATAGATGATTTGGATTGCCAAATAAGGCCTCAGGCGGGGCTCGGTTAGTGCACTATAACACTTAAACGTCTCCGAACGCATTAAATATGTTTTTGATTATGTGGTCGCTGATATCGAATGGTCTTCGATTTTGGTGACGATGCTATAATTGGTAAGACATGAAATCATAACGGTTCAGATCGAGTATTACAAAAAATTACTCGGCAGTTATATTTACAATCTATGTTTTTTTTTGTTTACTTGATGATAGTCAACTAAGTCTTATGTTGCACTCATTGTTACAAAAGCCACACGAACACGAGAAAAATATTACGATCAAGACTGTTCATTTTGCTACACTCGGTGAATAATTCATTCTCGTAAATTTGCGGCTCGATTAGGTTTAGAAAACCCCTTTATAGGAAAAAAAAAACCCCTTTATCGAGACATGAACTCATTAGAATAAATAGTATTGTCATGCAATCAATTGTCTAATAAAAAGCAATCAACTATAATCTCGGTAAGAATTATCTTTTAAATCATATTTAATAAAAACAAAGATAAGATGGTTCTAACCGGGGAAAAAAGACCTCAAAGTGAGGCTTGGGTGATAATGTTCTAATTCGTGCATTGGAGAAATAGGTTCTGTTCGTGAATGTGTGATCGAAATATTCTCTTTTAGTGTGTAAGTTCTAAAAAAAGATTATGAACTGCAGTAACGAGTTTTTTTTTTTTTTTTTTTAAGAAAGTAAATTCAAAGAAAAGATAAAAAAAAAAGTAAACTTAAAAGCTTATCAAAGAAAAAAATAAAGTAAGTTTAAAAAATAAAGGTAAAACAGACGAAACCAAATAGTATAAATATTTTAATTACTGAAAAGTAAACAAAGTATAGCAGTGGTAGAGTGATTAGTTGCGCGTGTGATGACTTGGAAGCGCCATATTCCTCCTAATAATGAATTGGGTAAAGGCAAATACAGTTCAGAAATGGAAATGTAATTTTTCCACTTTGCTCCCTTGATTTTTTTGTATTGATATTTCACGCCACAATGCAATTATTATTGCTGATTAAGTATTTAGTCGGCAAAAGTTAACTTTGGCCGACTAAAATCGAATCCCCGACCAAGTTTTTTTAGTCGCCCATTTAGTCGCTAAAACCATATATTAGCCGACTAAACCTTATTTAGTCGGCAATTATATTTGCCGATTGTCATTTGCCGACTAAATTATTTAGTCGGGAAAACCCTTTGGCGACTAAAAAGTGGACATTTGGCGACTAAAACGTTAGTCGGGAATGGTGTAATATGTTGTAGTGATATTGTGAGTTGATTATTGAAAAAGTTCGAATCATAGCAAATCTTTAAACCTAGGCAAGCTAGGATTTTTCAATTTCATGATCAAAAGCATGAATTTATGATTATAAGAACGAAAGTAAGCGTGGGATTCATTGATTTGTAAGTATAACTTGGAGAACAACTTTTGGATGACACAAACTTGGAAAGTTTAGAAGAAGTGGGCGCATGTGCTCATGAAGTACTGGTCATTTAGTGCGGGAATTAGAAGTACCCAAGGTCGTGAGAGCTTGAATGCAAAATTGAAGAAACACTTGATACTGCTGAGATAGGCAAACATGTAACAATTCTTACCAAATAAAGAACATTGTAACATGGGAGACTTAGCCAAAAATCTCTCATATTTATATTTTTTTAAGCTCAAAGACAGGTACTTTTTGCAATCAAACATAAGGATAAATGTGTCTATAACCTTAGGGTACTAAGTGCTTAAAATCCTAGGGTACCATATGAAAGTGCCTAAACCACTAAAACATACAATAAGAAAGTGCACCCTTAAACCCTATGAAAGTGCCTAAACATGTTTTGGCCTTATGGCCAAAAAACTCAAAAAGTTGAAGGACCTCCACTAAAACCTATTTTGCTGGTGTACATCCTTTCCTTAAATGAAAACTATTTTGCCGCCCTTATGGCTAATTTTCCCTTGTAAAAACGGGTAGGCATGCTATTCTACTTCTCTTGTTGGTAGTGAAATTGTTCCCCTGAGGAAAACACAGGAGTGCTAGGGGTGCTTGGGGCCCTTCCTAGTGGTGTAGCTAGGAATGAGGACCTCTGGGGTACTACGGAAAAACCATCCGGTGGCATTTCCGTAGATATGCCCTACGGATTTGGTCTCAATCATTTTGATTGCAATCCATAATCGAAGGATGTAGCCCTGAATTCGCGGGAATTTCTGTCGAATTGAGTCCCACACGACTTCGTTTGGAAACCACAGAAACATCACCCAGTGGCATTTCTGTAGATATGCCCTACGGATCTAAATGGTCTCGATCATTTGGATTGCAATTCATAGTTGAAGGACATAGCTGGCAGCCCTGGATCCGCGAGAATTTTTGTCAAATTGAGTTCCACACGACTCCGTTTGGAAAGAGAACTCACATTTTGTTTTTTGTGAATCACGGATTTCATTAATCTTTTGCTTTATTTTATAGTATCTCTCTATATTTGTAAACAAAAAATAGTGTATGCACTACAAGAAAAAACACCATTCCCGACTAAAGGTTTAGTCGGCAATTGCATAAATTTTAGTCGGCAAAACTATTTTCCGACTAAAAATTTTGGTCGGCACATTAGTCGGTGGAAGAAGGTCGGCAAAGGAAATTGCCGACTAAAAAATGTTTTAGTCGGCTAAAGTATTTTCATTTACCGACTAACATCTCCCGACTAAATACTTAGTCGGCACTTGGATTTAGTCGGCAAAGATCGGACTATTTGCCGACTAACGTGTTAGTCGGCGAATGAACTAAACATGGCCGACTAATTGTTTAGTCAGGGGATATATAACCTTTTGGCCGACTAATAATTTAGTCGGGGAATGGTTTACTATTGGCCGACTAATTGTTTAGTCGGGGAATGGTTTACTATTGGCCGATTAATTATTTAGTCGGGAGATGTGCTACGAAGTTGCCGACCAATTGTTTAGTCGGGGAATATATTACCTATTTGCCAACTAATTATTTAGTCGGGGAATGGTTTTAATTATCACCGACTAAATTTTAGTGGATAAATGTCTTTTCAAATCAACTAATTTGTAACCTATTAGCGACTAAACTTTAGTCGGAAAATGTTCCATACCAATTCATCATTCCAAAATTTTTTACAAATTTTTTCCATATTATTATTCCCTATAAATTTCAACCAACAATCATTAAAAGCAGAAAATTGCCAATCTAATGCAATTAATACTAAATAAAAATTCCAAGAAATAAATACAAACTTTTATAAATAAAGGTGTCCACCAAATAGTTAAAAAACAACTTGTATCCAAATTCCTAAAGTGCAAAATAACACGTTCACCGTAGGGGAAAAAAAAAAAATCCAAGCTCAGTAACAAAATATATCCAAACCTCGTGAACACTCAACTTCAACAAACGGATAACCCAAAAAAACCCAAGCACGTCCACAACCAAAATCCAACGTCAATCTTCATAATCAATAACCAACATCCTGCACGATACTCCATTAAAACGCCGTCCCTGAAAAAAAACCAAAAAAAAAACAATCTATCATTAGTATTTAAAGTTTTCTATGAAAACATCCCTCAAACTATCACTCATTTTTCTACTTCATCCTTGAACTATCAAAATGACCTATTTCGTCCTCGAACTATCCATATCCCACCCTACTTGGTCCATAACCTAACGCCATCCAATATTTTGGATGGCAAACCCAACAAAAAACTGCACTATGGCAGAGCTGAAATTCCACCTTCCCAACACATCTGGCGCCAAGCCAGATGGGTTTTCCTCCATTTTGTGCTCTATATAGACTCACACATGGGGCAAAAAACAAAGTACTCAAATTGCATCTATTTTTCAAGTCACAAACCAAGGTCAAACTCTGGTTCAAAACTGTCAAAAACCAAGTCATTATAGCAAGTTTCCCAGTACTGGAAAGGACGGGTTGAGCTCAAATTGCCCAAAATCTCTAGCAAGTTCTACATGCATATGGCTGAAGACAGAACTCAAAATATGGGTAATGACATTAGAGAAAATAAAGTTGTACATCATCATTATAACTTAGTTACTCAAGAACTAATGCACTTATACCATTTTTTTTTTTCAGTCTTTCCTTTATTGAATCACAATTGTCCGATTTCCTTTATAAGTCTGACTTACAAAAGCCAATTCAACCCTTCATCAGAATATCGTTTATCAAGTAACAAATATGCCCTAATGCCAAACTATTAGTCATACTAACAAATCTTCGGGGAACTCACACACACACACCCACGTCACTCCTTCAAACCTCAGGTTATTATCTATTGAATCTCTTTTCATAAATCTCCTTTATGATTCCAACTCGTGGATTCTAACCTAGCTTTTCACCAATGTATCATCACTATAACAGTCAAAATATATCTTCCTAGTAAATCATTAAGATAAAAGAAATAATGTTTGACTAAAGGTAGAGCATACAACGCTATCTTTATTTTCGACAACATAGAATTCTCTTTCACACAGCTGGTGGAATGATAATAAAATAACAAAACTTATATTGGTAATGGTAAGCTGTAGCTTAAGTAAAGGGTGTGTGTACATGCGTGTGCGTGGGTGAGAGTACGTGTTGGTACATTCTCGGTTCTCTAACAACTATTTTCTCTTTCTGTCCCATTTGACTAACCAACTTATCATCGAAATATATACCCTACTCATGAGGAGGAGAAACATAATGCAAGAAATGACACGTTGAAAAATAACAACACAACATCAAGACACTCAAACATACATTCAAACCTATCTATCAATTCTCAAGTTAACATCTATCGTACCCTTCTTCGTGTCCCCTTATAGGGATGTAAGCACATTATAGGCATGTAATAACGAACAGCGAATCACATTTTCATTTACTCAAACATGACCCACATATCACATTTGCATCTACACGCCATCTTATTCTAGAGAACAAGTCCAACAAGCCGTCATGAGGCTCCGGTCAGTCTAGGGTGCTTCCTACGTTCAATCTGCCAAGAACTCAGCAAGCTGTCCCTTCGTTCAAAAATTCGAATAAAATAGAACAAGCACTTTACAAACCTCTCATTCACCCCTGTTAAGCAAAATTTCGTTAGGGACGCAATGGTACTCTCGGATTTGTAAATGAAGGTCTACTTCTTGAGTTTTTGAAAGAAACCTCAGTGCTGGTCTTGAACGGACCAGTCCCCGAAAAGTAACCATAACTCACTCAAAACTTCATCAAAATAGATGAGACCAGTTGGGTTTAAAAGTTAACTTCTTTTTCTTGCTTTGTGTGAAAGAATCACTAAAAAATAGGACATGTGGAAGAAATGAGACTGTCTCAAAGTTGACAGCTTGGAAGAAGGAAAAACAGGGGTCCAAAACTTGTTGGGTTTGACCTACTTCCTCCAAATAAACCATGTTCATAAAAAATCACGCTCATAGTAGATAACAAAAGGCATAATCAGTCCAAAAATCAGATCATTTGAAGGTCAATTGATGCTCTTAAAAATTCGTGCAAAACAAGAATTCTGCAGAAAACAGAGACAAGGTACAAGCCCCTTGCTAGAAGATCACCAAAACCTTGGAAGAACATGCTCAAACACATGGCTTATAAGAGCTACTACAAGGACCACGAATTTTATGGATCGAATGACTTTGAATATCAAAACCAATACTCAAGTCAACACATAGCCATGTAAAGAGAGAGGAGAAATCCCTACCTCATGGGTTTTGAGCAACCCAGTGGTGAACATGGAGTTGAAAACATCCATACACACAAAAAAGCACAATGCACCCAGAGAATAAGAATGCACGGCAAACACGTGGACAGATTTTTGAACCAAACATCTCTCAGAACCAAATCTATGATACCATGTTCAATCACCAATTGTTCCGAAAGCGTTAGCGGCTACCGCCAACTTATATCAAGTTGCCCAACACCAACAACAGCCTAACAGCCTTGAAATGACGGATGTAAATAATGCATGCATGTAGGAATAAGTTACGCAGAAAGGCAACAAGTTATGGACTGCCAGAGTAATTTTTTCACTTGGTTGGCAATGGTTCAACTCTATAGCTTACACATACTGGTGCAGGTTTGATACCAACTTCTAACCAATACTCTAATGTATCTTAAAGCATCATGGCTGCAAAAAAAAAAAAAAAAAAACAAAACCTGATCTTTGGGCAGGACACAAAACATCTACGTCAAGTGAAAATAGATTTTAGGATTTTAGGCTCCAGCTATCAATGTACCCACAATAACTACCCTTAAAATGTCCAGATCGGGATGTCTTCACTGGCAATAGATTTGGAGTCTAAGCATGCCACAAACTTTATACACTAGTTGACAGACTACTTCACGACTATCCAAACACACAAAGTAAATGCAACACATGGGTACTTGGAACTCGTAGCTTCCCAGTCATAAAACCATTGATTATTCAACCTCAAAAGAATTAAAAAAAAATTGCAATTCCAAATTTCCTACTTAGCATCAAAGTAAATTCTAAAAGTGATATTCTCAAACTACGTACCATAAATTTGAGCCACCATCACCCTGCTCCCATGTTGCCTCGTCCACCATTCTGCATTTGGGTCATAAAGCTTTTGAATACCTCCATCTCTTTTAGAAGTATAGACCGCTCCTCATCTTGTCGCCTTTGTGTCTCCTCCCACCGTCTTTTCTCCTCCTCATACTTTTCCTCACGTCGTCTTTGTTCCTCCTCGTGTTGTCTTTGTTCCTCCTCCCTTTGCGTCTTCTCCTCTTCCCTCCGCGTCTTCTCCTCTTCCCTCTTTCTTCTTTGCTCTTCACGAATTAAATCCAACTCATGTTGAAGTTTTTGCAGCTGGTCCTGGCGTGCTGCTGACTGTGAGTTGGATTTGGAAAGATAGGTAGATGGCTTTGGCCCATTCCCTAATCCTCTAATGTAGTTCTTTGTCTTCGACTCCCCAAGGCACTTTATTGAAAGTTCTTCGGCTGATAATGGAGTGCCAGATAGAGCTGCCTCATCACGTATTCCCACCATCATCTCCTATCATTTCGGAAAAAAGAAAACAAACAACAAAGACATAAGGAATGGACTAATTAAAAAGCAGACAACAAAAGTAAAGGATTGAACATTAAATGCATACATGTTTCTCTTGGCATGATGAATTGATCCATTCATTTGTATCTCTCAATCTATGTGATGCCTCGAACAAATCACATAAATCGAGCTTCTTTGTTCCCACACTACCCTCATTACTGTTTGACTCATTACCGTTTCCAGCATCATCATTTCCCTCATTGGCAATTCTTTGCTTTTCTTGATCAGCCTAGCATATTCAAATAACCATAGCATATTAACAATCCAACAAATAGCATCGACAGAAATCATAACAGAATAAGCACAACCATATATCATCAATAGCAGCACTACGAACAAAAGTAAGTACAGCACTATGAGCAAAATGTCTCACCGCAATAGTCATCACGGCAGCAAAGGATCGAGAGCCCGTAGTATGACCATACGGTACAGCCTCCCTATTTAATTTGCCAGCTATTTTGCGGGCCTAAAAAAATCATTTGTTAGATATTAAGTTAAAGTTGGAAATGTAACTCCAATAAGTATTCAATTAACCTCTCGTTTTGGATCCTTGAATACATGATCGATCAAGTACTTCCAGTCATCTATGGGCATCTCTTGAAATGGATGATGATATGCGTCTAATCCAGCTTCCAATGTCTTTGTATAGAAATTGTTCATTCTCCATTTCCAATCTTTGTATATTAGATTTGCCTTTTCTTGAAAAATTTGCTCAACTAACTCGGTGCCCTCAACGCCATTTTCGGTGACTTTAAATTTGTCCTACAAACATATATGAAAGAATTCACTAACAGAATGCAATCTGCAGTCTTTATATTATGAGGGTGTTATGCTGGTAACCATTCAAATTTGACATTCTTACCCGGACTGCTTGTAGGACAGCACGTTTCAAGTCATCACTAACATCATTCCACGAGGCGTAAAATCCCTGAATAGGACATATCCACCTAATTTGTGTCCCTAGTTCACTTGCCACCTTGTTTGCATTTATTCCACAAAACGCTCTCATTTCTGGCGTCACATAAGCTGAGATCCTCTCCCCTTTATTCTCAGCAATTATTCTTCTAATTCTTTTTCCACGTGTTGGCCCTCGCACACACCGCCGCTTTGCTGAAGGTGCACCTGTAAACTAACAGTAAATAAGCCAAGTGGCTACAAGGATCTAAGCCAAGAGCTAAAAGAAAAATGGACGGATTGGGCCATAACAAACACCACATGTTTGGGAGTGAAACACATGCAAAAGAGAGTGATTGGCAGCAACTGAACCGGACAGTAGCAGCAGAAAGAAAAGTGATTGGACTCCTAAGCATTACAAAAGCATTACAAGAGTGATATGGAAGTAACGGACAGAACTGCAACATCCAAAACAGGATTCAAAGCAACAAAATACGAAAGCTGGACAGATTTTGCAGACAAGGAGATACAGACAAAACAGAATAGAAACTGCTAATTACAAGGAGATACAAACAGTCCAGTTCAGAAATGAAAGTGTCCACAATGGTTAAGATCAAATGAATATGCTAACCATAACTAACACTACTGGAACTACACAAATGTGCTGACCAAAAGCAGACAAATGCCCATCAATAATACACTTGAAAACAGTAGAAGCGAACCATAGTGCAACTAGCAGAAGCAGTAGCAGTAGCAGAAGCAGAATAACAACTCCAACAAGTTAGCATTAGCTTGTAGCATAACCTGGACAGAACCATGTGTACTAGTAGCATTAGCTCCACAATGCAACTAGCTAGACATGAAGCATAACTTGGACAGAACCATGTGTACTAGTAGAAGTAAGAATGTACAAGTACACATATGGGATCCAATACTAAGCCAAGCATTGCAAAAGGTTGAGAACTTTGTGTAATATGCAACAAAACTTTGGACCGTATGTATGTTTCTGAACAGCTCCAATGTAGTGGATGCGAAGACCAACATGCAGAGTGCAGACAAAACAGCATGGAGATCCATCAATTGACACTTCCAATTTGATATAAGAAAAACATTTGTTGCCTGTCTTAACTATTGTTAACATCAGAAGAACGAATAAAAAGTAAAAGAATGATGAATATATAACTAGCATGGTCAATTTCCCCCCAAAAATGAGCAGGGTTCTCATAGTTCTGCACTTTTTTTTGGTAAAGAAGCCAAATGTCTTTCCAGATGAACCATGACCAATGCGGTTTTTACTTCACAATTATGTCAGCAAGTTTCAAACATTCAGCATATTACATACTTTTTTCTATCGTAGAGCTGCTCTGCGTTCTGCAGATGAGTCAGAGAGTCTGATTGTGGCAAGAACTGATTCTAGAACCTTGTATGATTGAAAGTGTCCACAAATCCTCATGCTTACTTCTAACGCTGAACTATAATGGACTCAACTCAAGTTTTGAAGAGACTCTTACGTCAGAAACGTTATGATTTTGTTACAATCAAAACTACATGTTAGAAGCCAATGGACGTGCCACCATAAAAAAATAGCTTCCCATACTCTCCTAGCCACAATGCATAGGATAAAGATATGGTCAAGTGATTCTCCCATTTAGAGTGTGCAGATTTAACTGAGAATGTGACATCATTGTTGTTTAATGGTCTTATCCACAGGTCTGGTCATTAGTGCTTGTGATCTTTGCATGATCGGCACGTTAATGATTCAAATTCCTCAAATACATGACATGACAGATTCAACTCATACAAAAGGCATGTAGTGAGATACATATAGAAAGGGAGGGAGGGGGAGAGAGAGAGAGAGATACAGGTGCATTAACCTGAAGCACTAGCATGGGTAGAAGGAGATGCAACAGTCAAAGGAGTAGATGTCAGAATCTCTGAAGCGGGTGTTGGAGCTTCTGTTTCAACTCGTACTGCTGCAGTGTTACGCATTGTGCTAGTCGAGTTGGAGGATGCACTGCTCTTTTTTGATCCAGGAGGCATGATGCAATCTGTCAAATTTTGAAACACTCCATTTACATACAAGCATATCAAAGAAGTGAATTATAATGAGAGATATGTAAGACAAACAATGTGCAAATTATGAGGTATGTAGCATATGATAAACAATCAATAACCATATTGCTCAAGAAGTCAATTACACTGAACCTTTGTCACCCATATGTAAGCATAGATGTAGATAACTCTAGATCAGAAAACAAAATACAATTTTTTTTTTTTGGATAGCTCTAGCTAATTGGGTAGCAGTTAAAGCTGCTACAAGCATCATTAAAATCCAGCACTACCAATTGACAAGTAAAGCATAACACCATCAATATCAAAACCATCACAAGTAGCTTCATAGTAGGAGCTGCACTAGTGGAATCTAAATCCAGATTCTTCAAGAACCAAGTATAAGATGCATACACAATTGCATTTCAATCCATCAATAGCACCACATGCAGCTCAACCTGTTAGCATAGAATCACAACTGGCCACCACCAACAGAAACAGATTTAGAAGCAAACACTACTTGAATTCAGCACTAGAATTCTCTACTTGAACACAGCGTGACTAGCTAACCACAAAAGATAGTAGCCACCAACACAAACCTACATCTGATCTTCCAAGGGACATCCCCCAAGGCTAGGAAATGAACAAAATCAATTGAAGTGGACAAATCAATGGGCCACATACAACAGCAAAGTAGCTAAAACTAATTTCAGCAGTTAATCTTAGGTACAAGTAGGGACCACCAAATTTCTTGGTACATTAAGCTTCTATGTCAAAATCATCATCAGAATCACTATGATTTTCTTCCTCTTCTTCATCGTCTAGATCAGCCATTAAGTTTTCTTCATACTCATCGCTATGATCTTCTTCCTCACTAGTAATTGCAGGTTCAATATCATTTCTCCGCAAAGAGGATACGATGGGAGGATCTTCAACGACAATTGTTGGAACCTCAGTAGTTATTTCCTGCTGGAAAACTTCATTGGGAGACCCGCTGGTTTCAAAACTTTCCGTCTCTGGGACATTCCAGATTCCTCGACGGTGAATTCGTTCTACTACTTTCCAATGCTCACCCAACTTGGTATCTGCAATGTAGAAAACTTGTTGGACTTGACTTGGAAAAACGAATGGGTCATCCTTATACCATCGACTTCTTACATCAATACTTGAGCAATGTGCATCAACCCGAAAAAATCTACTACAACCAGAATTGTACCATTCACACTGGAACAAAACAACTCGATGACCGAATAAATAGGCCATTTCCCATACTTTGGTTAAGAAACCGTAAAAGTTTATTGTTTGGCCTTCATGCTCCCCTTCCACTACCACCCCACTATTCTGAGTTGTATGACGGTTGTCCCGTTCAATAGTAAGGAAACGGACGCCATTAGAAATGCACCCTGAATATGTGTTTATTATTGGCCCGGGTCCGTTGGCCAATGACCATAACTCATTAGTTGCTTCTGGAGACCCTTGATTCCGCAATTCATTCACCTACATTAAAAATTACTATTATGCTACTTTAAATAAACATAGCTTAATGCGACAAATGAGAAAATTCAATTTTGTATGTCTTACATGCCGTTTGAACCACTGAGGAAACTCTTTACGTTGTCTCTTCGCAATGTCAAGTGTATTGCCATTTCCCAACAAATTCTTGTGTATCCTAATTAACATAGAGAATTATGAATGATGATAAAACCACAACCAAATATAGAAAAAAAATTGTTGTAAATACGTACTCTAGATATGGTTCTACTTCAGGGCTATTGTTCAAGATAAACCAATGAGCCATGTCACGTTGGTCAACAGGTACATCAGGTGCTCTCCGGATTATACTAAAGGGACGGATTTGCTGAGTGAAAGCCCTTAACCCCACATCGTGCTCACCACCATCGTCATTCCGTTCTTGGCGATTAAACACTGTCTCAATTCCATCGAGATACATAGAACATACATTCTTTACAAACGTAAGCCTCCACAATTGAACCTTCAGGATGAGCTTTATTGCCAACTAATTTTTTCAAAACTCCAAGTAGTCTATACAAAATACCACAGTATTAGGTTATGGTTCAATGATTATAGCTAAATGACACAATTAGTACAATAGGTATACATACCTTTCAATGGGGTACATCCATCGATAATGCACTGGCCCTCCTAGTTTAAGCTCGCGAGGCAGGTGAATAGCCAAGTGTACCATTACGTCAAAGAAAGCGGGAGGGAAAATCTTTTCAAACTTGCAAAGCACAAGTATAATGTTCTCCTGAAGTTTATCCAAATCGCTCTTCCTCACTGTTTTTGAGCACAACTGTTGGTAGAAGCTACTGAACTCAAATAACGCGGTTCCAATTTCCTTGTTCAAATAGCCACGCATACCAATCGGGAGAAGCCTTTGCAAAAGGACATGACAATCATGACTTTTGAGCCCCGATAGCTTGCCACCACGAGTGTTCACACATTTAGAGATGTTTGCAGCATATCCATCTGGGTACTTGATCGATTTCAAGAAATTGCAAAAGCCTTCTCTCTCTTTCGCTGATAATGTGTACATGGCCGGGGGCTTTTCAAATGACCCATTTGCACGCTACTTTAGGTGCAACTCCTTGCGTAATTCCTGATCCTCCAAATCCTTGCGTGCCTTTTCCGTATCCTTGTTCTTTCCATCTATGCCCAAAAATGTCCCCAACAAATTTTCACATATGTTCTTCCCTATGTGCATGACATCGAGATTCCATCGAAGATTGAGAAACTCAAAGTAAGGGAGCTCAAACAAAATGCTTTTCTTTCCCCAATTCAAATTTTTCTCAAACTCATCTCTTTTTCTTTTCTTGCTGTTACTTGGATGTTTCCCAAACGGCTCGTATGTCCTTGAGTTAATTTGTTCTAATATTTCTTGGCCCGACAACTCCACAGGTCTGGTCCTATCCTCAAATTTCTTCGCCAAATGTGGTTCTCAGGTAGCCAGCGGCGCGCACCCAAATATCCAATCTTACTCCTCAACTTAACTGATGAGAAATCACAATTGCAAATGGGACAAGCCAAATAACCCTTCGTAGACCACCCAGACATCATCCCATATGCAGGAAAATCGTGGATGGTCCAAAACACACATGCACGCATCGTAAATGTTTTTCCAGTAGAGGCATCATAAGTTTGTACACCATTCTTCCACAACTCTTTCAACTCATCAACTAACGGACGCAAGTAAACATCAATATCTTTTCCAATGGATGATGGACCAGGAATAAGCAGTGACATGAAGCAAAAGGGTTCTTTCATGCACTTCCACGGGGGGAGATTGTAAGGCACCATGATTACCGGCCACATACTATATGATTGACTCATGTGTCCAAAGGGATTGAAACCATCAGTAGCCATCCCAAGCCTCACATTTCGTGGTTCAGCAGCAAAATCGGGAAATCGCTCATCGAAGTTCTTCCATTCCTGAGCATCAGCCGGATGACGCAATTCGTCATCATCTACACGTTTGTCTTTATGCCATCTCATATCAGGAGCTATTTTCTCACAACAATATAGCCTTTGTAGTCTAGGAGTCAATGGTAAGTACCGCAATATCTTGCGGGGGATCTTTTTACCTGTACCATCGTTCACCTTGTACCTAGGCTCATTACACTTTGGGCAATTTTCCATATTTGCATTCTCCTTCCAAAAGAGTGCGCAGTCATTTATGCATGCATGAATAGGCACATATCCCAAACCCAAATCCCTTAAGAATTTCTTCGCTTCATAAGTGTTCCAAGGAATAGCCTCATCATAGTCAGATCGCATCCCTTTAATAATATTCATCATAATATGGAACGTGTCATTCGGCATCTTCTTGTAGACTTTAACATGAAGCAACTCAACAATGAATGCTAGCACAGTCTTTTCACATCCAGGATAAATTTTACGTTGAGCAGCATTGAACAACTTATTGAAACTCCGAACATCACCCCTCCCAAGATTAGCAGGCAATTCATCGCTATCGTCATCCAAAAGGCCACCAACAAAGACCTGTTCCAACATATTTTGCAATGGGTTGCCATCCTTAGGGACCTCCCCTCCAGTTTCATCCCCAATACCTTCATTGGGGTGATGATGGTCATCATCATATGCTTGAGGTGCGGGAACAAATTCCCCATGGTGCACCCAAGTCTTGTAAGAAGAGTCAAATCCTTTCCGTATCAAATGGATCTTAACAACTACAAAGCTATGTTTTCTGCCATTTAGACAATCATTACATGGACACCGAATCTCAGGCTGTGGTCCTAAATTCGCCATCGCAAATTGTAGGAAAGATTCCACCCCTAGTATATACTCTCTACTTGCCAACCTATTTCTTCTTATCACCATCCAACTCTTGTCCATTACTTATAACCTACAAAATTAATTAAAGGTTACACAACATTGCTATGTTTTTTTTACAACACTACATATGGCCTAAGTATATGCACAAAATAGAAAGGAATAAATAATGAAGCATAAGAACACCGTCAAAAGAACAATTGTTATTCATTCACTTCCAATAACAACTGTTACTATCCACATGTTCAGAACAAATGTTTTTTCCCTTCCATGCAATCAGAGCAGTAAACCATTTAAGAGAATAGTGGTATATCAGTTTTTTTTTTTTTTTGAAGTTAGAATTGTCACGTTTTTCGGCCCTTTTTGAACTTTAAAAGTGGAACAAATAAACGTACAACAAAACTAACATGCACTAATAAACCCGCCTTTATTGTTAGCTTCTTCTTTTTTTTGTCCATTTCCTTGACGATATTCAAATGATTGGATTTTAATTCGCAAAAAAAAAACCATCACGACATCATAGTAGTGGGGTTATCCTCAAGTATCAGGTCTTTCTATTCTTGCAGCAAAAACATTTGCACTGCCTATGAGACTATGACCAAAAAATGTTATATGGAATAGAAATTCTGGAAGCAAAAGACAATAACAGAGCTAAACTCACTATAACGAATCCAAAGCAAATGGCAGCAGGTCATTAATGGCAACTGTGATACAAAGAGCTCGAATGAACACAATAAGAAACATGACAATGAAAAATGTTCAACAGGCAGCACATTTTGACTCAACCAAACAAAAAACTTAAGGAACACAAAAAATAGCAAGGTACAACACTTGAAATGCCAAAAAAACAGCCATGTACCAGGACTCAAGTTTCAGAAAATATTATGCCAACAACTGGCATAATGGCTAAAGCAATATCCAGAATCTCACATGGTTGGGGGTCAATAAAGGTGTGCCTTAGAATAAAGAAAAATCAGTATGATGCCCATGTCATCAGAAGTACCAGAAAGTCAAGAACAAAAATTAATCAAACACAACAAAGTGAACAAAAACTTACAAGCTAACATATTTTACTGGCTAATCGAAAATATTACTCAACCACAATGATAACCTAACAAGATAAGAAGTGCAGATCCACTTATAAGTTGAGATCCATGTGCACGTTCAGAAACACGCAGCAGCAGAATCTTTCTCAACATGACCTTCAGTATAATTTCATTCTTTATTTTCGCCTCCTAAGGTGAGGGGGAAATAAAGTATCGCTCATTACATATCTTCCCATAATTATTTGTTAGCATGCTGAAATGTGTTGTGACACTACAACAAAATGGGGATTTAGGGGCACTTTTGAAATGGCATTTTTTCAAAAATGCCTTATCAAGTTATTAATGCGGCACCATCTTCTAAAATGCCTCATTTGATTCCCCTTTTGCGGCAGTCAGCATTGATTCCAAATTTAACATATTTATTTTTTTTATGGTAATTTGATAAGGCAGTTTAAAGTGCCTCGAAAAGCTAGATTTAATAGGACACTTGCTTGGAGATATAAAACTACGACGTTTTTGTAATCGACAATTTTTTAAAAATTCAGCTAGGGAATTTTGGGCACTTTTTAAAAGGCATTTTTACAAAACTGCCTCGTCAAGTAGTTAATGAGGCACTTTTAAGTGCCGCAAAACAATTTCCTCACCAATTTTCTATAATTTGCGAAATTGGAAAATACATCCTTTGTTGAGTTTCCTCTGAAATTGGAAAATACAACTGTGTTAACTATTCGGCGTTTTGGTTGCATTATTCAGCTGTTGGATAGTTTCAAAGTGAGAAAACCTTGGAGACGTATCTATTCAACACCAAGCGTTCCTAGTAAAAAGCCAAATGAGCTTTCTGTGGAGGAGTTTTTTTTTTTTTTTTGAACACGAGCACTTTCCTTGTAATATGGCTAAAGTACATAAATATATACATCCTTAGTTATGTATACCCATGTGTCTAGTTAACGGCTGTAATTTCTATTCCCTTTTTGTGGTTGACTCCAACATTGGTCAGTTTGTGCAAGGACATGGGAGGGGTTGTGCATTGGAGTGAGTTGGGTTATGATTAACAATACTACACAAAATTACCCTTCAAAAGGATTGTTTAATTGTGTTCTTGATGTCCGCAGTTCTTTCCCTAAACCCTCTCTTTTCCTTCCGAAACAGGTGGTAATTCCAGATGAATTGAAGGCGGAAAAGTTTCCCCACTATATGGGAAGGACAAACAGCTACCACTCCGCTTCTGTTTTAGGACCTATTTACGACACTATAGAAAAGTCATCCCAATCCGAAGATCTTCCAGCCAAAGGTGAGAGTTATGTAAATAGTCCTTGCACTTAAATTCCTTGATGATGATATTTTGTTCACGGGTTCCATCACTAGACATCTAGTTAACGGGACAAGATTGAGGTTGTGGATTTTTTTTGCTATGCCTTGAATGTCCTACAAAACATTACAGTTAGAGTGGGTAAGGTAGAAGCTAGACCTTTACCGAGAGAATTGGTGGATGGTGCCGTCACTGCCATCACATCGGTATTTTATATCCTTAGGCCAAGTTTGTTATTAGCTTATCACTTTGTTAGGCAAAGTCTGTAAGCATATCATTTCCTGCTATCCAAAAGCCCATAATCTCACACGTTTTGTCTCCCTTTTTTATGTTGAATTTGAGGGCATAGATATAATCTTGTTGAATGTCTTATCTGATGAGATTTCTATGTCTTCCTCAGGTTGCAGTCATCCCAAACTGTAGCATTTTGGCAGCAATGGGTATTATTTGGCCTGGATTGATTGGTAGCACCCTGCTTGACCAGCTCAGGGATCAGTTACACTATATTTCTTTACAAGTCACTGCTGCATTATATGTCTTATTATAGGTTCTGGTCTATGGAATTTGATTGAATCTAGGCAATACATGGCTTTCATCATTCTGTTTGGCAATCCATGATAGTAATTGATTTAGTTAAAGTGAACTTGTCTGATGTTAGAACTATGACTATAGCAGGTATTTGTGATTCAGGAACGCTTGTAGATTAAGTATCTAAAGCTGATGGAAAGCTACAGAGTTGATACTGTCAATTCCATATGGATACGAATAGTTAAAATGGATAGTGCTGTAGCCATGGATAATTTGCTAGTATAAATTTGATATTGCAGAATTTCAATATGATGATTTCTTATTGATTGATGTTAGGTATTTATTGGAAAAAGTATGAGGTACGGTAAAAACAATACAAAAAAAACTTCGGTAAGTACCGTCGTGCCCTCAATCCTTTTAATCATTGTATCCATTACTATGAGTCTATGATTAATAGCTCCCTTTTGCTTAGCCCAAAAAAAAAAACTATCTCCTGCTCTACGGACAGCAGCACCAACTAGAAAGTTTATAGCCACCCTTCATCAGATCATAGTCTAAAGCAAGGACAAGCAGCACCAACTAGAAAGTCTATAGCCACACTTCATCACATCATCAATAGTACGAATGGAGACTCTAAAGCAGTTGGCAAGAGAGAAAATAAAACTCCACATTTATTGGTACTACATACATCCGTGTAATCTTCTTTTCTTTTCTTTCTTGCTAAGTCCATGCAATATTCTTAGGAAAAGGATTTCTTGTCCCCCAAAGAATCGATTATCCATAGGACCTAACCAATAATTTCATTAGTATTACAACGATTCCACCTCATCATAGGACATAGGGCCCATGCCCACACGCACAAAAGAAAAACAAAAAAAACCTGAGTAAGCCCCCAAAAAGGAAAGAAAGATAACCAAAAAAAAAAAAAAGACAAAGAAAAATTGGTTGGGAGGGGAGGATGTGTTTGTGGTTCTGCTGCCTTGTTACGAGAAAGTTCATGGGATTCGTCTTGCTTTAAGTGTGTATTGTGCTCACTATAGGAAGATTTCTTTTTCGAGTTTTTTCTTTATCTCAACACGAGATATTGTGTGATCGGTGTCCTTTTTACTTCTTTTTAGGTGGGACTTGAAGGAGAGTACATTGGACTTGGTAACGTAAGTCTTGCGAATAGTTCAGTATGGATTCAGGGCAGTGCCATTCCATTTAATGAAAGTTTGATATGGTACAAGGTATGTGGATCAGACAACGTCTCATAATTATGGAACATGAAACAATATTGAATAAAATTGGTTGGTTATTTTGTCTGCATTTCTCATATAAAATTGCTGTTGGACAAAGCCAAAATTTTTTGGACGAAAAATTCCAGTACTGAAGCTTTGAGGCCCTGGGACTTGGGTAGGAGTATCAAGTACTAAGGAACCCAACCCACACTAAGTCATTCAAGAAACTCACACTCATAGCCCCCTGCTCCCATTTTGGAGCAACCTAATGAAGTCTAGAACGCACACTTAGAGAAAGACACTCTCAAGTAGTATGTTACTGAGGCATCTTCAACCATCAGCAGGCACAAAACTCTCCTTCTGAACAAGTTTGGCTTACCCTTCCTAATACCATTTGACAACCCACCCCATACAACTCTAAACATCGAATGGTATTCAGCCTATGGTCGACACCAAAACTGGAATCAATCTCCAGTGGACAAATAATTTGTAGGCCCAATTACTGTAAAAGGGATCCCCACCGCATCGAGCCTCCAAATAATCTCCCTGGATTACAACTTATTTCATTTGCATATAATCTCCCTGTATTACAACTTTGGTTGCACTTGTAGCATAGCGATACTTATTCGTAAAGTTTGAAAATGCTTTCAAACAGTATGTTATTCGGCCACTTTTGGGTCAAACGGTATTGAAACACATTTTTTTCAAGAAATTTCACACTATCGATGCTTAACAAAACTCTAACATACATCTTTGACCAATAGTTCGGCAATAGGGCAAACCAAGATTAAGAGAGCAATAAACCAAATCAGTAATTAATGTGACAGTAAATTTGGGGGTTCAATGTGGTACATTTTTCACCATATAACAGTCACATGCAAAACCCAGATTATGAGAGAAATCAACCAAATCAGTAGATAATCAATATATTTAACACATGCAAAACAAAGACTGAGCTTGGATTGTACCTGTTGAGGAAAAGCAGAGCGACCTCAGCCTTGAATAACGAAGACTGGGCTCTGATTTCTGATGTAGTTCGAGGAGAGAACACGGCTATAACGAGGACGGCGTTGGGGAGACAGAGACAGCGAGCTATATACGTTGGGCGTTGGAGAGAGAGAGAGAGAGAGAGAGAGAGAGAGAGAACTCCAGATTATGCGCCCATTCTCCTGCAATATTCATTCACGCCAACAACTATATGAAAGCTACGGTTGAGTCCCAGCCGCCAAATTGGAAAACCGAGTAAACCCAATTGATTTTTTCGTTTGAGCACTAAAAACCCAAGTCGATTTGTTCATTTGGAGCACTGAAATCCCAGATTGGAGCCGGGGGTAGAGAGAGAGAGAGAGAGAGTGAGTGAGTACCTAGCAGGAGCGAGCGACAGAGAGACACAGCGGCTCGACCGCGGCTGGAGATGCAAAGTCGAAGGAGAGGGGTTTTCGTCGGGGGGTTTGATTGAGAGGATCAGGAGGATCTGAGACCACAGTCGGAGGAGTGAGGGATTTTCGTCGAGGGTGTGGCAGCGGCGGCGGTGCTGAACGGTGGAGACCGCGCCTGGAGAGAGTGATTGAGAGACCACGGTTGGAGCAAGGGTCAGAGGTTCGATTGAGAGTGGAATCGACTGATTGTCGATGCGTGAAGGAGATGAGGGAAGGGTATAACTGGATGGGTTTCGATAACATGTAACGGCGCCGTTTCATATTATAAAATATTTGCCGACTAAATATTTAGTCGGAAATTACCTAAATCCCGCCATTTTTTTTCCGCAAAAATTTCAGATTGGCGCAAAAAATTCAGATTGGCGCAAAAATTGTATCATTACCGACCAAAAATTAATTAGTCGGTGATTTTTTTGTCTTGGCCGACTAAATATTTAGTAGGGAATAATTCTTTGAGTCGGAATACCTTGCTGCGTCTAAAAATATATATTAAAGTCTTATAACACATCACCCAAGCCCCACTTGAGATTTTTTTTGCTCGATCTGAACCATTTATCTTCTCTAATATTATCAGTTAGATCATTCTTACTAATATTACAGATGATTTGTTTCCGTTAGACAATTGATCGAACAAAAAATACCATTTTTCTAATGAATTCACGTCTCGATAAAGGCATATTCTAAACTTGATTGAGCCGCAAATTTACTGGAATGAATAATTCAACAAGTGCAAGAAAATCAACAATCTTGATCGTCAAGATTGTCTCGCGATCTTGTGGCTACTATAATAACAAGTACAACATAAGAATTAGTTAACTATCAAATACATCAAACATATATATAGTTAAGGTAACTGTTGAGTCATTTTTTATAATGATCGATCTGAACCGTTAGGATTTCATGTCTTACTTGTTATAGCATTGTCACTAAAATCGGAGATCATTTGGTTTTGGCGACCACATTATCAAAAGACATTTAATGCATTTGGAGACGTTTAAGTGTAATAGTGAACTAACCGAGGCCCACTTGAGATATTTTTTCACAATCGAAATCATCTATCTTTGACGTAATACGAATTTGAACATTCATACCAAGAATGAAGTTTAACTGCATATGGATAGGCACTTAATCGGACAACAAAATTCTTTACATTTAAGAATTTATGTGCCAATAAACAGGCTTCCTTGGCCCGATCAAGCCAAAATTTTACGACAATCTTATAATTAAGAAGGAAAAAAAAATGAGCAGTAGTGATCGACAAGGTTGCATCGTGATCAATGTCGTTGGAACAAATATTTCATTTCTTTTGACATTTTTAAAAAGGGGGAAAAGTTGATATTCCATGACTAAATCTATTAGTTGGGAAATGTATTTGATTTTTTAATTCGGATTAAATGATATTACCCTACTTAAATATATTTGGTCGGAAAATGTAATTTCGTTTTCCATTTTATTAAATTCAAAAAAATGATATTTCATGACTAAATTGAACTTTTGTCGGCAAAAAAGAAAATTACAAACTAAATTTGTTTAGTCAGAATTCATTTTCTATTTTATTAAATTCGAAAAAATGATATTTCACAACTAAATTTGTTTAGTCCGAATAAATTTTTTATTTTATTAAATTCGAAAAATGATATTTAATGACTAAATTGAGCTTTAGTCGGCAAAAACGTAAATTACTGACTAAATTTGTTTAGTCGGAATTAATTTTTTATTTTATTAAAATTCGAAAAAATGATATTTGACGACTAAATTGAGCTTTAGTCGGCAACAAATAAAATTACCGACTAAATCTGTTTAGTCGGAATTAATTATCTATTTTATTAATTCGAAAAATGCTAATTACCGACTAAATTGAGCTTTAGTCGGCAAAATATAAAATTACTGACTAATTTTGTTTAGTCGGAATTAATTTTTTATTTTATTAAAATTCGAAAAAATGATATTTGCCGACTAAATTGAGCTTTAGTCGGCAAAATATAAAATTACTGACTAATTTTGTTTAGTCGGAATTAATTTTCTATTTTATTAAATTCGAAAAAATGATATTTCACGACTAAATTGAGATTTAGTCGGCAAAATATATGTTTTGGCCGACCAAAATAATTTAGTCGGCAATTGTTTTATATTTTACCGACTAAAAATTATTTAGTCTGTGAATGGCTTATATTTGCCGACTAAACAGTGTTTAGTCGGCAAATTTTAGTCGGGAATTGTGTATTTTGTTGTAGTGATGCTTCATCAGTCAAACAACATAGGGGATCATTTGGATTGCAATCCATAATCGAAGGACGTAGCCCTGGATCCGCGAGAATTTCAGTCAAATTGAGTACCACACAACTCCGTTTGGAAAGAGGAGAGCTCACATTTTGTTTTTTGAGAATCACGGATTTCGTCAATCTTTTGCTTTATTTTATAGTATCTCGCCGTATCTGTAAACAAAAAATAGGGTATGCTTCATCAGTCAAACAACAGAGGGGATCATTTGGATTGCAATCCATAATCGAAGGACGTAGCCCTGGATCCGCGGGAATTTCAATCAAATTGAGTTCCACACGACTCCGTCTAAAAAAAGGAGAACTCACATTTTGTTTTTGCGAATCACGGATTTCATCAAATTTTCGCTTTATTTTATAGTATCTCTCCATATCTGTAAGCAAAAAATAGTTTATGCTTCATCAGTCAAACCACAGAGGGGATCATTTTGACGGCCGTGGGCATTATTTTGTTGAATCGATGAATAAAAAACAGTGTATGCAAGAACAAGAAGAACATTCTAACAACTAAAAACAAATTAGCTACCGCAAGAAAAAAAAAATCGAAAAGATTTGTAGGCTTATTTTATTTATCTGTTGTATGACTTGCTTCTTTAACTAATATATATAAACTATAGGTATGTGTCACTCTTTGAAAAGAGTGACGCATAGATAGTTTTTCGAAAAACCTGAGCTGCGTTGTTATATAGATGTATAATTATGTGATATTTTTCCCTTGTTTTCCCCACAACGCCACAAGAAGCAGATCAATCGCAAAAATACGAAGACGGAAACGGAAGGAGAAACAACCCTAGTTTTTTGAGTGAAGGAAGGAGAAAACGAAACGAAGAAAGAAAAATACCCCCACTGTCCAAGCTCCGGCATCCAACGATTTCTGGCGATCGGCGGTGCAGCTGGTTCAACGAGCTTCGACGACGACGATCGGCTCTCTGCTCACTGGGCCGCTGGCGATTTGGGTGGGTTTTGGAAAAAGGGAGGAAAAGGCGTGGGTCTTGGAAAGCCGGGGAAGGGGACAAGAAGGTAGAGTATTATTATTTATTCGTTTAAGTTAAAAATCAGATTTTAAAAAAAAATCTGAATTTTTGGAGCAGTGGGGGCACAGTGGTCCCTTGATAAATCAGCCACGCTGCCTTCTCCAATATATTCTGTGATGGCACATGATTTTCCTTAGATTTGTTAGGAATTTGATGCCGTTCTCCGAGCATAGGATTTTTCTTAGCATGGCATCAAATATAAATAACTTAGAATGGCGTCGTTGTCGTTAGAATTTGATGCCATCACAGGATTTTAGTGTTTGATGCCATGACAGTAGTTTTCTTAGCCCAGCTTTTGTAACACTTCCATTATCGCTAAAATATAAAAAAACCGTCGCCATAGTCCATGTTTTTAGTGAAAATACATCCCATTTCTAGTGACGCTTTGGGAAGCGCCGCTACATGCCAAATTTCTATATACACCTGCTCGTTGCATTTGTATCCAAGCTAACATATCATTTAACTTATGAAGGTCAAGATACTTTCATTAATTTGTATCATACCCTGCTCGTTGCCTTGTTGACTTTATGCATGATTGTTTTTGAAGTTGTTTCATGCAACGTCAGCTACCAAGAGAAAGGGCAAGAGCCATTGAACTGAGTTCGAACTGAGTTCAAAAAAGAAAAGATGTGGAAGCTAAAGGTTGCAGAAGGCCAAGGGCCATGGTTGTATAGCACCAACAACTTCGTTGGTAGGCAAATTTGGGAATTCGATCCTGATGCTGGGACACTGGAGGAGAGAGAAACAGTTGAAAAAGCTCGAGAGGACTATCGGAAAAATAGATCCCGGGTTCGTCCTTGCGGAGATGTTCTCATGCGAATGCAGGTAGATAAAATCTTAAGAAAAAGTTTGTGCACGCAGCAGATCGTACACAGATTTTGACACAAAATGTGGATGGTTCCATCCGGTGCACATTAGCTCTAAAAAATAATACTCCCTCCGTCCCATTTTTAATGTCCAGTATTCCCATTTGGGCTGTCTCTTAATAAGTGTCCATTTTGTAAAGTTAGTGGATAAAAGTGGGTACATTTTCCATTTTGCCCCTAAAAGTAGATTCCATTTTGAAAAGTTAGTGAGTAAAAGTGTAATGATAATGTCTCCATAGAGGGAAAGTAGAGAAAGTAGAGTTAAAAGTTGATGTGAAAGGTGTAATGATGATGTTTTTTTAATAAGTAGGAGTTATGAAGCGGGACACTTAAAAAGGGACGGAGGGAGTATATGGTAGCTCCACGTGCTAGACATATATTTAACTGTTTAGCATATCTTGTCAACTTTCTTAATTAGTCACCTATCTCTATTGACAAAATTGGGAAGTTAGTACTATATTGGGCCTTGTCTCTTGCCCCAGCCATGTTCAAAATATTCTACAGGAGTTGTATGCAGTTTGTAATATTATTTCTAAAATTTATTTTATCCCACATGCGATTTGTGTCACTTTAAAACACCAAAAATATTGTTTTTCAAAATAATTTTGAAATTTTAGTGTATCGTATGAAAGAACTCATTGAGAGACTTTCACAACAATGCAAAAAAATAAAAAGTTGAATATTATATTTGAGAAATGTATGTTCTTTTGGGGTTCGAAAATGGCATGAAATTTGTGGAGGGAGAACAATTATGAGACAGAGGGACTATTTAGTCTTAAACTCAAGTTTTTTAGAATAATTACTTTGAGAAAATTAGTTTTCTTTGATACACCAATAATTAGATTGTGTGTAGAAAATTCTTGAATTGTTTTCTCATCAGTTTGCATGTATTGATCGATGAAACCAAAAACGCAGCTTAAAAAGGAAAATAGCAACATCGATCTAAGCATACCACCAATGAGACTAGGGGAAAATGAACAAGCCAACTATGAAGCTGTTACAACTGCTCTCAAAAAGGCCGTTCGATTGAGTTGTGCAATTCAGTCAAAAGATGGACACTGGCCAGCTGAAAATAGTGGCCCGCATATTTACACACCTCCCATGGTAAGTACTACTTCATATGGTTGCAATGAGGAAGATCCTCAAGTCCCATCTAGTCTATTTAGCCTGTTTGAAGGCCCTATCCATGCCTACTTTGATAATCGAGACCGTTCAAATTTTAGCTCTCATTGAGAATATAAACACGTCGAAAACTATATTTATCAAATATTGTTTAAAAGTTTTCAACACATATCTATGTTTAAAAAGGGTTCCAATGCAATGTTTCAAACTTTATGGTTTTCGTTTTCCACATCATAAATGTGATTCAAGAAAATAATACTTGATTTTCAGTAAGTATGATTGGGGTGGATGATTTGCAAGCTTTAAAAGCGGTCTCAATTTGAGAAACCGAAAACGAGTTGGACCGGATGGTCAAGGCCCTTTGCTATAAATTGTAGCTTCAGACATTGCATTGTTGATTCAGAATTGTTAGCTTTTATATAAGGACTCGTTCCTTCCGTGTGATTCAGAATTTATTAAACGTGATTATAATCGGGCTGCATATTTGAGGGCAAAGAAAGCCCTCTCTAGTGGGATGTCCAACTTGTGGACTATTGCTTTGCCCCGTTCCATACTTTCTGATGTTTATGGTTGTTCGCCCTTCAGATGAATAATATCGTTCCATGCACTTTGACAAAAAAATAAAAAAACCATAAAATTAAGATCTACCATTTGTTTCGAAGAACCAACATTGATTTTGTGTCTTCGTGGTATTTGGTTCTTTCAATGATTGATGTACGTCCATCATCTTATTTCTTGTCGACCGTATGATCGATGCAGGATGTATGCAGACTCGCAGAGTAGAAGAATTCATTTATGAATTTTTTTTTTAAATTTCGTATAATTATTTTAGATTTAATCTTCCATTGTAAAATAATTAGGAAACAAGGATAAAGATTATCACTTTGTTAAGTGGGGGGTTCTAGTTTCCTTTTCAGTTAGAACTCTTTAATTTATGCAGACCTTACATCATCATAGCGTACTGGACACGGCCTCCGATAAATTTTCTCTATCTCTCTTTACTCGTTACTCTCAAAAATCTTCCTCAAAGTCCAAACCGAATAGGAAAGAAAGAGACATAAAAATCACCGATACTTTCCACTCAAATACGGTTTTTCCCATCACACATTTTTGTGGGGCCCCAAACCAAATGACGGAATATACAGAAATATGTGCTGACGAAAGGTGTTGGGACACTATGTGGTAGTGCCAAGACGCAATGAGAAAAAAAGAGGTGTACAAACTCAATTTTGATCAACAATTTATTGGAATTTGCAGCTCATTAGCCTATACATTAGCGGAGCAATCAATACTGTATTAACAGCAGAGCACAAGAAGGAGATGATTCGATACCTTTACAATCACCAGGTAGTAATAAAAAATCTTGCTTGCAAAATATCAAAAAACCAATGATATAGACACAGTCAGACACACACATATCTAAACACATGTGTCTAAAAGCGTCTAATGCATGTGGGTCCCACAAAGTAAATGTCAGACTCACAAACATTGAAGGGTTTAGACACACGTGTCCAGAAATTTGCACTTTCATCTGTCATTCACATTTTTTTATTTCAAAGAGCACCTACATACACACACAGATCCTAATATAGATATGTCTGCAACCGGTGTCTTATGCATGTGAGTACTACACACGTTGAACGATTTCGAATACATTTGAGTACGGATGAGTATAATGTTCTGGCTGTATTTGTAGAAATTTCATTTAAAAAATACTAATATTACTTGCACAGACGTACGTAGCAGACACAATGTACAAATAGTTTTTGGGACTCATCTTAGGTCACACAAAGATGATCGGAGCCCCTCATTTTGTTCAAAATATTTTGTTTATGGTCCTTGTAAAAGACCAGTTCAATCAGATACTCTGGTAAAAGCCTTTACAAAACATCAAACTTTGTCTCAAAATTCAGGCTGAATTCTAAAGCAAAGTAAAATGTTTTACCGATATCCGATTGAACTGATTCTTTATAAGGACCATAAACGAAATATCTTGCACAAAATGAGATGCATCGATCATGTTGGTGGGATTCGAGACGGGTCCCAAAACCAGGAGTATGTACTGCTATGTCTTTGCAAATTGCACAACTCTAGATTTGTGATATGTTGTCTAAATTCATGAATGTTTTTACTATGCAGAATGATGATGGAGGATGGGGATTCTGCATAGGGGGTCATAGCACTATGATTGGCTCGGCACTTAGCTACATTTCGTTGCGTTTGTTAGGAAAAGGTCCTTATGATGGAGAAAATAGGGAAATGGAACGGGCTCAAAAATGGATACTTGATCATGGTGGTGCAACTCAGATACCCTCCTGGGGCAAAGTCTTTCTTTCGGTGAAGCTCTCTAAACCTAGTTCTCTTAATATCTTTTGGCTAAAGTCAATTTTGTGAGTATGTACGAGTATATTAC
Source organism: Rhododendron vialii (assembly GCF_030253575.1). Classification (NCBI taxonomy): domain Eukaryota; kingdom Viridiplantae; phylum Streptophyta; class Magnoliopsida; order Ericales; family Ericaceae; genus Rhododendron; species Rhododendron vialii. The sequence continues at coordinate 41,172,437 of NC_080558.1, forward strand.
TGCTTGCTAGGTATGAGGAAGAGATAAAGTTGTGTGTATCGGCCATTTAACTCTACGAGAATGATGGCAATATTTTATTTCAATCTATCGAGGACGTACTTGAAGAATATAGCAAATGAGACTAACAACTCCTAAAGCAACAATGTAAGATAAGTCAATTTTTTGTTGATCAAGACAGAAACTGTTAGACTTGTCCCACATTGCTTATCTAAGCCACCCAAACTTGGTTAATAAAATCTAGAGGTTACTCTATCTATTGCCAATTGGTTTTAGGTTGAAACCCTCCAAGAAATCTAACATGGTATCAGAGCTAAGTCTTGGAAAGTCTCACATCGTATGGTCAAGTCTCCGTCACCCGAGTCAAATCTCCTGGTTTCCTCAATTAGTACCTCCATGTGCATTCGGACTGCACGTGAGAGGGAGTGTTAGACTTATTCCACATTGCTTATCTAAGCCACCCAAACTTGGTTAATAAAATCTAGAGGTTATTCCATCTATTGTCAATTGGTTTTAGGTTGGAATCCTCCAAAAAATCTAACGATAGAGGATTTTTACGTAAAATCAAGAAGCATGGAGGTTGTTGGACTTTTCGCAGATTAGTGCCTGGATCAATAAAAAACGCAAGCCATCAAATTGTTTCAGAGTTTTCAGATGAGAGTTTAGAGGTTCAGATATAAATGGAAGAGGATAAAACATGAAAGTGGGTTGCGGTTGATCAGGATGGGTAGTTTTTAATTTCTCATTTACGGCCTTCGTATGTTATACTAGATACCTGCACAAAACTATCTTACATTTTGCATCGAATTCGTTGCATATTAAATCTTAACGCCTAGTCGTTTCATCAAACAAGAAAATGAGCCAATTGGATAGCTGAGCGTTGGCACCATTATCTGCTTGCCTTAGTGACATTGTTTGAAAGAGGATGAATTGTTTAAACATTAAATTGTGTATAGACTCTACTGTGCAGGTTCTTGGAGTGTATGAATGGTCAGGATGTAATCCATTGCCCCCTGAGTTTTGGCTTGTCCCTTCGTTTTTGCCCTACCATCCAGGTGAATTAAAGATGGACTTATACTAGTAACTTTAAATGCACTTTTGTGTCCAATAGAAGTTCTTTGCAGAAGATTAAAGTATGCGAAATATGCGTATTTGGCTTGTTTCGGCATCTATGCACTATGACTAAGACAAGGCGTTAAATGCACACGATCCTCTGAATTTTCAAGCACCGCCAGGAGCACTATTTGTCCTCTTAAGCGACACAACTGATCAAACTCATTTTTTTTAAAACAAAGAGTCGGTGGATTTGAGGAGGGAGATTTGGAGGATTGTGTGTGACCGTTTTAGTTGCGTCCGATTCTCGGATGCAGAGCTTTATGTGGTATTGAGTTAACCAACTTGTTTTTGTTTTTGCAATTCACCTAATTTCTTTTAAACTCTAGAAGCTTTATTACTTGGTTTGGTCTGACATTAATTTCATACTTTGTGTAATTCAGCAAAAATGTGGTGTTATGCTCGCACAGCTTACATGCCAATGTCGTACTTGTATGGGAGAAAGTACGTAGGGCCGATCACAAAACTTGTCAAATCATTGAGACAAGAAATTCACCGACAGCCATATGAGGAGATAGATTGGAATAAAGCACGCCATAGTTGTTGTAAGGTTGGTGCATGAATTCTAAAAGTATTTCAAGCAAGATTTAATGAGAATTACATTTGAGTATCAACTTGGAAGTCAGTTTGTGTTGGATATAATTCTTATGTTGAAGAAGGGTTAAACATGCCTCGAAATTATGTCGGGTATAACCTAAGAACTAAGCAAAGACACTTATAAGAAGGTGACATGTGTCAAACACATACACTTATATGGAACTTTCCGGACCCTTATTCAATATTCGGACATGTATTCGATACAATTTTTTCCTGTCCATAATTAAGAAATAATGATCTCTATTTAAACACATGTCCGACACTCTTTTTGCAATGTTTTTGGTATTTATTTGGTGTCCATGACAAAGACATTAGTAATATATAATCGATCGACACTTCTAACAATGTGATCATCAAAGCAATCAGAATATGACACTATGCTACTTCCTCTATTGTGAATGGTTTACCCCCTACGAAAAATCATGCAATTTGAATATAAATAATAACAAACTTTAGTGCATAATTTTTAAAAATTTTACTCCACATTCAAGAACTCCCCAAGTACTTTAACTTGGTGCAAAGAAATTTTAACAATTATGCACAAAAATACTTTAGCTATTGATCTAAAAATGGCACGAAATTTCGTAAGGGATAAGGAATTTGGGACGGAGTAAAACATGCGATCATTAAAAAAGTCGTTATATGACATTTCAAATGCTATACAAATCCACTTAACGTGTGTACACAAATTCATCAAGAATCTTTTTAAGAATTTCTAACCATGACCATGCCCTATTATTAAGGGGTTTCTCGAGTCCCATGTCAGAGTCCTATATCAGGCTAAATTCTTCATAACTTACTGTACCTTGTCTATTATTTTATTCGGGATTGGAACGCAAACTGATGGTCATACAAATGTACAGAAAACATGTTTGCGTACGTAGTATTGAATGTATCCAAAAACGCTTCTGTATCATACCTTTTAGAGAAAAAGCATATCCATGCATCCGTGTCGTGTAGTGTCATATCCCATTTTCCATCCGTGCTTCTTATTATATAACTAGTAAACAAAAATTCTAGTGATGTAATATACCTCAAGGAAGGAGGACACAAATGCTTCCAATTAAACAGCCGTTTAAAAAATCTCAGTCTTCCCATTTGTCCAGCTCTGCTAACTCTTAATTCCCCTGTATTGGCTGCAATTGGAGAAACTATTTGAACAAGTTAAAGCTTAAAAAATATAAATTTCAATGCAGGAGGATGTCTATTACCCTCACACATTCGTCCAAGATCTGCTTTGGGATTGTCTTCATTATGTGAGCGAGCCAATCATAAACCAATGGCCGTTTTCCAAGATTAGAGAGAAAGCTCTTCAAAAAGTAATCCAGCACCTACGGCATGGAGCAGAAACTACCAGATACATTACTCTAGCATGCATAGAAAAGGTGAGTAACACAAACAGGTGAATGAATTTATTATCAGTACGTTTTGTCCGTTGATACTAAGAGCAGTTAGAAAAGATGTATTTATCTATGCTTTGAAAGTATATTTAAGGCATAAGGTGTCCCTCCCGTGACACTAGTACATTCTTTACATGGGTGCACTTTCACTCCACCTTCTTAATTTCTTATCCACGTCGATATGAAAGTTAGCATGAATGCGAAAGAAAAAGAAGGCCTTCATCCTTTTCAGTAAGCAAAATTACCAAGTTCAGTTGTAATTCTCTAGGCCAAGATGTACATCCGTCTTGGTAGAATAAAAGGTACTACTCAGTGCACAAGAGTTCTGCTGCTAATAAGTCACGATAAAGGCAGTAGTTAAACAATCTTACCACATTTTCTGTACGTACGAAGTCGAACTTTCTAAATGGAACCAACTTTTCAATGCTAGAGTTAACAACATTTGTAATGACTCCATGCATTATGATTCTTAGATGTGAAATTCACAAGGTATTTAAGCTTGTGCAAATACATCGTAACATATAAATGCGGATTTATCCCATGAATCTATCTCCGTAAAGATGTGCTCTTGGTTGTGAATGTTTTCCATCATTTTTCTAGGGAACCAAACTCTTAAGAATTTTTATCAGGAAATGGTTGTTTATTGCAATGTAGGGTTTACAAATGATGTGTTGGTGGGCGGAGGACCCCAATGGTGATGAGTTCAAGTATCACATTGCCAGAGTTCCTGATTTCTTGTGGCTTGCAGAAGATGGAATGAAAATACAGGTCCACATTACAAATTAATGATGTTGGTTGTGCTTGTTCGATTGTTAGTTTTATATGTCAAACATAGTACCGCGCACTACTCATTTGCTGACTAGTGGCTTGGATTGCAGAGTTTTGGCAGTCAATTATGGGATTGTACCCTTTTGACTCAGGCCATTATGGCAAGTAATTTTGTAGATGAATATGGAGATACTCTCAAAAAGGCGCATTTTTACATAAAAGAATCACAGGTATTTTTCTGTATACCAAAAAAGATTAAAACTTTGTACAACTTCAACTTATTCCTTCTTTGTTACTAAATATGAAGGTCAAAGAAAACCCTGTTGGGGATTTCAAGAAAATGCATCGTCACATTACTAAAGGAGCATGGACTTTCTCTGATCAAGATCAAGGTTGGGCTGTCTCAGACTGCACATCTGAAGCATTGAAGGTAATTTAAGTCTTATTAGCTCCACGACACTATAACAAGAAAGATTACTTGAAATTCAAAAGCATGTTTTTCTAATCAACTGACCGTTCTACAGTGTCTATTACTACTTTCGCAAATGCCATTGGATGTCGCAGGAGAAAAAGTGGATGTTAAGCAACTATACGAGGCCGTGGATGTCCTCTTGTACTTGCATGTATGAAAAGCATTGTATCTTAGTAATTTTTATACGTTTTGACTAGAACTGTGACTCTTAATGTGATTTATTTCAGAATCCTAAAAGTGGTGGTTTTGCTATTTGGGAACCAGCAGTTCCACAACCATATTTAGAAGTAAGTTGTTCTCTTGTTCCAAATTCCTAGAGCATTGTATATACATGTAAAACAATAAGTAGTTATACATTACTTTGTTTTCTTTTCTCTTGGTAACTCCAAATTACAATAGGTTACTCAAATAAGACAATGTTTGGAGTCTAATGGAATATTGCGTTTTTGAAGCTTATTTGCTTACTCGGTCTCTCATTTTCCCCCTTTTGTTCAGGTGCTGAATCCTTCAGAACTTTTTGCAGATGTTACGGTCGAGCGAGAGTACGCTCTTGTACTAGTTATTTCCTTGTATTAGCCCTGGAGAATTTTCAATAGCTTAAACAACTGTTATTGATTGTGGCTATACTGGGATTTAGGCATGTCGAGAACACTGCATCCATAATTGAAGCTTTACTATTGTTCAAACGCTTATACCCAAGGTATCGAGGGAAGGAAATAGATACTTCTGTGGAAGGAGCAGTACGTTTCCTTGAAAATAGACAACAACCCAACGGTTCTTGGTAGGTTCATTTTCTTTTGAAGTAACTTGAGCATATGAGAATGCATACATGATTACATGATTTGGGTTTTGCCTGGAGAGATGATACAATGCATACAATTTGTGACCTAATCGAAAGGCAATTTTAAACATTGACAGGTATGGCTACTGGGGAATTTGCTTCATTTATGGTACATTTTTTGCGCTAGGAGGGTTGACTGCTGCTGGGAGTACATATGACAATAGTCAATCAGTTCGTAGAGGTGTTCATTTTTTGCTTTCAATACAAAATGAGGAAGGTGGCTGGGGGGAAAGCCAGGAATCATGCCAACTTATGGTAATTGACCTCTTCTATCATCTGTTACTACCAAGGTTGTCAATAAAAAAAAAGCCTGGCAAAATGCACCGATTTGGTGCAATTGGTACTTTGACCATGGTACCGGGCGATACATATCGGATTTTTAAATTACTAGTCGGTACTGGCTGGTACCGATCATGCATGTTCGCATTTCTTTATTTTTGTTTTTTAGGAACTAATTCCCTACAGCAAAGAACTATTGTACTGATATATTTTGAAAACAGCTAATTCATTCTTTTGTACTTAAGAACTTATAATTTCAGTTTCTCTGATATATGATCTTCATAGTCTCTGTAATTATTGTTTTCGAGTACAAATTTTCACGTCAATTGGATATTTCAAAATTTTAAAACATATCTACGTATGTTGTATTTATAACAATCAAATGGATATATAAAAAATGGAATTTGTAATTATGTACATGTATGCACCCTACCAATAAAAAAACCAATACCAAAACCGGTAGGGTATGTACTATGTAGAATAACCTTGGCTACACACAATGTTGGTTTTGATGTGAAACCAAGCAAGAGAAATAATTGCTAAGTAAAATAAGAAATATATTACTAGCATTCTAAGCCACATTTGGCCTAAGTTATTTTTTAGATTTTTTTTTTCATGTTTATCTATTTTTTATTTTTTTAATTGTGACCATAAGCTTAAAAAAATTCACTAAAAGGAAATCCAAAACAATCAGATTACTTTGGATTGTTTTGTATCTCTACTATCTAATTACTTGGTTTCTATTTGATTATGTCATTCTTAAAAACAGATATACAAACCGCTTGAAGGAAATCGAACGAATTTTGTACAAACATCATGGGCTATGTTGGGTCTTATTTCTGCTGGACAGGTGAGTATTTACTTATTATGATGAATTGTAAGTTCCTTTTTTCATTCAAATTTATTTGTTTAGGGATCTATAGTGCACAAATATCCTTCTCAAGAAACAACAACTTCTTCTTCTTCTTCTTTTTGTGGTAAATGGAGATCGCTTTAAAGAGTTCAAATATAGAAAGTATGTCGTGTTTCATGAAAACCAAATATAGCCCCAAAATATTTTTGGTTTAGAAATGTTCATGATACAAAGCTCTCGAAAGAACTCACCTTGAAAACCAGCTTGCAAGGAAAAGGTACCCAGGAGCTTATAATGTACCTTGCCAAGATCAAACTTAGCCGATGTAGAACATTAATTAAGATCGTAACATACCACCACGCTCCGGGGTCTACCCCACGACGCACCACTTTATAGACTGAGTGCCCCATTTTTGGCAGCTCTGTACCTATCAATTTTCAATCTTAATCCAGCCTATAGATCGCATCGTCCTATTTGCAGCTCAAATCACATCGTGGTGATTAGCTCTAATAGTAAAGGATCTAGAATCTTCGATAGGACTTATCATTGAAAATTGGGGAAGGATGCCCGAGAACTTATATAAACAAGGCCAAGAACTAAGTTGATGCGGGACATTAGGATCGCAACAGCGCATGCGTGGTGAATATTTATTCACGAAATAACTTGGTTTACAATTCAAACATGATATATTCTTTGTAGTAGACATATATAAGTGCACAATATTATTCCTTGTTCATCAAATACACTATTCAGAAATTTATTAGTTTTGGCTTTTCTACTACTAGGCTGATAGAGATCCCACCCCATTGCATAAAGCAGCCAAACTGCTAATTAATGCACAGATGGAAGACGGTGATTTTCCGCAACAGGTAATATTGATTGCCTAATTTTGATAGTTGATCATATCTGTAAGTTTTGTTGTGGAAGATTCTTCTTCTTGCATGATATCTTTTATTTTGTCCTAGGCATCTAGCTAGAATGACCTACAATTAGATTCTCATCATTCGGTCAATCCAATATATTACTAGAGTTAGAATTCTGTCCGTCGGCAGTTTCCACAGCGGAATAGAGCCCATAGAGTAGTCTATTCACGCAAAAAAAAAAAATCAGCTTTATCAGACATAGACATCGATAGGGATATATCAAAAATAGAATTTTTGTTTATAGAATAGTTAGTCTGATTCTATTAGTAATTTTAAAGTTATACTGCTCACGATTGTCTATTAATTTTATAAATCAATTTTTATTTTTGATATACCAATCTATGTCTCTGATCACAGATAAATTTTCGCATGGATATACTACACTACGAGTCTTACAACATAAATGGTTCAGATTACTACAATAACTATATAGTGGGCAATGGCGGAGGCAAAAAACCTACAATTTCTACCGCTTGCAGAAAGAATTTGAACCTAGCTAGTTCTACGCAATACTTTTCCAAAATTACTAATCTCTAAAAAAAAAACTGCAGTTTCCCATTGTGTTCGTTATTGTTCAAATAAGGTTATCTCATGAAGATAAAATTCTTGTTTTGGTGCACTGTCTGAAATGTTGATTTTTTTCTAAAAACACTAGAAATGAAGTTTTTGTTTTGGTTTTTTGTCTGAAAAGTTCCAGTGTTCTAAAACAAGGAATTAATCGGCGATTAATCACCGATTAATAGCTGGCGGGGCCTATCCGATTACGTTTGAGTAACGATTAATTGCTAATTACTAATTAATATGCACCGATTATTTGCCGATTAATCCGATTAATGGCTCGAAGGTGGCCGACTGCCCGATCGACTAGCGCCGAGCGACTTTTGGAACATTGCTGAAAACAACATAATTTAGAAAACAGTTTTAGGAAGATATCTGGCAAATAGCTAGTTTTCAATGTATGTTCTAAAATGAGAATTACTATAATACCATTCTACTAATATTCTTCAAGCTATGTATCATCTCAGGAATTAACTGGAGTCTCTATGAGGAATTGCATGCTACATTATGCTCAGTACAAAAATACGTTCCCCACATGGGCACTGGCAGAATACCGCAAACATGTTTGTTCTTCTATCCCAAAAGCCTAATCATGAACGTAGTATGCGTACAGTCCAACTGCACGCAATGTGTGTGTATTTTTGAATCTAAATAACCAGCAATGAACTTGCGCATCAACGAGGGGTCAAATGCCATGCAAATAATGCGAGTTCGGATGCATTTACAATCTTCGTCGTTGCATTGAAGTACAAACAATGCACGTTCTGTGTATCCGAGTCGCGTGCAAGTTCTATGTAATGTTTGCAATTCGTCTATTTTCAATCTGGCTTGAAAACCTTTCAATAGTTTACGTCACCGCAACTCTTTTCCAGTACTTAAATGAAACTTGGCCGGTATTTACTCTATAGTTTTCTTTGCAACCCCCGTACCAATTTCAACAGAAAGGAACTTTTAGAAAATAAAGGTAATTTCAAACTCAAAAATTATGTGTTTACGCAAATAATTTTCCTACCAATATGGATCTTGTTTGATAGATTTCATTGAGATCTTTTAAACGGTGAAAAAAAATTAAAAAATTATTTTTTATTTTCATTATATTTGAGCTTAAAATTACCTTATTTTTTTTTAAAAAAAAATTTAAAAAGAAAGCGGAACAGGACAAACAAATTCTTTAACTGGTTATTTATAGCCATATATGTACGACCAAACTAGACTCTCTCTCTCTCCAACGTCTTAAATATCATCTATGCCAAAAATGAGAGAAGACTGGAAAACAGGGGAAACAAATGATGACCTTAATGATTGCTTAGCGATTAGACAAAAAATTGGTTAGCAGATGCATAAACAGACCAGACATTCAGAACTTCAGGCATGGTCTGAGAAATAAAACTACGGTCTTGCTATTGTCAGCCTACTGGGCTGATGATAAACACACTAGAAGACAAGAAAAACACGTATTTCTGTGTACTTTTTATACCATTTAATATACATTCACACACTCATTATTGTCAGTCCACTGGGCTGATTTTAGAATTTTCCATAAAAAAACTAACCAGAAAACCCTAAGTACCTGAAAAACAGTGGATGGAAGATCGCTCTAGCCCGTGATTGCAGACAACAAGAGCTAACTCATGAAACACAAAATTGGGCGCCACTTCAAATGCAAACGGGATCCTTCCCACCCAAAAATAAGCACTGTTTCTTTACATTGGACGCTTCCCAACCCCGGAGGACCTCACTACATCTGGAAAGATTAAGTGCTCTGCCGATATGTCAAAATTTTGAAGTATAGTGAGCTTTGTTGATTGGTGATCTTTCCCATAGCAAAAAAGTGCGCAGATTGAAGAGAAAAAAAAGAATTAAATGGAAAAAAAGAAAGACACCAAATTATCATGGAAAAGAGAAATACTTGTTCTTAATGTGGGATTGTAGGGAAGAGAGATGTGGCGAAGTTAAAAATAAAAAGAAAGAGGGCACACATTGTTACATTTGCGCGCCCTATGTGAATTGTAGTGAGTCATTCTTGGACGCTTGAATGTTTTACCTAGCCTTGAAACGTTTTAAATACCCAACGTTATTAACCAGAATTAAAGTCCTATTTGATCCTAAGGACAATGGGCTGTGGATCGATGAATAAAGAGAGTTTCGAATACTTGGCATTCCGTTCATGAGATCGTGCGTCCACTTTATAAAGTGTTTCTTTTCATGTCGTCGTGTGTTAGATACTTTGTTTTAATGTTACATATCTTCCGTTTGCACACTTGAGAGTTCAAAATATTAGAGGTGATTTTGGTTCAGTTCGGTCAATTCAGTTTTTGGAGATTTGGACAACCGAATAATCGGTTTGGTTCTCAATATTTAGCTACCGAACACCGAACCGATTGATCATCAGTTTTTCGGTTTCGGGTGGTTTTTTCGGTTCTGTTCCGTTTTAAGAGATGAACTCGGAAACAAAGAAAATGTGGTGTTGAATCCTTGGTTCATAGCCAAAGGAAAAAGCAAAAGAAAAAAACCAAGAAATGAAAGAAATGAGCAGACACCCATTTCAGCATATGTGTTTTTGAATCATTGGTTCATACCCGATCCTTGAGGAGAACCCAAAAAACCCCGACACCTTCAGCAAATCAATAGGAAAAAGACCCAAAAGATTGTTGTCACTGCTTTTGGGTTTTGTAAATTTTCTTTGTAAGTGCATGACAAGGTGAGAATTGAAATCGAAACTTGGTCCGGAGAGTACTTTCTATGACATTTCACTTTCGACCGTTGCCCGTATCCACACGCTATGATAGGTCTCATAACTTATTTTTATGACTAGATAGCATTTAGAATTGGTTTTCGAACATGCATGCCACTAAGGGAAATCAGAGAACTGAAGCCAGGAACCGAGCCTCAATGTCTTCGACCCCGATGTCTGGCTAAACCCCTCTTCTAGGGATGTCCGGCTATACCCCTCTTCTAGGGCGTAGATAAAACTCAAACTCCTAGCAACATTATTTATGTTTTGATTTAGGTTTCATTATTCGAATCACGGTTGTATAACTTTAAGGATTTTTTATCTATAACATCAAATTTATTCCATCAAATCTTGTGTATGAATTCATAGATTTTATGCACATTCATATAGCGATTTTAATTGTTTTATGATAACTGGTTGGATGGATTATGGAGTACTACGTAACACGCGTCGTGCCGATGAGACAATCCGTACTTTGATTTGAGACAGATCGCGCTAGTAAGACGATTCGTGCTAGGCGGAGATAGTCCCGATTGGTGATTCATAAATTATCTTTAGGAGATACTACGTATTATACAAAGTACAATCCCTTGAGAACAGAGTGCTCAAAGATCATGTACCAAGGAAAAGTGGAAAAATCAACACAGTACTTGTACAGAAACTCAAACGAGATCAAGAACTGCGTTAGGGTTTCAATCACGTTGGATATCTTTCTTTCTTGAATGAAGACAAAGAGTGCACAGGAGGTTATATACTCCTCACTTAATATGAGATTAGCTAGCCCTTAACTAACCGACTAAACTAATCACAAACACTAACCAATTGCCAGCTATGCTTGTCTAACAAATACAGAAATTGACCAACAAAATACAGAAATTATAGAAATCACCCTAATGATTTCTGCTTACAGTCCCCTGCAAACTCATGGGGGTATCAACCACCATGAGTTTGGATTTTAGAAACAAAAACCTATCCACAGAGAGATTTGGTGAAGATATCAGCAATCTGCTCTATAGTGCCAATGTGCTGAACCTCCAATTGTTTGCTGAGAAACTTTTCTTGAATAAAATGATAGTCGACCTCAACATGTTTAGTCTTGGCATGAAAAACAGGATTAGCAGCTAAAGAGATGGCTAATTGGTTGTCACACCAGATAATAGGAGAACTAGAACCAGAAACATGTAAATCCACCAAAAGTTGTTGAATCCAGGAAAGATCAGCTGCTGTATGAGCCAAAGACCTATACTCAACCTCAGTAGAAGAACGGGCAACGGTGTGCTGCTTTTTGGCACACCAGGAAATCAGATTTGAACCCAAAAACAAGCAAAAACCTGAGGTAGACCTGCGATCAAGGTGATCACCTGCCCAATCGGCATCTAAGTAGGCTGTAAGTGTTAGAGGACTTGGTACAAACAGAAGACCTTGGTGTAAACTACCCTTGATATATTTGAGTATGCGTTTCACAACTATAAAGTGACTATGTTTAGGATTGTGCATATGCTGACATGCCACATTAACAACAAAGGAAATTTCTGGTCTTGTCAATGTGAGATATTGAAGAGAACCCACTTCAGTTCTAGACCACTGTTGGTCAGAGAAAAGGGGATCAGGATCCAATACAGCAGGCTTCACGGAGGAAGGAGAAAAACTAGGTTTGCAATCTTGCATACCTGTTTTGACTAGTAAATCTGTAGCATATTTGGTTTGAGATAGAAGCACACTAGAGCCATGTCTCAGAACTTCTATACCCAAAAAGTAGCTCAAAGCCCCAAGATCTTTCATAACAAACTTAGTACCAAGCAGAGAAATCAGATCAGCAATATATGAAGTATTACTTCCAGTGACCAGTATATCATCAACATATACCAGAATAAAAGTAGTCCCTTTATCATTGTGAAGAGTAAAGAGAGAAGCATCAGCCTTACTATTAACAAACCCTTGACTCAGCAAAAATGCAGAAAAAGTGGAGAACCATGCCCTTGGTGCTTGCTTGAGACCATACAAAGCTTTATTTAACTTGCACACATAGTGAGGAAAAGATCTATTTTGATAACCAAGGGGTTGTTTCATAAACACTTCTTCTTCTATCACTCCATGTAAGAATGCATTGGACACATCTAATTGACGAATGTTCCAATTACGATGGACTGCCAAACTCAATACCACCCTTACAGTAGGCTGTTTAATAACTGGACTGAATGTCTCAGTATAATCCAACCCTTCAAATTGCTGGTTTCCATTTGCTACCAATCTTGCTTTATACCTTGCTACACTTCCATCAGAGTGATGTTTAATCTTATAAATCCACTGACATCCTATGATATTGGCATTAGGTGGTGGTGGAACAAGTGTCCATGTACCTTGTTTGACTAAAGCTTGAAATTCTTCCCCCATGGCTTTTTGCCACACTGTATGTTTCATAGCTTGAGAAAAATGTGTAGGCTCTGTAGTGGGCAAGATGGAATCAGAAACAACTGCACTGAGACTTAAAGGGATATTTTGGTTTGACAATGCCATTCTTAGACCTTGTGATCATGGAATGAGAAACGGGATGTTGAATAGTAGTTGAAGGTAAAGAAACAGAAGTAGGACTATGAGACAAAGAAGATGATGAAGGAGAAACAGGAGTAGGACTAGAAGATTGAATAGGAGAAAATCCATTAACATGAACAGAAATAGGCAAGGAAGAAACAGAAACATGAGAAATTGAGAAAGAAACAACAGGAGAGATAGATTCATGTGGAACAATAGGAGAAAAAGAAGGAAGAGAAGATACAGAAACAGAAAAATGTACGACAATATCATCAAAGGATGTAAGAGGAAAAGACAAGGAAGAATGAGGTATAGCACAGGGAGAAATATGAGAAGGTTTAGAAAGAGATACAAAGGGAAACTCATGCTCAACAAATTTGACATGTCTAGAAACATAAACTCTATCTTTAACTGGATCATAGCATTTATATCCCTTAGATGTTTCACTATACCCCAGAAAAACACATGGTGTTGATTTTGGAACAAGTTTATGAGGAACATAAGGCTTAAGCCAAGGATAACAACAACATCCAAAAGGCTTCAAAGCCAAGTAGTCTGGAGTACATCTGAACAGAACAGTAAAAGGAACTTGAAAATTTAATGAGGAATATAATGAGGTAACCTATTTGCCAAGTAAACAGCTGTAGTAAGAGCTTCAAGCCAAAAATGACTAGGCATGTTAGCTTGCAGCAAAAAAGTTATTGTTGTTTCTATTACGTGTCTGTGTTTACGTTCAACAACTCCATTCTGTTCTCGAGGATGAGGACAAGCGGTTTGATGAAGAACCCCAGTGGACAAGAAAAGATGAAGCAGAAAGTGATTGACAAATTCTCCCCCATTATCACTTCTAACAATCTTAATAGAAGTATGAAATTGAGTAGAGACATAAGATTTGAATTCTACAATCTTTTACTTAACTTCAGACTTATAATGCACAGGAAACAACCAAGAGTATCTTGAAAAATCATCAATGACCAATAAGTAATATCTAAAACCTTTATTAGATGGGATGGGAACAGGGCCCCAAACATCCATATGAACAAGTTGAAAAGGAGCAGTAGTTTTAGAGACAGATAAAGGAAACTTGAATTTATGGCTCTTAGCCATAATTACAACAAGAACAATTGAGCATTACAGACTTAGAGATAGGTAAGCTAAGCTGTTTTATTAAAGCAGAAAACAAAGGAGGACTTGGATGACCAAGTCTTCTGTGCCACAACATAGCAGAGGACTCAGAACTCACTAGAACAGTAGAACCTGAGACAGAAGATGACCTTTTAGAGTTGTTCATAACTGGATAAAGTCCCTTGTGACATGGTCCCTGATAGAGAATTCTATGAGAAGCCTTGTCCTGAATGACAAGACCAGAGGAATCAAAGATAAAAAAAATAATTATTATCTTTGGCAAAATGGTAGATTGAAATAAGATTGTGTAATATGTGGTGTGTGAAGAACATGGGAAAGATGAAACTGAGCTTTAGGAGTAGGAAGTAAACCTTGCCCAGTATGGGTTACTTGAAGAGAATTGCCATTCCCCACCAAAATTCCTTCTGTCCCATGAACAGGTTGAGAAATGTCTAGGTTCTGCAGATTATTGGTAATATGGTTTGCTGCTCCACTATCAAATACCACGGTTGTTGAGGAGAAGAAGATGTGGAACCAAAACCTTCATAACCACTGTAATTTCCATTTACAGAACCGTGTCCAAGTCCAGGACTAGCAATACCAGAAGGACCAGCAAAAGCAATACCAGAAGGACCAGCAAAAGCAATACCAGAAGGACCAGCAGAGCAGCAAAATGAGCCTGTGCAGACACAGAAGTTGGTGCCATTTGTGACATTTGAGGCAAGACACCCCCAGTAAAGTTGGAATGTGGAAAAGAAGAATGTACTGGTCCCTTCACAGAAGTTCTAGTTCCTGAAAAAGAAGCCTGGGAAGGCATCATAGGAAAATTATACTGTATAGGTGATGAATTCATCCATGGACTTCCTTGAGAACCTCTCCAATGACCACTTGAAAACTGATCATAAGCAGGAAACTGAGCTTGAAACTGAGGTCTGTAGTAACAAAAACTAGTGATATGATTAGATTTCCCACAGATTTCACAGGGATCTCTTGGAAATCTAGGACCTCTTCCTCCTCTTCCTCTATAGAAATTTTTGGAAGAAGGGGGATAGAACTGTGGTTGAGGCATAAACTGCTGTGATGAATAGGAAGGGAGAAAGTGATTTGAATTGTGGTTTGCACCAACTTGAGGTATCACAGGACGCATAGGAATTGATGTGAAAGGGCTATGTAGTTGCTGAACAGACTGCACAGAACCTAACTGTTCTTACGGTATCGAACTTGGAACTGAAGAATTACCATGTGTAGCAACCAACACAAATGTAGTCACCACTTCATCATCTTTTATCATTTGCATATCCTCTCCATTTAGTCTGGTTATTAACTCATCAAATGTAATATCATCACCCCTCAATCTGACAGCTGTTTTAAAACCATCAAAAGCTTTGGATTTCAGTCCTCGGAGTGTGTGAAACACTAGATCATCATCTTCCATGGGACAACTTGCAGCAGCTAACCTCTGTGCATAGCCCTTAATTGTGTCTATGTATGCTTCCATGGTAGAGGTTTTGGTAACATTATACAAACGATCTCGTACATCATGAACATGTGCCCTAGATAATGAATTGTACCGACTAGACAATGATTGCCAAACCTGATAGGCATGATCTAATCCAAGAACATAAGGTAATGTATTCTGTGATAAAGACGCAAGTAAGCAAGACAGTAGTTGTGAATCAACTAGATTCCACAAGGCAAACTCATAATTGGAAACCATAACACCATCTGTATTTCGAATCTGAGGGGTTGGACATACTGCAGTACCACTCAAATATCCTAGAAAGCCATTAGCCTTTAATACACTTTCAACTTGAGCACGCCATAAGAGATAATTGGCTCTATCAAGTTTTATATTCACCAAGGAATGAAAGTTAGACACTAAGAATGCAAGAGATGAGGGGAGAGTTACTGATGTAGTGGAAGTTGAACTCACAGAAGATGAATTGGAAGCCATTGATGATCAAAGAAGAACTTGAACGACATCACCTTTGAGAAGTCGCAGAGAAATCACCTTCGAGAAATTGTCTTGCAAAAATGGATCTAGATCTGTGGACTTTCGTCTCACGGCTCTGATACCATAAGGAAAAGTGAAAAAATCAACACAATACTTGTACAAAAACTCAAAAGAGATCAAGAACTGAGTTAGGGTTTCAATCACGTTGGATATCTTTCTTTCTTGAATGAAGACAAAGAGTGCACAGGAGGTTATATACTCCTCACTTAATTTGAGATTAGCTAGCCCTTAACTAACCAACTAAACTAATCACAAACACTTACCAACTGCCAGCTCAGCTTGTCTAACAAATACAGAAATTGACCAACAAAATACAGAAATTATAGAAATCACCCTAGTGATTTCTGCTTACACCATGTACTAAACTACCAACGATTTAGAAACTATTCTATGTAATATACAATTCCAAAAACGCAAGGTATTCAAGTGAATGTACCTCTAATAGACGTCAATTGTGGTTTCTGCATCCCTTTCCCGAATCAAAGATGTAGGGTTATCCCAAAATCAACAGTATATGGGGGGGAGGGGGGGGAACAAGGAAAGAGCGAGAGAGAGAAATTCAGGGGAATTGCGCGAACGTGAGAGATACCTGATGGCGTCAAGCGATGTGAAAGCGTTGTAGCAGCTACGCTAGACCTTCTGCGTCGTGGATCTGTTATAGATCTTGATTATTAAAACATAGATGTAGAGAGATATAGGGACAAAGGGAGAGAGAGAGAGAGAGAGAGAGAGAGAGAGAGAGAGAGAGAGAGAGAGATCGAGGAACATACCCGATGGATGGCGTCAAGCAATGAGAGTTGCAGCACAGTAATGCTCGGGCTAGGGTTTATTGTGAACGATAGAGAAAGAGGGAATGAGGAAAGGGAAAGGTTAAATGGAAGGCAACGCCAAAAAAAATTCGGTTGAATTTGAAGTAAAAATTTTTTTGGTCATATTTTATAGTTAGCGGGGATTAGAGGGAAGTTAGTTAACGAAGGGTCAGAGGCTATTCATACCCTGAAACCCCAAATTCCACCCCTCGTAAGACTCGAACCATATAGTCTCCATGGAGGAGGGACATGAGCAAACTTTCTCAGCAAGCATGCATGGTTTCTCTTTGAAGTAAAACGAAGTGAAAAAACTCATAATTCTTTTTTTTATCCCGCTTTCAAGCAAAACGCGATTCAAGTAAAAATAACTTCCGTCACAATTCTACACTAGACGTGAGTAAAATAAGAGATTAAATTCTTTCCACCGGCGGTGGAAAACCCCACTTTTTTACCACCGCCAACATTTTTGGTCCTACCATGTGTTTATTATTGATCTGAACAGTTTATCTTGTAGATCCCACATAATAGTGTATCCATACAAAAAATAAACTTGATCGGATATCGATAGGAGTATCAAAAATTAAATTTTGCTTTGTAAAATGGACAATTTATCTTTATTATTATTGACAAAAATCAGATCATCCATTTTATAAACCAAAATTCAAATTTAGCATATCTATCGACTTTTGATGAAGCTGATTTTTTGCATGGCAATAATATAATGTGGATCGATCTTGTAACATGAACGGTTCAGATTATAATAATAGACACTCGGTGGGGCCCATAATAAACGGTGGTAGAAAAATTAGATTCTATACACGGCGGTGAATATAATTTATTCTCTTATAATAACATTTCTCTTGGAAACGTGATAAAAAATAAAAAATTAACCATTATAGTTTTGTTAACAAACCGAGATTAAACATTCAACTCCTATTTCTTTATCACACTTTCATTAAAACTGTGATATCAAACTGTTGAGTGTGTTCTTTATCTATTTTCTGGTAGTGTTGCTAGGGCTTGCAATTCTAGAGTGTCCGGATTGATTCTAAAATTCGAATAGTTTAACTATTGTTGAAAACGAGAGAAAGAGTGGATTCGAAACCCTAGAACTTTTTTTCATCAACTTTTTCTATGTTTTTAATCACTTTAATTACTATTTAGTAATTGGATTATTCTAACCTCCCCCCAAAAGGTATAGGATAATAGTTAAAATGTGCATTAATATCCAAAAAAGATGTATGGATATTTGGAAAAGTGTATTAATATCTGTAAGACGTGCATTGATATCTGAATTTGTTTGGAATTATTTGCATAAGATTAACAAAACCGCTTTTAGAAAACTCTCAATCATCAAGCATATTTTTCTTGGATTAAGATAGACAATATTAATTGGAATTATTATAACTTAGCCTTATAATCCATGAGGAGCGATACTCGGAATACTTATCACTGTTCGTTTGAGTAGTAGTAATTGTTTCGTTTTATTAATTATTTTTTATACGGGAACAACAAGGTTAATAATTGAACACTTTGATTTTGGACAAAAGCTACGTCTGTGAACAGTGGCCTGAATTTCTTCGGTTCTCGTCGAAAATGGCACAGATTATCTGGCGGCGTCTGGACGATCAGGAGAACCTTGACTTTGATTTTGAGGGAGCTGATTTTCTAGTTGAAAATAGCAGCACGGAAGACCGAAGGTATTTTCTTTGTATGAGGGAGAATTTTTACGGATTAGCCTAGCGCTTTGATACCACTGATGCGCGCAAACAGACTAACAGAGGAGTATCAATCTAACTTTCACAAACTTTGTATTTCACACACTCAATTTGTATTACACTGAGAAATTAGATTTTTCTCATACACTCTCTTATGTACACTTTGATCACTCTTATTTCCATATACGGAAAGTTTCAAATGAGGACCTCTTAAATGCGTACTCTCCTCTTCTGATTGAATTTCGATAATTCGAGCTACTCAATGTGTTCAAAATGTGATTTTAAGGGTACCCGCGAGAAATCGGGAAAAAAATGACCGGGAATGGCTTGATTTAAGCAGTTTTTTATTGAACCTGCTCAATGTATTCAAAACGTGATTTTAAGGGTACCCGCGAGAAATCGAAAAAAAAAATGAAAGGGAAAGGCTTGATTTGAGCAGTTTTTTATTGAACCGTTCAATAAAAAACTATTCCGATGAAGCCCATTCCGGTTTTTTTTTTTTTTTTTTGCTGATTTCTCATGAATACCTTCAATAAAAAAATGCTCAAATCAAGCCCTTCCCAGTCAATTTTTTTTTCGATTTCTCGCGGATACCCTTAAAATCACATTCTGATCACATCGAACGGCTCAGATCATCGAAATTCGATCTGGAAATGAGAGAAATGGGGAGATCCGCGCGCATTTAAACTAAAATAAGGACCCCTTCATAAAAAACGGACTGTTTCCATACATACTTATAGTCTTGTACAATCAGATTATAAGCCAATTTATAGGCAGAACAATAAGGAAAAAAACAAAGATGAGATAATCTCTCATTTAAATTTTGCAAATCGAAGAATATACCATGGAAGCTAGCTCGAAAGTCAAAGATTTTCAAAAATCTTCAAGCTAGCATGATATATTGAATAGTTCACCCATAAATCTTCAAGTTTATCCTTTAATTTCTTCAAAACTTACCGTTTGCTTCGAAAAAACAAGACCGTGGACTACGTAGAATGGTCCCAAAAAATCAATGTTTGTAACGCGTAGATCTTGTTTCGAAGAGGGATCCGAAAATATACTTCTTCCATTGCATAATGCTCTTATCTGATTGAATATATATATACTGGGCCATGAATCTGCGATGCTTGCTGATCGAAAAAAGAAAATCTGTGATGATCTATTTTGCATCACGATTTTGTTGATGCTTAAGCATAATAGACCATTCATGTCAAAAAAAAAAAAAAAGCATAATAGACCATCACGATTTTGTTGATGCTTAAGCATTAATGTCCAAAAGTGTACCAAAGCGTATCAATATGAGAAACACAAAAAAATTGGTAGGTATTATCCAATACGAGATTGGTATCTAAAACCTTTAAGTTAATACAACTCCTCGAAGCAACTAATAATAAGGATCAAGCTCTGTTTGTTTGAGCGTAAAATATTTTTCAGCAAAGTGTTTTACATAATTTTCGGTGTTTTGTTGTATAAAAAAAATGAGTAAAACATTTTTCATTAATTGAATAAAAATGACTTACCCTTAAATCTTTTTTTTTTTTCTTGGCAAAAGGAAAATTTATTAACTCGAAAGGGTACATCGAGAGGGGAAGCCGAGGAGCACAAAAGCTCGACTCAATGAAGGGGAAGAGGATAGCAAAACATAAAACAAATCATCCAGCAGGAAGTTGGATGATGCACACCTTAAAATTATAGTTTGAGCACACGAATACCATCTAAAAACCCTTTGAACTCATGAAATGTGTATATCTTAATATCGAATTTTGCTTTTATCTACATGGCCACCCTGAACTTGATAAGATCCACCACCTCCTCCAATCGTGCCATAGCATTATGATAAATGTACTCATTCCGCATAATCCAAATAGACCAGATCGTTGCAAAAAAAGTATGCTTCAATTCCCATAAGTGTTTTTCCAAATTACCCTAAAATCTTATGTGAGTTATTTTTTGAAATGAACCTGCTACTTTCTATTGCAATTCTCACTACTCAATTTCCTCAATCTTTAATCCTAACTCACATTCAATTCCCCCTCTCCCTCTCCTAAACTGAATTTCACTATTAAGCCCTCTCTCTCTCTCTCTACACTATTTTGTCAATTTTTGAAAATATTTTTGATGTGCTAACCACATATCGAAAAATGAAAGTTTAAAGTTTGTTTTCTGAGAAAATATTTTACATTGAAACAAACATAGCCCAAATCTAGTTGGAAATTGGAATTTGAATGGCAGGAAATAGATCGAAGTTCCTATCAAACAGTAGTACTAGTATAACTAAACTAAACATGCAGATAGTAGAAATATTTCACTTAAGTCTCTTGAGTAATAAACAATATGTTCTTCCTAGCAGTTTTTATTTTTCTTATTTCTCTCCAAACATCCAATGTCATTCAACTTGTTGCATTTTAGGTCTACATTTTTATTTTTATTTTGATAGGCCATTTTAGGTCTACATTATACATACATAAAGTGGATATCCTTTCATGGAGCTAAAGAAACATTACAAATGCCCGATGTTCTAACTACTCCCTCCGTTCCACTTTGTTCCGTCTGTTTCTTTTTTGGGACGTCTCAAAAAATTGTCTATATCTCATTATTTATAATATTTTATATATTCATATGAATCTTATTTGATAAATCTCAATTTAATTTTTTAAACAAAGTTTTTGAAATCATAAAAAACATTATAGATTGTGAGATATAGACATTTTTTTTGGACGTCCCAAAAACGAAACAAGTGGAAAAAGTGGGACGGAGGGAGTAATACTTAATGAACTGGAAAAGTCCAAACTATATATCCAATCTTGAAGTAAATTACATTCTGAAAAGTCGATTAAACGTAGCGAGGATGCAGGTGAACTGGAAGTCCTTTCTCCGGCAGTGGCATCATGCCGCCTACAACTTTCTCATTAGGGTCAACCACTTCCCATCTAAACTTTTTAACCACGTTGTGAACGAAAGCGAGGATCACGAACCGAGCGTACTCTTTCCCAGGACACATTCTAGGTCCTCCTCCAAATGGCACAAAAGTATACGGTGGCAAACTGTCACCTTCCATGAATCTTGACGGGTCAAATTTACACGGTTCCCGAAAGTACTTAGGGTTTTTTTGTGTTGTGTTAACGGTCCAAAACACCTGAAAACAAAACATTTAGTCATGACGGCAATAAATTGTGCACAACTATTTTTTCTTCAAAGAATGATCAAATAGTAATACTTAGATGCACAAAAATTCTACATTCGACTCCCTCTGTTCCAATTTATTTGTTTAACTTTTTACACTTGTGTGACCAAAAGATATTTGTCCAGTTTCAAATTGACCCTTCACAAGGGGTTTTTTTTTTTTTTTCTTAAACAGCAACTCTTGCTTGATATCCTTTTTCTTTTGAAGCAACAAAATAGCAAAGCTAAAGTACAAGATTATGCAATGGAGAAAGTGCATTCTTATTAATGCCAAAGAGGTGAAGGGTGTTTTAGAAAATCTGAAGTTCTTCTTTTAATCATCGTGCTGACTTAATAATTTAAAATCCTGCACCAGACAAACAAAAAATTATTGTTTGATAGATCTCGATGAGATCTTTTGAACGGTGCAAAAAAATCAAAAAATTATTTTCATAAATACAATGTTTTTAAGTTTAATTTGAAATTGTAAATAAGTACTTATTTTTTAAGAATCCTTAGCGGAATAGGACCTCAGACTTACTTATATATGATGAACCCACATATATATGACGAATACAGAGTAGCAAACACAACATTCTTTTTTTTTTTTTTTTAATTTCTTAATTTTGCATGTTTTTATCCACACCTTCCACCCCTTTGGAACAGTGAAACCGGCATATGAAAAGTCGGTTTTGGCCTCCCTGAATGTTCCTAGAACTGGAGGAACCATCCTGATTGCTTCACACACCACTGCCCAGGAGTACTTCATCTTATGCATGTCATCCCAGCATAGGGGTTCTTCAGGTTGTTTTGACTTTGAGATCTCCAATTGCTCTAAATTTTGCAAAAAGAAAAAAATAAGTACGTTAGCCTGTGAACGAGCAACGCATGGGAGCAGAGAAAAACATATATAAATTTTTTTTTTTATGGAGAAACAACCTCATTGTTCATGGCAGGTTACAAATTTATAGTCAAGACAAATTCTCATTCGGACTGAACCATAAGAGTTGATATTGTATACGAGGTTTTGATTATGAGATCTAGTAGAGAGTAAATTTTAAAGGAGATCGAGAGTAAAATTTACTTCTAGTTTTTCTACCTTGTGTTAAAACAAACAAAGGAGTTTTAATGCTATCTTGAGTTTCGGATTATATTTTTTGGGGTTCGGTTTTTCTGCTTGTTTGGGTTGTTTCAGTGGTTGTTTCGGTTTTGATTTTTTCTATGGTGTTTTGGTTGGCTCTTTGCCTTCTTTGGGTTTGGTTTTCGGGTGGCGTTTCACCGGTGTGCCCATGATCCGTTAAATCTTCATAATCTTTTTCAAAGATTTATAAAATTTTCTTTTGCCGATAAAAAAACAAACAAATGAGTTTTAATTACCTGATAAGATCTTATGATAAACATCAGGTCTCTCTCCAACAAATTTCATGAAAAAAGTTATGGTATTAGCAATTGTACTATATCCAGCGACTAAAAGCCCCGTTATCTTCTCACTGATGTCCTCATCCGACATCCCTTCAACGATCATCGCCGTACACATATCCTGAGTGGGCGCCCCCGAAGCCACTTGAGCTCTCTTCTCCGCTATGACATCCGCGAGCTCCTTGCGAATCACCCCAGTGGCCTTGATCGCGTGGTAAAACGCGGTCCCGGGGATGTTTAAAGGAAGAGTGTGCATCCCGTGGGTTACCTTGTTGAATTGACAGACAAGTTTCGCGACCCGTTCTGGGTTTTCAATGCCCAGAAAGAAGCGACACGCGAGGGTCAAGGTTATAGACCTGGAGAAAGGGTATATCTTCACTTCAGCTTTGCCTTCCAAGTGAGTCTTCAACTGTTTTTGGATCATGGAGTCCATACCTGCCAAGTAAGAAAAACTACTCAGAAAAAAAAATATATATATATTCTCATGCATGATGATACGACGATGATGGTAACATGCCAAGCACCACATCAGGTTGTACGAAGATTTTTTTTCCCGAGAACTTTGCTTGTATATATAGAACTACCTGCCACGTATTTGACCAATGCCTCGGGCTTTAAAATAAAAGCCAGGAACTGCGGCAACTTCATCTCGTCGTTGCTCAGACCCTTATCGGTGTTCTGCTGGGTGGAGAAAAAGAGCTTCTGGATGGACTTTGGCAAGTACGCGGTGAAGTGCTTGTCCTCGTTGGAGAAGAGGAATTTGTGGCCGCTGGGGCCGCATATGATCACGAACTTCTCTCCGAAGAAATTGGTCTTGAAAATGTCCGGAGAGTGTTTCTTCATCCTGTCGCTGAGGAACTTCTCGGGGTTTATGACGAAATCCAGGGTTTCACCCACAATAGGCCACCCAGAGCCACCTGGTGGCAGATTTGCATCAACATTGGATGCATCATTTCTGAAAGCAAAGAAGCTAATAGTGAGGAAGATGACAAGAAACGCTATAGCTAGTGAGAAAGCTTCCATGGAGTTCCTATTTCTTGGAAATGTACTGCTCAGGGATTGGGATTACACTGACATTTATAATAAAGCACTCCACTAAAAAAAAGGTTATTGTGTTTAAATTAAATATATATCTTGGACCGGACGTTGTTTAAATTAAGTCACAAGGCCAACAAAAGTTGACTATTTGTAGGTAGTGTAGATCCGAGATAAAGCATAAAAATAATAATTTCCAAAAATATTAAGATAAAAGTAATAATTTACCAGATATATACGTCTGAAGTTTGGACTTGGATCTTTTATCCGGGATTCGATGTCCGAGTCCTCTATCCCACATTTTTTCTTGTGCCACGTTACCACTCCAAACACCCTTTAACATCCCTTTAACTTCGATCTTCTGATGCTGTTACATACGGATTTGAAACTTCCCTTTTATGTTTTTGTTTATGGCTTGAAAATTTGTGGAGACAAAAGTCTTGGATTATTTGTTTAGGATTTTACTCACCCACCTTTAACCATATTTTTTAATAGGAGTGTGGGAAAGGTCCAAATTACTTTAGTTGATCAGGTCAGAGCTTTGACCACCTTATCAGAAAAAAACACGCGGCACCTATGGATGAATGACACGCGGCAAATAAGTTGGGGCTTGTTGAAGATGCAGACGACTTTCAAGAACTGGAAGGCTTGCGCCAAGCAAACTTGCGACCAAGCAAACTTCGACAGAAAGGGCCGTGGCAGGCCCACGAACACAGAGGCAAAAGAACGCGCGCTAATGCGCATGAGGTGATGTAATGTGCACGCTAGTGCGGGCGAGGTGATGTCATTCTCGTGACCTGGAGGAACGACAGGGACACGTGTCGAGATATTATTGGGCTGTCCTGAGAACCGACTAAGACCCAAGTGTCTATAAATACCCGACATTTCCTATGATTTGCAGACTGGACTTTTCCTAGAGAGAGGATGTGGTGGGTACTAATCAAGAGAGAGAACATCCTCCTCACCCAATCCATATAGGAAAACTTGCATCTTACACAAGAAGGATAAAGACGCGCTGCCTTTGTCTCTTCCGCAGACAGACTGGGCCGCGACAAGCTCGCAGACAAACAGGGCCACACACAGACAAGGTCGTGATAGGGTCGCAGACAGATAGGGCCGCGTACAGACAGGGTCACGATAGGGCTGCACACAGACAGGGTCACGACAGGCCCGCGGATAGACATGGCTGTGATAGAGCCGCAAACAGATATGGCTGCGACAAGCCTGCAAACGGGCAGGATCCATGACAGGATTTGTCCAACAGAGGCTTTGGTCCCTGCCTATAAATATTAGTTATAGTATTCATTTCTAGAGATACACACACACACACAGCTAGAGACAAAGGGATACACAGAGATACAGAGATAGAGAACACAGAGAGAGATAAAGACAGACAGAGAAAGTTGAGACAGACAAATTTCTAGAGAGAGAGAGAGAGAGAGTTATCTCCTCTAGAGAGAGAAGACAGATTCTCAAAGAAAGGGAGAGACCATCTCCCTCAAAAAAGATGGAACTACGTTTGACCTGATTCCCTGCATACCGGGATACATAGGCAACCCTGATGACTTGGGCTCGGTCGCGATTTATGCTTTCCTCCTCGACCCTTCCAAATCAATAATCCATTCCCCCACTCTAAACACTAACCATTCTTTACCTCTCCAACACATTTTATTCTCATGAATATTTTGGGCTCTATTTTGAACCTCGAGGAGCCCAGTCATGATTTTGACCATTCCTACATAGGCGACTCTGCTAGGGAGATGGATTGGTTTGATGTTTAGCTTCAAAGATGTTTGCAAGAATCACTTGTAAATATAGAGGATAAGAACCTACGGTGACCACACTACTCCACTGGTCTATAGCACTGTGGGGGGGCTAAAAAGAAAACAAAGAGATCCAAAGAGTATTGAATCCGATGGAGCTACTTCATGAAAGCAGCTATAGAGATAACTTTTCTCTTTGAAGCTGAAAAAATGGCTTTAACCCACTAAAGATCTTCTATTCAGTCATAGAGAGACCATTGCTGAGAAGAACTCGTTGTCGAACAAGCCTTGGTGAAGTTCATATGGCTGTAGGAGCAGCGAACATGCCACGAGAATCAACCCGCAGACAGAGCCGCAGTAGGCCCACTAGGGCTTTTGTAGCCCCTACCTCAAACTGATTAATGTGTCCAGGGGGGAGAACATCTCGTAACCTGAAATGACACTAGAGTTAGCGCGAGTCCTGTTCAAGGGCGAGGGGCGCTAGATGCACCGAACAGGTGCCAGAGTTAGCGCGAGTCCTGTTCAAGGCCGAGTAACGCGAGATGCACTGAACATGTGCCAGAGTTACCGTGAGTCCTGTTCAAGGGCGAGGGGTGCTAGATGCACCAAACAGGTGCCAGAGTTAGCACGAGTCCTGTTCAAGGGCGAGTAGCGCGAGATGCACCGAACAGCTGCCAGAGTTAACGCCAGTCCTTGAAAGTAGCGCGAGATGCACCGAACAGATGCCAGAGTTAGCGCGAGTCCTGTTCAAAGGCGAGGGGCACTAGATGCACCGAATAGATGCCAGAGTTAGCACGAATCCTGTTCAAGGGCGAGTAGCGCATGATGCACCCAACAGGTGCCAGAGTTAGCGCAAGTCCTATTCAAGGGCGAGTAGTGCGAGATGCACCGAACAGGTGCCAGAGTTAGCGTGAGTCTTGTTCAAGAGTCGCTCCTAAGAGAGCAACGCGAGGTGGCCCAAACATGTTCCAGAGTGCATATAGGGCCGTGACAGGCTCACGCACAGACAGGGCTGGCAGGCCCATAAACTAACAGGGTCGCAGCCGGCCCGCAGACAGAGAAGGTCGCGATAGAGCTGCAGATTGACAGGGTTGAGGGACTAAGGCAAGTAGCGCGAGATACCCATTTCTGAGTTCGAAGCAGAAAGAATGAGAAAACTAACACGTCTACTAAGGTCACGAGCCTAGAGCCGAGTTATTTCAGATAGAGCCTCCAAGCTTATACAAGCAGTTACCAACCTAACAATGATGCTCAAAGAAAATGCAGATAAGACTTACTTGTATATGCTTGATAGAAGTGTGTAACTTAGACACTTCTATCAGTAAGGGGGTTATTGTGGGAAATGTCAAAATTACTTTAGTTGATCAGGTAAGAGCTTTGACCACCTTATTAGAAAAAAACACATGGCACCTACGGATGAGTGACACGCGGTAGATAGGTTGGGGCCTTTTGGAGATGCAGATGACTTTCAACAACTGGAAGGCTTGCGCCAAGCAGACTCATGACCAGGCAGACTTCAGCAGAAAGGGCCATGGTTGGCCCACGAACACAAAGGGAAAAGAATGCGCGCTAGTGCGCATGCGCGAGGTTTTGTCATGCACGTGAGGTGATGTCATGCGTGCTTCAGTGCGCGCGAGGTGATGTCATTCTCAGGACCTGGAAGAACGGCAGGGACACGTGTCGAGATATTATTGGGCCGTCCTAGGAATCGACTCAGACCCAAGTGTCTATAAATACCCGACATTCCCTCTGATTTACAGACTAGACTTTTCCTGGAGAGAGGAGGTGGTGGGTACTGATCAAGAGAGAGAACATCCTCCTCACCCAATCCATCTATAAAAACTTGCATCTTACATAAGAAGGATAAAGACGCGCTGCCTTTGTCTCTTTCGCAGATAGACTGGGCAACGACAAGCTCGCGGACATACAGGACTGCTATAGGGCCACGCACAGACAAGGTCGCGGTGGGGTCGCAGACAACAGAGCCGCGCATAGACAGGGTTGCGGATAGACATGGCCGTGACAGGGCCGCAGATAGAAAAGGTCGCGACAGACCCACAAATGGGCAGGATCCGCGAGACATGATGGGTCCAGTAGAGGCTTTGGTCCCTGCCTATAAATATTAGTGCTAGTATTCATTTCCAGAGACACACATACAAAAAGCCAGAGACAGAGAGATACACAGAGATACAGAGACATAGAACATAGAGAGAGATAAAGACAAACAGAGAGAAAGATGAGACAGACAAATTTCTAAAGACAGAGTCATCTCCTCTAGAGAGAGAAGACAAATTTGCAAAGAAAGGGAATGACCATCTCCCTCAGAAAAGATGGAACTAAGTTTGACCTGATTCCCTACATACCGGGATACATCGGCAGCCCTGATGACTTGGGCTCAGTCGCGATTTATGATTTCCTCCTCGACCCTTCCAAATCAATCAATTCCCTCATTCTAAACACTAACCATTCTTTACCTCTCTAGCACATTTTATTCTAGTGAATATTTTGGGCTCTATTTTGAACCTCGAGGAGACCAGTCACGATTTTGACTGTTCCTACAAGGAGTATATAAAAAGTCTCAGTTTATTTGTTTAGTAATTTTTCGGATCATATTATTCTAAAGGGTTATAATTAATTTTTGTTTCTATGACTCTCATAATTAAGTATCGGTTCCAAATAAAAAGCAGATCCTTAGTTATGAGAATCCTAGAGATAAAAACTACTAATTATAACCCTTTACAATAACATGATCAGAGAAATAAAATCTTCACACCCATTCAAACTGATTGAAATTGGAGCACTTAATTTTTTAATATATAAATTGTATAAAAAAATTACGTGCTCCAATTTTCAACCCATTTGACTCGGTGTGAAAATTTTATTTTTCTGATTAATTTATTCTAAAAGGTCATAATTAATATTGGCCTCTAGGGCTCTTACAATTAGATAAATATCAGCTCTTTATTTAAGATCCTTGATTATGAGAGGGCTCTTACAATTAGATACGTATCATCTCTTTATTTAAAAGACCAATATTAATTATGACCTTTTAAGATAAAATAATCAAAAAAAATAAGATTTTCTCACCAATTCAAACAGATTAAAAATTGGAGAACTTAATTATTTAACCATGTATTTTTTTAATATATAAACAATCTACAAAATTTAAACAGACGAAAATATATATTTTAATTGGTGTTGGGTAAAATAGATAGTGTTGGTGTAGCTGTGAAAAAAAAGTTGATAGCTAAACAAAAAATATTACTGTTCATGAGGTAGTTTACCTATTTATGGTGTACATGCTCTAACAGAGCAAGAGAAGAAGTTAAAGGGACGTTAAAGGATGTTTAGAGTGGTAACGTGGCACAAGAAAAAGGACTCAAACAGGGAATTCTGGACGGAGGCCGGACTTGTGATTGTCACGGTTTTAAAACTTTGGCTGATTGGGCCGTCATTAAAAGTTGTAAGATTCTATTACGATTTTTGTCTGTGATTAAATCTCACTTTAAACTGAGACATTAAAAAGAAGAAGGTATGGTTATATAGGAAATAAGATCACAGTACGCATTAGCAACTGTAATCAAAGATACTATAAGATCACGGTGTGGGCTACGATCACGGTTGGTGTTTACAACTGTGATTAAAAATAAAGATAGATTACAATCAAAACCGTGTTTAAAATATCATAATAAGAGCAACTTTATCAGTTGAGGTAAAATAGCTAAGCAAAACCTTCAAATGAGCATTACACCAAATTAGGTAAAGGCTTAGGTAAAATCCATCTATGAACAATGCTTAGGTATATATACCTAAGCACTATTCACCATGTGTATATTATTTTATTAATTGTTCTCTCTCTATCTCTCTCTCTCTCCCCAGAAAAGAAAAAGAAAATAAAAGTAATAATATTTTAATAGAAAATAGGTTAAATAAATAATATTGGTGTAGTGTTGAGAGAGATGTGAGTAGATAAAATAAAAAAAGTACACTATTTACTAACATTTTTACTTAACAATTGATAAACTTGCTATAAGATAACGTCTTCGATGCAAAATCGTGATCCGGGTCCCTACAGTTTAGCATTTGTTCCGTCTTCAACCTGTGCAGCAGTAATTTTTTTGTGGTGCAGCAATAATGTCTCTTTTTTGTGCAGCAATAATGTTGCCATGCTGCAATAATTTTTGTGCAGCAATAATTTTTTAAGAACGTTTATATATTAAAAAATATAGTTAAAAAATTAAGTGCTTTAATTTTTAATTCGTTTAAACGGGTGTGAAGATTTTATTATTTTAATCATCTTATTCTAAAGAGACATAATCAAATTTTATCTCTAGGGCTCTCATAATTACGTTTCTGCTCCATAGGATTGCAAATTGATGGTTTTGAATTTTTTTTTTAACTAAAACGTTGCCGTTTTAGGATTGCCGTTTCAGAGCAAATATCTTTTTATTATTATTTTATTTTGAATGGTCATAATGAATTTTTTGTTTTAAGGTCTTTCAACAAACATCCTAAGACTCATTATTTAGTTTCAAGACTCTCTTAAAGTGTCCATTGAAAGGCCTTGGAGCCAAAAATTTATTATGACCATTTAGGATGAAATGATCGGAAAAATAACATCTTTGAACCGATTCAAACGGATTGAAAATTGAAACACTTATTTTTTTACACCGTTTATATATTAAAAAAATAGTTAAAAAATAAGTGTATTCTAAAATTTATTACGACCATTTAGGATGAAATGTTTAGAAAAATAATATTTTTACACCGGTTCAAACGGATTGAAAATTGAAATACTTTTTTTAATTATATTTTTTAATATATATATATATATATATATATATATAGGGAAAAAAGGAAAAAAATAGTCAGATTAACTTTTAACTATATATTTTAATAAATAAACGGTTTAAAAAAATAAGTGTTTTAATTTTCAATCCGTTAATTTGAATCAGTGCAAAGATGTTATTTTTCTAATCATTTCATCCTAAATGGTTCTAATAAATTTTTGGCTCTAAAACTTTTCAATGGACATCCTAAGAGCTCTATACTAAATAAGGAGTCTTAGGGTGCTCGTTGAACTGGTTAATGTTGTACTTATATATATTTGTTTTTTTAATACAGATTTTTGAAAGCATAGAAATATGTTAGCTTGGGCACATAGTGTTGGTCTTAAATATGGTATTGTGGTGGTTAATTGAAAATAAAATTTTAGTTAACCAAAAAAAAAAAGAAGAGGAAA
The DNA here is from genome assembly GCF_030253575.1 of Rhododendron vialii. Taxonomy (NCBI): domain Eukaryota; kingdom Viridiplantae; phylum Streptophyta; class Magnoliopsida; order Ericales; family Ericaceae; genus Rhododendron; species Rhododendron vialii. The sequence continues at coordinate 41,203,791 of NC_080558.1, forward strand.
AATGGGAAAGGAAACAAATAAAAAAAATGAAAATTAGAAGAAAAAGAAGGAGAAGAAGAAAAAGAAGGAGCGGGGTGGAAGAGGGTAAAACGGGAAGGAGGGGGTGGGGTCGGGAGGGAGGCTGTGTCAGAAGGGGGGGGGGGGGGGGGGGGGGGGGGGGGGGTGTGTGTGTGTGTTTTGAATAGCAGCTCTCATGCTGCAGCAATAACGTCTCTTTTTTTGTGCAGCAATAATGTTGCCATGCTGCAGCAATGTCTCTTTTTTTTTGTGCAGCAATAATGTTGCCGTGCTTAACCTCCCAACTCCCAAGTACTAATTGTGATTGTAAATCCCAAGCAATTCTATAATTACTGTAAACTCAACCCAAACAACCCTAGACGACACCCTTTCTCTTCCTCTCACTCAACCCTAGCCATCGCAACTACTTTTCTCCCTTCCCCTCTTTCCCATGGATTCCATATCCGTGTGAGGCGGCGGAAGAGAAAAGCCATAGTACTATTCTGACTCTATTTCTTTATTTTTTCTTTCGTCTCTCAGGCCCTTTTTGTCTTTGAGAGTTTTCTCAAAAAGTTATGAGTTGTTAATTTTGTCTTTAAAGGAATATTTTTGTCTACAGATCGGATTCTCTCAATCAAAGTTGTTTCACAATGATATCTATGCTTCAATGTTTTATCCCTATACAATGTTTTTGGCAGGGTAACTCATGGCAGCTTAACAGATCTGTAGTTCTTGCGAGTTAATTGGTGCATTCAAACTTGGTTAGAGTACATCTGATCGTCTGGATATTTGGTATCTTTTATCCTTAACTTTACATTTTTTCTCGTTTGAGACTCCTAATTAGATGTTAGATAGTTTAAAAGTGTCGTTATTACCTCATGCCATGCCTGAGTTACGATGAAAGACATCAATTGCCTTGTGATTTACTCGTTTTGTATTTGTTAGATGATTAGTTTGGCTCTGTCTAAGTTCTTTATAATGATCTCCATTTTATAAGTGTCGTTGGGCGTTTATTAATACAATCTTCTCACTTTTGACAAAAAAAAAAAAAAAAAAAACCTCCCATCTCTGGTATTTGTTGGCACCATAGCATATAATTAAGCGTTTACAATTTTAGAGTTTGAAACCACAACCAAGTCTGCATGAAATACATTAAAAATAAGAACTAGGGAAATAAAGGTAGACATACGAATCTCCTGCCAAATCCGGCGCGCGTCATTTGCCAACGCAGCTGCAAGTACACCAATTTGCTTCACGATAGATATGCTTGATAAAAACCTTTTCAAATCCTTGCATCAGCAACCTACAATCAAGCGAGATGTTGCCAAGAGGATGATTAACCGTGTTAATGTCGTGCATCAGATTCAAAACAGCCATGGCATCCACTTCTGCTTCCAGCCTTTGAATGCTCTCCTCCTTTGCAAAATTCTAACCGTCTCTCAAGGTCAATAGTTTTCTGCCTTTAAGCTTGAATCCCGAGTAAGGGACCTGTGAAAACCACCTATCCAATTGCCACAATGATCCCGTCCACCTCCAGACTTTGCCTTCACAACTTCGCACTTCAAGCCCCAGCTATCAAAGTCCATTGAATTTGATTTTGTTCTCCCTCCTTAGTTTTTCCTTAATCATTACATGACCATGACATAAGCTTAATAGTATTGATAGTCAGTCCGTCCTTCTATTAATTCTGATTACTTAAAAAGAAAGATTTTAACAATATAACCTACTGCTTGTGTAAGATTATGAATTATCAAAGTTACAAGATCTACCGTAAAATTTTACGAAATTTTTTTATCAAAGAAAAACAAGAATCATAATTTCAGCTTTTCAATAACTTAAATTGTAACCAAAATCATAATTTCAGTTTTTCATGACTTAAGCTGTAACAAATATCTAAACTTCAGTTTTTCGCAGCTTAAGATGTAACTAATCATAACTCCAACTTTTCATGGCTTAAATTGTAACCAATAGAATATTTTTAGTTTTTCATGGATTAAACTGTAACAAACATCATAATTTCAGCTTTTCGCAGCTTAAACTGCAACCAATATCATAATTCTAGTTTTTCGTGGCTTAAGCTGTAACCAATATCATAACTTTAGCTTTTCGCGACTTAAACTATAACCAATAGGGTTTTGTTAACATATTCCCCATAGGCATATGATAAAAACGATATATTCTCCTTCATTTATTGTTGTGTTCATGGGAAATTTAAATTTGGAACATCAGTCATAAACTCTTCATTAATTATTTTTGAAAGGATCAACTTTTTTTATTTTGGACAAAAATACCCACAATCAAACATACACATTTTCCTCCAAAAACACTTTCGGCATATAAAATCAATGACGATAATATCTTCTGAGAGACAAAAACTTGAAAAGTTGAAAACGAGCCGGGCTACTTTAAGTATAGGTACTGTAAAACTTCCCCTGATCACTTGGCTTCTCCATCACAGGTGAAATTCAAAACGAGCCGTGCTACTTGCACCGATGGGGTTCCGATGGACACGCGGGGCCCACTCCAGGTTCCGCACAGATGATCCGAGCCGTTCAATAATTTTTAAAAAAAACTCGAGTGGGCCTCCAAGAAATTAGCTAAATTCAATATGAGTAGGTACTCGATCTAATCTTTTATTTTTTTGTTCAGATTTAAGAAAATCATTGAGCGGCTCTAATCATCCGTGAAGAATTCGGAGTGGACCCTGCGTGCCCGTCGGTATCCCATCGGTATGAATTCCATCGGTCCCCTTAGTATATATAACGGGACCTTACTAATTTTTTTTTAGCTTACTGTGGTGCATCTCTAGTTCTATAAATGCACATAAAATGTATATACAGAGATGTACACGTACTGTTTTTCTTGTTTGCTAGTATTTTTTTTTTAAAATCTGATATGGGTTTTGAAATTTTTCAAAGAATTTTTATACCGTTCACGTGTCCATGGAAGGTGAAAAGGCCGAAAGTTTTTTTTGAAGGAAAGGTTTATGTTTGATTAGAGCATTTTTGTCCAAAATAGAAAAAGTTGATCCTTTCAAAAACATTTAATAAAGAAGTTATAGCTAGTGTTTCAAACTTAAATTTCCCATACAAACAACCATAAATTAAGAAGTATATATAGTCTCTATCATACACCTATGGGGCATACGTTAACAAAACGCATATCCAGTTTTGTAACCAATATCATACTTCCAGTTTTTCATGGCTTAACTGTAACCAATATCAGACGGAAAATATATATTTTAATGGATGTTAGGTAAAATAGATAGTGCTGATGTAGTTGTGAAAAAAAAAGTTAATAGCTAAACCAAAAGATATGCGTTGTTCATGAGATAGTTTACCTATTTATGGTGTACATGCTCTAACAAAGTTAGAGGAGAAGTTAAAGGGACGTTAAAGGGTGTTTGGAGTGGTAACGTGGCACAAGGAAAATTGTGGGACAGAGGACTTGGACAGTGAATTCCGGACAGAGGACTTATGATTGTTATAACTCAATCACGGTTTTAAAATCGTGGTAGATCGGGTTGTTATTAAAAGTCATAAGATTCTATTACGATTTTTGTCTGTGATTAAATCTCACTTTAAACTGAGATATTGAAAAGAAAAAGGTATGGTTATATAGGAAATAAGATCACAGGACTCATTAACCAACTGTAATCAAAGATACTATAAGATCACGGTGTGGGCTACGATCACGGTTGGTGTTTACAACCGTGATCACCAGCCGTGATTAAAAATAAAGATAGATTACGCTTAGAATCAAAACCGTGGTTAAATATCATAATAAGATAACTTCTTCGATGCAAAATTGTGATCCGGGTCTCTAAAGTTTAGCAGTTGTTCCGCCTTCAACCTGTGCAGCAATAATTTTTTTGTGCAGCAATGTTTATTTTTTGCCGTGCTTAACCTCCCAACTCAGTATTTTGTCAGCGACACAGCATAATTAAGCGTTTACAATTCTAGAATTTAAAACCCCAACCAACTGAACCAAGTCTGCATGAAATACATTAAAAATATAACTAGGGAAGTAAGGATAGGCATACAAATCTCCCGCCAAAACCGGCACGTGTCATTTGTCAACGCATCCGCACGTACACCGATTTGCTTCATGATAGATATGCTTGATAGAAACCTCTTCAAAGCCTTGCATCAGCAGCCTACAATCAAGCGAGATGTTACCAAGAAGATGATTAACCGTGTTAATGTCGTGCGTCAGATTCAAAACAGCCATGGCATCCACTTCTGCTTCCACCCTTTGAATGCTCTCCTCCTTTGCGAAATTCTAACCGTCTCTCAAGGCCCATAGTTCTGCCTTTAAGCTTGAATCCGCAGTAAGGGACCTGTGAAAACCACCTATCCAATTGCCACAATGATCACATCCACCTCCAGACTTTGCCTTCACAACTTCGCGCTTCACGCCCCAGCTATCGTAGTCCATTGATTTAATTTTGTTCACCCTCCTTAATTTTTCCTTATTCATTACATGACCATGACATAAGCTTAATAGTATTGATAATCAGTTCGTCCTTCTATTAATTCCGATTACCTGAAAAGGAAAGATTTCAACAACATACGTCACTGCTTATGTGAGATTATGAATTATCAAAGTTACATGATCTACCGTGAAATTTTTAGAATTCTTTTTATCAAGGAAAAGCAAGAATCATAATTTCAGCTTTTCAATAACTTAAACTGTAACCAAAATCATAACTTCAATTTTTCATAGTTTATGTAACGACCAAGATTTTTGCCCTACTTTTTTTTAAATAAAAATTTGTAATGTTAAATTCTGAATTCAATAATTAATTAGATTGAATAATTAAAATACTTTATTAGGTGTATAATTGATATTACTTACTAAATCATATTCGATATATATATTATATTATACTTTATATATATCTCTAACTAAAATTCTATCAAAACTAATTCTAAGTATATTGAGTGTTTTACTTTATCCTTTAACTCTAAATATATTGAGTGTATTTTTAAGTATTATCATGGCTTGGATCGAGCCCATGCAAAGAAAAAAGCCGAACTAACAAAAATTGTTCGAACGAGCCGAGCACCTCGTGTTTGTGACTCTAGACCTTATGGCCGCAAGGACTCTTTTGGACTGAATCTAGTTAATTTCTAACACAGTGCTTGATTTCATGTCATGAATACTCATAATTTATTTTATCTTTTATTCAATTACATTTGTTAACCTGTTATTTGTTAATCCTTATTAATCTAGCACTAAGTTAGTATAATCCATGACGTGATGTTAATAAGCTTTAATTGGTAAAGCATTATAATCTAATATACACGTAAGAGTATATTTGTTTTTTACTAAGCACCAGATTTATATACTTGGCTGTATTAGAAATATAAGAGATTTAAAAGATAATGTAAAACACCCATATCTGAAGAAGTTTAGTAGCTTTCACTGAAACAAGGTAGTTAATAAAAAAAGAAAAAAGAAACCACTAATGATAACTATGGAGTTAATAAAAATAATGAAGCTTACATTTCATTAAAGAAAACTACATGGGATATCATTTTAGTAATGAAATTTATCACTTAAAAAGAAACCCTATGTTTTGTTTGAACCCTAACCTTTCCTATGTGTCAAAACAATTAAAAGAAAAACTAGTAAGATGATTTAAAATAAACACTTGTTAAAAATAGTATATTTTTTAAATAAAAAAAATCAAAAGTTCCTAACTAAGAAAAAGAATAGAAATTTTATCTGAATTAACATAGTGAGTAAACGATGTATATTTTTAGTAAGTAAAAGAACCAAAAATCTAATAAACTTTTCTTATTGTGTATAGAAAAGAAAAAAAAAACGAGTACTGCTATGAGTACTGATCGGCCGGGAGGGAAATCATACCGACCGGCCGTGCCGGGCCGTCTCCGGCCACTGGGCGGCCGATCAAAGCCGTCCAAAAAATTAAAATAAAAAATCGAGGGGCTCTACACGGGAATCAACGGCATCCGAGATGTGTAGGGTGCTCGGATCAAGCATCCTACACACCTCGGATGCCGTTTATTCCCGCGTTAGGCCCCTTGGTTTTTATTTTAAAATTTTTGGATGGCTTGGATCGGCCGTCCGATGGCCGGAGACGGCCCGGCGCGGTCGGTCGGTACGATTTTCCTCCCGGCCGTTGGTACCTATATCATTAGCGAAAAAAAACAAGATTTAGTGAAATTGCAAAAAGAAACCTAAACTTAGCAGTTACTATTAAAGTAACTCTACGGTTTACGAAATGACTTTTTGATCCTCAAACATTAGAAGTTATTAAAAGAACCTATGTGCTAAAACATAATGAAACCCAAAAGTCACATGGACAAATCCAAATACTTTGTGTATTTCTTGTGCCCTTTTAAACTGTTGATTAATGCTTGATTGATTTGTATGCAAGTATTCTGCTGTGAAAACATATTGGAGAATGTGAAAAGGTTAATTCGAATTTAAGCTCACTGGTGTACAGTGGTTCAGTTATCTTGTGTCTGTGGTTATATTATGATCTGTTTGCTCGTCATTTGAAATGATTGTTTTGCCGATTGAACCGGAAACATAAAAAGGATATTAGGGACGTTGGATGAGTTGTGGACTTAGAAATTTTGTAGATGTTGTTCTGGTTAACGAAAAAAGGAAACAGATGAAAGGTTGTGGGCTTAGCAAGACCTCGGGGATGGTCTAACAAGACCTCGTGTTATCGGGGGTAGCCTGGTAGGACCATGAGGGTAGCCTGAAAGACCCGGTGTAACTAAGGTGGCCAAGTGGGACCTCAGGGGCAGCCTGGCAGGATCTCAGATATTGAGGGTAGCCTAACAGGACCTTGAGGGCAACCTAATGAACCTAGAATTGTGAGAGTAGCCTACTAGAACCTTGGGATGTTGAGCGTAGCCTAGTAGGACCTATAAAGTATGTCCAATGAAACTCTACGTTTGAAACGTGGTGAATACTTTAGTATTGGAATGATTATATAGGTTGAGATTTTGGAATTTACTTAAGTTGATGGTTATATAATGAAATAAGTTTTGTGCTTTTCGATTCTTACGTCTTTTTATTATAAATGTGATTGCTTGTAGAGTAAGGGTTAATGGGTAAGATTTATCTACTGAGTTTCAAAATTCATTATAGTGTCGTTGGGCTGGCGTTTCATGCCAGGTAATCAGGAGACCGAAGAACAGAATCCTCTACAAGATGATCAGTACCAGGGTGAGGACCTCTCAGCTGAGAAAGAGGAGTTTGTCGAACCTTGGATGTCTTAACCTTAGAAACTTTGTTAATTTGGAGTAATGTCATTTGAATTTCAAAAAATGTTATCACATTTGTCAAACTCTATTTTATATTTGTTGAGTTGCAAGAGAATTAAGTAATTTTGAATTTAATATTTGAGATTTCCGCTACTAAACTCTATTTAATAAAATTTTATATCTTAAATCAATTTTATGAATTATTAAATCAATTAAAATTAATTTAATTAACGTGTCCAAAAATCGGGGCGTTACAGTTTAAGCTGTAACCAATATCTAAACTTCAGCTTTTCGCAGCTTAAGCTGTAACTGATATCATAACTCCAACTTTTCACGGCTTAAACTGTAACCAATAGAAGCTTAAACTGTAACCAACATTATAATTTCAGCTTTTTGCGGCTTAAACTGTAACCAATATCATAACTTTAGCTTTTCGCGGCTTAAACTGTAACCAATATCATAACTTTAGCTTTTCGCGGCTTAAACTATAACCAATATCATAATTCTAATTTTTCGTGGCATACATTGTGACCAATAACATATTTCTAGTTTTGTAACCAATATCATACTTCCAGTTTTTCATGACTTAACTGTAACCAATATCATAATTCCATGGTGTATATTTGCTAGAAAAGAAATTCATATGTTATATATATAACCATATTTTAGTAAGCTAAAAACATAAACTTTTACGAAAAATTCATGTAACGGGGATAATTCATAACTCATCGATTTGCATTCGAATTTTACCATAAAATCTAGCGAGGCGTAATGGGTCCTTTTTTTTACTCCATCTGTTCTTTTTTAGAGTACAGTATTCCATTTTTTACTGTCTCTTGATAAGTGTCTATTTTGTAAAGTTAGTAGGCAAAAATTGATATATTTTTCATTTTGCTTTTAAAAGTAGATTCTATTTTGAATAATTAGTGAGTAAAAGTATAATGATGATATCTCTATAAAGGGTAAGTAAGAAAAGTTATTTATAACTTTTAGAGTGTAATGATGATATCTGCATAAAAAATTGGATTTACGAGGTGGTTCTTTAAAAGGTACGAAGGAAGTTATTTTTATTTGTTTTCTTCTTCCTTTTGGTGTGTGTGGTGTGTTTGTGCCTTGTGTGGGTGGTGTGTTTCAAGTCCTGCTACACACACAGCAGATCTGTGCACAGATTGTACACAGATTTCATTGTGGGTCCACAAAGGGTCCCACACAAATCATCCGAGCCGTTCATTAAATGTAAAATATTTTTTCAAGGGTCTCCATAAAAAATAAGCTCAATCTGATACCTATAGGTACTTCATCCAATTATCTAACTTTTCATTCAGATTTCCGGATACTGAAAAGTTATATGGTTGGATCGAGTACCTATAGGTTTCGGATTGAGCTTATTTTTTACTGAGACCCTTAAAAAAATATTTTACATTTAATAAACGGTTCGGATGATTTGTGTGGGACCCGTGGTGGATCCTACAAAGAAATCTGTGCACAATCTGTACACAGATCTGCTGTGTGTAGACTTTCTGGTTTGTCGAGTGCAAATGGGTATCTAACATAATCTTATATTATCTATATATTATCCAATAAAACCTAGAAAAATCCAAGTATATTTCACAAAATTTAGGAATATCCTAAAGGAATCTAATCCGGCTCACCTTAGATGTTATATATATTACACCAAATCACTATATTTTTATGATGCTCACTCCGGGTTCCACAAAAATATAGAAAAATACCCATAAATTTTAAAATAATATTTTATGGAACTCTATTTTTATCGGCTCCAACGAATATCGGTGAGTATTATTTTTGAATTCGAAGGGACGAAACTATTCAATTATGCAGTTTCACCCCTACGAATTTAGAAATAATACTTATCGATATTTGTTAGAGCTGATTTTTTATGGGCATTTTTTTGAATTTTTGTGGAATACGGAGTGGGCCTCACAAAAAATATAGTGGATGGTGTAATGTACCTAGACTTATTGTTCATCACTCTCCATTTTGCATCCGAATTTTACTGTAAAATCTAGCGAGGCGTATTGAGTCCTTTTTTTTAGTAATTTTTTTCCTCTTCTTCCTCTGTTCTCTTTCTTCCTTCTTTTATTTATTTGGTTGTGTTTGTGCCGTACGTTTGTGGTGTGTTTGTCCAGTGCAAATGGGTGCCTATTTATACTGATAGACCTACAAAATCTAGTAGAATCTAAAGGATCTAATCATATCTGATCATAATCTTGTATTATCTAACATAATCTTATATTATCAAAATATTATCCAATAAAATCTAGAAAAATCTAAGTATATCCCACAAAATTTAGGGATATCCTAAGGAATTTAATCCGATTGATCACTCTAAAATAAGATGCCAACTCTTTCCACAATTCTACCTCTTGCGGCGACTCGTGCCTCAATCCAGCGCAGCGCTGCGATGCTATTAGCAGGGTTGGGATGATATCAAAAATCTAAAAATTGTCACATACACAAGAAAATAATTAAGCTAATTTTTTTCCCTATAGGCTTTAAGTTACAAATAAGTATGTTTCTTATATTCTAACGGTAGGTGGTCACTAAAAATGTTGGGTCCTTATTTATTTTTTCTTATTCTTTTTATCATCTTATTATTTTTTAATAAAAGTTGGGGTGTTACATCCTTCTCACCTTAAAAAGATTGGTCCTCCAAACTTGGTGAAACTTAGGATTTAAACGTAGTGCAACCAATCCTTATTCAAAAATTAAAGTTCTGGATAACGTGCTCTCATATCATTCTCTTTTTCCCATGTGACTTCTCCACTGGAATTGGTCTCACTAGACTTTAACTAGTGGAATGGTTTTATTCCTTAATCGTTTTTTCCTGACGATCCTTGGTCGATTTTCATAAGTTACGTCCTGCTTCAGTTCTATTAGCGGCGATGCTAATTATACGTGTGTTGGGTCTGACACATAAGGCTTTAGCATCGTTTTAAAAGTCTAGGTTTACGAATCGGACATTTATTTAGGGACGGTGGGAGTATTATTTTTTAACATGTGCATAAATTGACATGCATCCCATCCTAGAAAAACGTACTCTGCCAAACGGTAAGCTGTGCTAAAAAATTCAAACCCGTGAAGTCATGTATATTAGTAGCAAATCCGTGCTATCCATGAGACGATTCCATGATTGAATAAACTAAGCAGAATTTAAAGACCCGGTTAAGGAAATCACGGAAATTCATCATGTTGGATCTTTAAACTAATTTTAGTCCATGCATACTTCCATTTTGCACGATTTTGCAAGAAACTGCAGTATCGTGCATAGTTTAAAAATTACCCGGGACTTCCGTGTATATTAATTTAAGAAAGAGTCAACCTACATGCAAATGTCCAAGAAATTATTGATGTACCAAACTTAAATGAGACAACTCAACATGCTAATCGCCTATGTATTATATCTATTTATGGAGATTAACGTGAAAGTATTATCTATTTGATTTCTATTCTTTTTTTCACAAAAAAAAAAAAAAAACATTAAAAACCGAAACCTGTGATTTCCTTTCTTAATCTCTTCCCTTTTTAATATTTTTGTTTGTTTTACAATAACATGAAAGCATCAATTGGGGATCAAATCCACAACAGCATCAGTTGGGATCAAATCCACAATCCATATTTTGACAGCCCATTCTTTAGGTGCAATACATTATTTAATTTCATGTCACAAGAAAAAAAAACACGTGTTTATGTTTTGGATGCAGAAGTTGACGTATACCCATAGGAGAGTTTTTTTTATTTTATCAGCAACAAGATTTTATTGAACTCGACAAATGGTACATCATATCGAGGAGGTCAAGCTCTAGATGCAAGGAAAACTTAGATCATAGAGCAAGCCAAGAAGAAAGGAAAAGAAGAAGAAAATTACGTTCAACAGAATTGAAAGGAACCCAATAGGAGAGTTAGGGCAACCTTCGGTTGGTCCGGGATTGCATGACGCAGTGAATTAATCTGAATGTCGACCCAGTATATGGTAATCAGACGTTTGATATATGCTGTTTATTTTTATATTAACGTAACAAACAAAAATAAGTTGTCTAGATACAATTTTTTGTGTTGTATCTAGACAATGAAGTTGGGATGCATCTGTCAATGTCAGCGGTATCTGAAGAAATAAATGTATCTAGATAATATGTTGATATGCATCTGTAAGTGTTAGCAGTATCTGAAGAAATAGTTCAAGTGGTAAATATGGATGTTGACCCGCCCGATGGTAAGCAATTATTAGTTTTCGCAAAAATTTTAACATTATATTGATACCAAGATGATATGTACCCGATAAAAAGCTAAAGTTTGATATTCCCTCCGTCCGTAAATAAATTTCCAGACCGCAAACCTAGGTTTCTAAAATTATGCATTTTATTCGTTAAAAAATTCAATCGATATCAATGAGTTCTTTTAACTTGTGAAAACCAACATAACAAATAGCTTTTCCCTTTCGTTTGGTTGTGCTTCCCAAAAGATCTGTCCACAATCTGTCATTTGGTTGTGCTTCTCTTACTGTCCAATCTTGTTTTCTTTTCTTCCCTTGTGGAAAGCAAGTTTTCATTTGAACTTGAGCATAAAAGGTTAATTGGTGATTTTTTTTTTTAAAAAATGGTTTGTAGTTTGCTGTTGCTGCTGCTCTTTTTATTCAACTACGCGGAGACTCTGTGCACGTGCTCATGGTTGTTGATTCGGTGTTTGTCATCGTTCACTTACTCTCTTTTATGCCCGGTGTCTTATTCGGTGTTTTTATCATCGTTCACTTAATTACTCTCTCTAATGCCCGGTGTCTTTTTATTCCTTGGTTTTTTTTTTCTCTCTCTTTCTTTCGTCTCTTTGAAGTTTTAGTTCCTTCTCACGAAGGTTTGGTTCATTATTGTAGCCATAGCCATAGCTTCCATGGTCAGCATTTAAATTGTGGGGAGGTGTCGAAATCAATAGAGATGATTCCTTTTTAGGGGCTTGAGACTTCGGAGGTATGAGGAAGGGAGAGTAATGTTAATAGCAATAGCAAATCGATCGTCACTTCCATTTCATTTTCCCAATAATGTCAACTTATAAATCAAAAACAAGATCACTCAAATTATAACCAAACTAAAAGTGTGCATCGAAAAATGGGGTGTACAATTGCATTTCCCGTACAAGCCAAGAGAAGACTTTACAAAATAGATTGAGGTTCCCTAGCTAGTTGAAAATATCTACAAGGAGTAGTACTTTTAAAAGACATTTTACAAAAATGCCCCCCTGCTTTGCATAAGAAATCACAAACTTGCACTGGTATTCTTATTAATTTCCCACGCAACGAAGGGATGCCACCGTCTGTTTCCAGTTTCCACGGTAATGGAACAGATGCCTCTCCTTGGAGAGATTTTTCGGTGCCGAACGGGTATATATGTCAACGATCTATCATTTGGTTGTGCTTCTCATACTGTCCAATCTTGTTTTCTTTTCTTCCCTTTTGGAAAGCAAGTTTTCATTTGGACTTGAGCATAAAAGGTTATTTGGTGATTAAAAAAAAAAAAAAATGGTTTGTAGTTTGCTAGCTGTTGCTGCTGCTCTTTTTATTCAACTAGGCGGAAACCCTGTGCACGTGCTTATGGTTGTTGATTCGGTGTTTGTCATCATCCACTTGCTCTCTTTTATGCCCGGTGTCTTATACGGTGGTTTTATCATCATTCACTTAATTACTCTCTCTTATGCCCGGGTGTCTTTTTATTCTTCGGTTTTTTTTTTTTCCTCTCTTTCTTTCGTCTCTTTGAAGTTTTAGTTTCTTTCTCACGAAAGTTTGTTTCATTATTGTAGCCATGGCTTTCGTGGTCAGCATTTAAATTGTGGGGAGGCGTCGAAATCAATGGATATGATTCCTTCTTGGGGACTTGAGACTTCGGAGGTACGAAGAAGGGAGGGTAATGTTAATAGCAATATCAAATCGATCATCACTTCCATTTCATTTTCCCAATAATGTCAACTTATAAATTAACAAGATCACTCAAATCATAATCAAACTAAAAGTGTGCATCGAAAAATGGGGTGGGCAATCTCATTTCCCGTACAAGCCAAGAGTTGAGCCAAATTCTTCGACAGTGCACAAAGAAAGTAAAAAAAAAAAAAAAAAGGAAAAAAAGAGAGAAGACTTTACAAAATAGATTGAGGTTCCCTGGCCAGTTGAAAATATCTACTACTCCAGTACTTTTAAAAGACATTTCCAAACATGCCCCCCTGCTTTGCATATGAAATCACAAACTTGCACTGGTATTCTTATTAATTTCCCACACAACGAAGGGATGCCACCGTCTCTTTCCAGTTTACACGGTAATGGAACAGATGCCTCTCCTTGAGCCCAAGAAGAGGACGTATATATATTTGCTAAATAAAACCTTTAAACTAATTGGATATCCATTTCTAACTAATGGCATATTTTCTCATCATCTTTTAAAAAAAAAAAATGGCATCTCTTCAGTATAGGAAAACGACCTCTACAATCTCTATCCCAGTGTTCTAAAAGGCGCTAGGCACTAGTCAGGCAGCGACCCACCGCCTAGCTCCTTGGCGCCCGCCCTGCAATTAAGTTTTTTTTTTTTTTTTGGAGAGTCCAGATCCTAGGCGCCCGCCTAGCTTTGCCTAGCCCCGCCGAGTGCCTAAACAAACTGCCTAGGGAAAATTGTGGCGGCAACTCGCTGCCTAGGCCACTTTTTAGAACACTGCTCTATTCAATGATATATAAAACAAAAGCAAAACCAATAAAAAGAAGGTTGCTGATTTTGCCACTTTCTATTTTGTTAACGTCACTCTCCTGCAAGTGTATTTTTGCACCAAAAATATACTTGCAAGGGAGTGATGTTAACAATAAAGGAAGTGGCAAAATTATTTCCCAAAAAGAAATGCGATTTGCAGTTTTGGTTACAACGGACACACCCCGTTGCCCTTCTGGAAACCCATCATGTTCGATAGCAAGACCTCTTCTCGATGTTACCAAAAGGCATCCGATACTTCAAGGACAAAGAAAATTAATTTACAATTGATTCATTCATTCAAGGATTATCAAATAAGGGCATATATCCAACGAGTATACGTATCGCCGTTCAAAAAAAAAAATGCCATTCCAAAAAACTGAGTATCCGTATCCTTTATCCTATATGGTCATCACACGAATGTGACACCCATCTCTATCTACTCAAGTAGTCATGCTCATATAGACTCCAACCTTTTAGAGTGGGCCCTAGCCACCTGAGTGTGATCAAGGATATTGTCTAAATTCAACATACATCACTAAACAATGCCCTATATAGTGGGTATCCGACGAGTATCCGTATCGCCGTTCAAAAAAAAAATGCCGCTCAAAAAAATGAGTATCCGTATCCTTTATCCTATATGGACATGACACGGATGTGACACCCATCTCTATCAACTAAAGCAGCCATGCTTCATAGGTCATATAGACTCCAACCTTTTAGAGGGGGCCCTAGCCACCTGAGTATGATTGAGAATATTATTTAAATTTAACATACGTCACTAACCAATGCCCTACATAACTTTGATTACCAAATATATGCAAATATCAATAAAAGCTATGTGGATTTGCAACCTCCGAAAACCTTCACATACAGACGTTCATGTAATATACGGTATATACTAATACAATTGATCGACTATTAATCAACAAAAGAAGGGACAAACTATTAATCAACAAAAGAAGGGACAAAGTAATTTTTATGTCGGCAATATACCTGATAATTTTTTGAACTTTCACCTAAAGAAACTTCACGGTAACTCCGAATTTGCCATCCGTGCATGATTAGGAGAGATGAGGGTCTCGATGTAGTTGTCCCCAACTTCAAATTTATGTAGTATCTCTCCGTTAACATCTACTATCTGTCCATAAGATTTCAACAAAAGTTCGCCTTCTCTGATTGTCCCTATATTTGAGACATATTATTTCTTCTCTAATCTTGGCTTCTAAGTAAAGTTGATGTCAACTATTACTTCCTTGCATAAGAATTTCTTAAAATCAAACATTACTAAGGCTTCATCAAAGTGGTGCTAAATGGATTCTTGCATGCTGCACCCAAAAGGGTGGTGGGTTGTTAAGCTGCGTACGTATTACTTATCCTTGTTAGAGATTCTACCAAATTCTTATTGATCTCCTTTCCAATAACCCATAGGTTGTGTTCGGATCATAGGCTTGTGGAGGGATTCCAATTGGTTTCCTAAATAATCCCCAACTTCATGATCCAAACACATCATTAATACTGTATGCCAAAGAGAGATTTATTAGAATAGTGTACAAAACCGAATCCAGCCCGAAACCCACCTTATCTTCTTCTTCTTCTTTTTTCAAATTAAATCTAAAACTGAATCAGTGTTTAAGAAAATCATGTAGAAACTACCCTTATTGATGTGGATAGGTTTGGGTATCAATCAGTTCGGATGAGATTGCCAGTACGGGTTTGGCTGGACATCCTTCTGGAGGGGGATATCCTGGCTTCCCAACATGGATACAAATAGGAATGTCTCCAGTCTCCATAATCTGGAGGGATATCCTTCTCTGATCCAAAGCAGGAAACCAACTGTCTTCACCAAGTTCATTGACAATACTATCAGACTGATTATGGGGGTGGAACTTCAATTGGGTGAATGGGAAGTGTTTAAAGGTATTGTATCCAAGAATCTTTAGCATTATCTCCATAAAGGATGTTACAATAGCAATGGTTTTGAGCAGAAAGGAGGAACACTTCAATTGGGAGTTTCAATTCAGGAGAAGACTGTTCAGCTGGGAAGAAGAGGAGTTTAATGTCATGCTGTCCATGCTGGATGGATTGCACATCAACTTACAGCCAGATCCTGATCATCCATCATGGGAAGCTTGTAACACCAAAGCCTTTTCAGTCTCCTCAATGTATGGTTAACAGTGTTCTAAAAGTCAGCCGCTTAGGCCGACTACTCCCAATCTAGGCGCTAGGCAGTGGTCCAATGCCTAATCCCCACCTGACCGCTTAGGCAGTCAACTAGTCGGCGCCTAGGCGTTAGGCGAATGAACCGTGTTCTTGGAAGATCAGATAGAGCTTGAGCTTGACAATAAGTTTGACTTCAAAGGCGTTACTCGCAATTTCATCAACTCTGAATCGATGTCCTCATTTTATTGAGTATGAGAGAAGGATCGTCTGGAGAAGTGGCTCACGTATTCTACCTATTTCTATGAATGAGTAGAAACAAAGGGTACGCTCTCTAGAATCTTTCCTCAAGGCTGTTCACTTTCACTTGGTCGCCTGGTATCTTGATACCTCTTTTCTTTCGAGGGCAGGAGTGGAAAGGTCCGAGAGAGCGATTCGCAAAACAATAGTGTGGGAACGATGCTACAGGTACAGCAGCTGCTGTACAGCAGCCCCGCACAGACCATTTTTGCGCCCGTCTCGGGTTCCGCAAAGATGATCGGAGCCGCTCATTTTGTTCAAATGGTCGCCTGGTATCTTGATACCTCTTTTCTTTCGAGGGCAGGAGTGGAAAGGTCCGAGAGAGCGATTCGCAAAACAATAGTGTGGGAACGATGCTACAGGTACAGCAGCTGCTGTACAGCAGCCCCGCACAGACCATTTTTGCGCCCGTCTCGGGTTCCGCAAAGATGATCGGAGCCGCTCATTTTGTTCAAATGGTCGCCTGGTATCTTGATACCTCTTTTCTTTCGAGGGCAGGAGTGGAAAGGTCCGAGAGAGCGATTCGCAAAACAATAGTGTGGGAACGATGCTACAGGTACAGCAGCTGCTGTACAGCAGCCCCGCACAGACCATTTTTGCGCCCGTCTCGGGTTCCGCAAAGATGATCGGAGCCGCTCATTTTGTTCAAAATACTTCGTTTAAGGTCCTTGTAAAAAATCACCTCAATCCGATATCGGGAAGGGTGTTTACGAATCATCCAACTTTGCTTCAAAATTTAGGCTCTTTGCAAGACCTGAGACGGGTGCAAAAGTGATATGTGCGCAGCTGCTGTACAGCAGCTGTTGTACCAGTGGCATTTCTGATAGTGTGGCATGGTGAAAGGTTTCCCGTTGGGGTTTCCGGCACTTATGCGAGTGGAAAAATCCTATTGGAAAGACTTAACCCCTTTCTTTTATACGTTGACAACAAGTTGACAAGATTAACATTCTCACCGGATCCACTCACGACGAGCCCTTTTTCACCCAACTAGCGCGGAACGACTTTTTGAATATAATGTATAAAGTATAAACTCTCTAACAGTCATGAAACCAATCCTAAGGACTTAGCAAAAAAGGTCTTTCATCTGATATGGCACAATGCGGGACCTTATACGGTTCAATGTTTTGGTTGGATGGCACAATTGAGTAGACTTAAGGATTGGCTTCATTCAACAACAGGAACATGCTCTCTGCGAATTCTGTGGATGAGACCACAGAACCAATTGATCAATCACTATCCTGTTTGGATTGATTACTTGTCAATCCTTAGGCTCGAATAGCATATGATTGTCGTGATGTAAGGTGCCAATCTAGTTGGCAAGCTACTCTCACGTTGTGATGCTATCTTCTTTTGCCCTCAATCTTATGTACTTCTATAGATTATTATCAATAAAATTTCCTTCTTTTTTGCCGTTCAAAAAAAATAGAACTGGAACCGCAATTGACCATACTTTAACCAGCATCAATTGAAATCTATCTACCTCTTTAACACCCCCAAAAGTCCAAAACTATTGAAGTTCAAGCTACAATTGTGAGCAAGCAAAAAATATGCTGAACATAGGAAATGCGACAAGTCCACCTTAGCTTCAACATTTCAGAGAGATCCTTCACAGCTATACCAAAAAGGCAACTTTCACTTCCCAAAGCTAACATTTAACTAACTAGATCTGGTTATTTGGTTTTCAGCCAAAAAGGTTCCCACATCTCAGGATCTTCACATCTGTATAGTTGGATAAAACTTTTAAGTCAGAGAGTATAAGATCAACTATTCTGATAGCTAAACTAGTAAGATGAATATTTTGTCTTTCAGATAGAGTTTCCTTTTCAATTTTAACACACCTAAGAGGTATCATTTTACATGAATGACCCCAAGATTTACTCATCCCCATCACAAGCAGGATAACTCTCCTAAAATGAAATTTTCATGTAAGCTAACATTTCCATAAATTAGCCCTTTTATTATGCATTGCCCCCACCATACAACTTGGTAGCAGTAATGAAAAGAAGTAGATCAGTCAAGTCGTCTCCATATTTCATGAGTCATGTCAGGTGAATTCATAACCTATCTCTAACTGAAATTTCCTAGTTGTGCTGTTAGAAGGAGTGGCTTCTGTACATATAAAGTTGAGTTTCAGTTACAGTTGCAGCTTTGAAAGGTTGAAATGTGTGTACAGACTACGATGCAAACCTGTGGCGGACCAGAAATATTCTAACCATGATCTAAAGCTTTAGTTAAACAAGAGAAGCATGATATGCCAAGAAAACGAAATTGTTAGATAGGTGAATCAAACTGAAGCATTTAGAAATGAAGGAAATGGGAAACTGATCAATGATAGCGAATAAACACAAGGAAAATAAGATTCCTATATTTGAATTGGATAGAGTTGACTCTGTTGATAGCGGCTATTTTCAAACTTAATTTCTATGTCCACATTGGCTAACCAATAGTAGGCTAGTAGCTTGTACAGAATGCAGATATACAAGCATTGCTCATGATGTCGCGTTCAAGGTTGGAACTGTTGCAGTGCGTGGTCCTCCACATTGAAGTGATGGCGATGAGGTTTTCGGCAAGATGACAATGAGCTGGGTGATGAAAAACATTAGTTTCATAGTTTATTTTTACGAAATAGCTGATTATTTTGAAATGTTTACAAAACGCAAAATTCTAACTTGGGTGGTGTGCGATCCCAGAAACTCCATAGCAGAAGGACCCATGGGCTTAAAACAAAGCACAGATCGCAATTCAAGCACTACAACAATGAACAACCTTAATAGGTAGATCTTTGACCACTGAACCAATGACCCCTTTCTTTGAATAAATATATAATTAGCAAAATCAAAAAGCTTTTTCGCAAGTCGCTAACAAAGTCCAAAACCAAGAACACTAGTTCTCATTGAGAAAATGAGTATAACTGCCAATAAATCATATTGCTAGACAAATGAGAATTGAAATAGTAGTAGTTCGGCATTGTGTTGGAATTTTGACAATCTATGAGGACCCTAACTACTATACCATAATAGTGGAAATCGAAAACTAAAACTAGAGGCATAGAACAGGAAAGCATGTAGTTTCAGTACTTGCAACTATTAAATTTCATGAACTTAATTCTCACATACTCAAAGCAAGCATAAGGTTATCAGTGGATAAAATTCAAATTCATGATCATGAGCTATCTCTCGAGACCCAGCAGCTCCTGGAAACCCCATTCTCCATGTTACATAGATTCTTCTAAAATCTAAATGTATAAACTACCTGTTTCGACATCCGAATAAGGGTATGGACATTCACCTGGCAATCATATTTTGGATTATCAAGAACCATGCAAAGAACTCTTTTAAACTAAATGTATAAACAACCCGTTTTGACATCCATATTTTGGATTTTGGATTATCATGAACCATGCAAAGAACTCTCTTGTATAGGTGTGGTTCATGGACTTGAGATGGAAATTAGATGAATTCCATAACTGCCAGCACTAGACCCCCATAATTGAGTCCATGTAAAACATCCCCTTGTTCCTCGATCTTCAGTTTACAGTCAAGAGGTTGTCATTTGCCAATCATTCACTAAATTATCGCAAATGATGGAATTACTCATTTTGGGTAATAACTGCCCCCTAGTCTGAATCGGACCAAATTTTGCAAAAAATCAAAAGTTCTACACTAGGAAACTAATTACAAAATCAAATAAAATTCTTCAAACTAAATGACCCCATAATGAAGTGATATAACACAAGTTACACAATAGTACCTTAACTCAAAGATTTAACATTTTAACTTCAAAGCATCCATTGGTGAGAAGAAGCGTGGTACATCAGCAACTGAAGCACCCCGGAGTGAATTACCGCAATGGTTAATCTTCTTCAGCACTCTTGTTTGTGGATTGTACGAAGCTAGAGTAATCTTGATGGAATCATTTTCAGAACTTTTGTTGAACATCATCAACAGAGTTCCATCTTTCAACATTTTCAGTGGCTTGGCAGTTCCAAGCCTTGCTCCCTCAATGACACATTCCAAAGTCCAGGACCAAAAATCTCCATAATCTTTCATCACCCAAAGTTTCTGTACATATAACGGACAGTCTTCCTGAATGTACAACCAATTATCTACAACGCCAAGATACGGAAAAGAAATTCCAATGTGAGATGGCAAGGGGAAGCTTCCGAATTTCTCTTTCTCGATATCGAAATAGCAAATGAACCATGAATTCTCATTCTCAAAGCCTATCCAGTGAAAAGCCCCATTCAGAAAAACCAATTGCGACGTATAAACAGGGGGTGGCTGTTCGGGGTATCCAATGCTCCTCCACTTATCGTCAATCCCAATTGTATAAATGTCAAAGCCCAATATAGATGGACGAGAAGTACTAGTAAAAATGTCAAAGCCCAATATAGATGGACAAAAAGTACGATAAAATCTTAACACCTTGTACTGATCAGTAACCGGACTATGCCCGAACCCAAATCCTGAAGTAGGAAGATTCTTATCAATTTTAGGAGGTTTAGGAAGAATAAAATGTTGTGCCCTAAGTGGGTTACACACAATAACACGGTCATCACCAAAAAGCGAGCAATTTGACAACAAAATTAACCCATTACACGAGGCCGCAATATGCATTCCAGAAAAGTAGACCTCAGTTTTGAATTTCATGGTGGCTCTGTAGTGCTCTAAAATGGGGGGATCGTGGAGTTGGAAGATTTCAAAGTGAGAGGAGGCGGAGTTACTTTTATAAATATTATTGATATCACCGTTGCGGAAGAAGAAGAGGCTGAGAGGAGACCTTGAGAGGTGCAATCTTTCGAAGTGGGGGTCGAGAATGAGGTCGCGCCAAGCCTTGGAAACTTGCTTGCAGGTGAAGATGGAGTTGAGAGGGAGTCGAGATAGAATGTCGCATACGATGGGATTTGGGACGTCTGAAATGGTTGCGACGGAGACGGCGGCGGTGTTCGGAGCAGCACTTCTCTTTGTTCCTCTCATGTTGTCTTCTCCGTCAACTCTGATCCGAAACCCTAGATTTGCAGAGGACAACAAATGGGAATTACTAGTACCTCCTTTGGAAGATTTAAAATGAAAGAGTACTTATCCATATCTAATTATGCAGAAAAAGCTAAAGGGTCCGACGGTCCCCATACCGGCTACGCGGAATCCACTATTTTAAATGGAAGAGTAATTATCCATATTTAATATTATTGAACGACTCATTTTTCGTGTAGCCCGTATGGGAACTATAGTGGGCTTCGCGTGACTGTCAGTACCTATAATGTTCTTAATTATGAGTAATAGAAGATAAAATAGTAGGAGTAGTAGTTATAGGACACCACGTTTTTGAGACCCGTTTCGGAGTCTCACACAAATAGTCGGACAATTTAATTTTTTTTAATACATTTTATTAAGGGTCTTTGTAAAAAAATCAGTTTTATTCGGATATGGGTAAAGATTTGATCAATTCGTTGCTCAATTTTTTGCCAACGAATTGGACGTAGAATCAATATCCAACTGTCACGCCCTCAATTTTCAACATAAATAATGAATACTCTTTCGATAAATAAAGTCCTCGCAGTGATACGGTTAATGCACAAAAGATCTTCCCTTCGTCTGTTCTCAAATAAAATTCAAATATTACACTTCTGGCTCGACAGCCCAAGTCATCAAAATACCAATATCCAAAGAAAATAATATTACAGTTTACTACAAACATCTTTCCAAAATACTTCTTTCGAATCAAATGCATGGAAATTCCTCTTGAATACCTTTAAAAGATATGTTCAAACATGCACAATAAGCACTCCATGCCAACCTCCTTTGCTTTGTACCTGAAAATGATAGGGTTCGAGCATACACGCGCCTAATAGAAAATTTTATACTCAAGCTATAAGTAAATACGACGAACTATGCACCCAGAGTGAATGAATGCTACAAGATATCATACAGAAACATGAGTCTTTACCACAAACGAGTATACTATAGCCAAGGGGATCAAGATTTCATAAAGGTATCCCTAATAGCTCACACATTGAACTAGAAGCAGAAACCAACTCGAATCGTTCTAATTAAACCACAACTTGTCCCCAACCGTCACTTGTCCATCGCTACGCAAATTCAAAATTTAAATTCTCATATGAATACTCCATTCTGCCTCAATCTACACGTATATGTGATGATCACGCCCCAACGGTTATATGGGAGCAACAATAAATATGTACAACGAACCCAAAGATGCTAATGACAATGAATACATCTCTCATCAGAACAATACGAACATATCACTGAATTTCCTTTTAGAACATAATCAATTTGTCTTGTCTTTTTCAAGTATTAGTTATTTTCCTTTACAGTACAATTCAAGGCATTTGGGACCCCGTGCGTCCACTAAAACTTTGCATTCAATTCCGGGTATTTATGACCCCATGAGTCCACTAAAACTTTACATTCAATTCCGGGCATTTGGGACCCTGTGCGTCCACTAAAACTTTTCATTCAATTCCGGGCATTTGAGACCCCGTGCATCCACATTCAATTCCGGGCATTTGGAACTCCGTGCGTCCACTAAAAATTTCCATTTAATTCCGGGCATTTGGGGCTCCGTGCGTCCACTACCAATCATTTCACCACCGGTTGGTGATACCCGTTCAAAAATCCTTTTTAAACCATTTCATTAATCACTTTCATGATCTCCTCGTCTAACAACACATCATCACACAATCATATCCCGATTTTCAGCAGAGCAGTCCGTGTTCGAAAATTCATTAAAAATTGCATACTCAATATTTTTCAATGATTCCAATGCCAAATCGTTACCACCTTACCAATCTTTAAAACCCACAAGGACCCATAACCAATAGGGTCGTTTAACCATAACAAACGATGAAAAACGCTGCTCTGTAAGCTGTCCAGATTTCCAGGTTACAGGGCAATCTTCTAAAAGTCACAATAAATCGAATTCTTAATATTTTCGAGCGATTCCAGTTTCAAAAGTTGAACAATTGGACGAAGTTTAAATGATGCGAAGAAACCCTAGTCAAATTCTCACTCCAAAGGTGGGGAAAGAGGCATTTACAGTAGCTACACGAATCTGTCACACAGCAACATGACAGATTGCAGACCAGTTTTCTAAAATCCACCATTAATTCAATTCTCAACGGTTTCGGGTGATTCCGGCGGCATTAGAACGGGCTTTAAGTCTACTCTATTTCATATAAAGGGACCAAATTCAATTCCAAGTTTAAGAAGATGAAAAACCCCAAAAACAGTGACCTGTTCCGCAGAATTTCGGAAATGAAAGAAACAACCTCAAACAACGAAACAAGGCATGATCTAGGTACATAAACACCGTATAAACGCACAACAAGAGTAAAAAAATCCCTACCTCATGAGTTTTGAGCAGAACCCGACCGTTTGACCAAGTCAACCAAGTTCCTACGTGGTCCGATCATGATTTTTCTTGGATGGATAGGAAGCCCGCACTCCGTATAGAAACTTTAATTCTTGGACTTTGTCCGGAATCACGCCCTAAGTAGATGAATTCCAGGAGAGAAGAGGTGGGAGAGTTTTCGGATGGTGGGAGAGAGAGAGACGTACAGGTGGGAAACGAAAAAGAAAAAGCAGATGGAGAAATGATTCTCCTGATGCAATATAATCTCACATATACACACTTGCACCCCTTCAATTCCCAATGCAATCAATCACACCCAAAACTCATGACTCCCACACTTTAAACCCCCAAATGAAATAACCTCGACATTTCTCGTTTCTCCTCAATTTACGCCTTTACTAACAATTATCGTGTTTCTTAAAGAAGAAAATTACGGGTCTCTACACGAGTGAGCGGATTTTAAAAAAATTGAACGACTACGATCATTTCTTTGGAATTCTTAAATGGATTTGTACATACAATGTAGGCGGGTTGACTTTTGGGCTTCTTTCATAAATTTTTGGGAAAATGACGGTCCAGGACGTGTTTTGATAATTAATACTCCCTCCGTCCCTTTTTAAATGTCCTACTTCGTAACTCCAACTTATTAAAAAAACATCATCATTATACCTTTCACATCAATTTTTTCCTCCACTTTCCTTACTTACCTATCATCATTACACTTTTTACTCACTAACTTTTTAAAATGGAATCTACTTTTAAGGACAAAATAGACAATGTACCAACTTTTACCCACTAACTTTACCAAATGGACACTTATTAAGGGACAGCCCAAAATGAAATACTGGACTATAATAAGGGGACGGAGGGAGTACCTGATAAAAAAATGCTAAGAACATTTGTAAATACTAAAAATATCCTTATCAGATATTAATTATTAAAACACGTCATTGATCGTCATTTTCCCCATATTTTAGTGCGAGGAATAAGACAATTGGGCCAATTGAAAATTAAGCCCAAATACAACTGATTATTTTTCCGTTTTTATTTGCTATTTTGTTTTTGTTTTTGTTTTTTTTCTGATCTTGCTGTTTTTGTTTTTTTTTTAATTATCGTGGGTTTGTTCCTATCGATGGACTTCGGCTTAGGGTTTGTAGTCCTTTTGGCAAATTTTGAGTAATCAAAATTTATGAGTTTCGGTTAAAAAAAAAATTTGTCATCGGACAAACTTAAACCTTTTGATTTACAATTATTTGTTAACCAAGTAAATTAGCATAATGTGGCACCTTTTTTTTTTTGATCCGCAATGTGGCACCTTAAAGGGTTCAATGTTTTGGTTGGATGGCAAAATTGGTGACTTTCTCTCAAGGATTGGCATCATTTTGTGGTGAGACCACATAATCAATTGTTCACTCACTATTCTGTTTGGGTTGATTACTCATCAATTCTTGGGTTTGAATAGCATATAATTGTCGTGGTGTAAGGTGCCAACCTGGTTGGCACACTATTCTCACGTTGTGATGCTATCTTCTCTTGCCCACAATCTTATCTACTTCTATATATTATTATCAATAAAATTTCCTTCTTTTCTGCCGTTCAAAAAAAGAAAACAATAGAACTAGAACCACAATTGACCATACTTCAACCAGCATCAGTTGAAATCTATCAACAATTTAACAACCCCAAAAGTCCAAAACTATTGAAGATCAAGCTACAATTGTGAGCAAGCAAAAAATATACTGAACATAGGAAATGCGACAAGTCCACCTTAGCTTCAACATTTCAGAGAGATCCTTCACAGCTATACCAAAAAGGCAACTTTCACTTCCCAAAGCTAACATTTAACTAACTAGATCTGGTTATTTGGTTTTCAGCCAAAAAGGTTCCCACATCTCAGGATCTTCACATCTGTATAGTTGGATAAAACTTTTAAGTCAGAGAGTATAAGATCAACTATTCTGATAGCTAAACTAGTAAGATGAATATTTTGTCTTTCAGATAGAGTTTCCTTTTCAATTTTAACACACCTAAGAGCATCTCCAATCCATCCAAAATAGAGGATGTATGTAACACATTGAGGGGAGATTTTGTAATTTATTCCATTTTTTCTTCACTTTTTGTACTTTTTGGGAGAATCTTTGAGGGACCCATCGTCCTTTTTAGAGTTTTGGAGGAATTTTGTACTCCAAATTTACTTTTGATCCTCCATTTTTAGAGGACCAAATTTACTTTTAGAGGACCAAACTCTAAAAAGAACGATGGGTCCCTCAAAAATTCTCCCAAAAATTACAAAAAGTGAAGAAAAAAGAGAATAAATTATAAAATCTCCCCTCAATGTGTCACATCCATCCTCTATTTTGGAAAAATAGAGGTGGATTGGAGATGCTCTAAGAGGTATCATTTTACATGAATGACCCCAAGATTTACTCATCCCCATCACAAGCAGGATAACTCTCCTAAAATGAAATTTTCATGTAAGCTAACAATTCCATAAATTAGCCCTTTTATTATGCATTGCCCCCACCATACAACTTGGTAGCAGTAATGAAAAGAAGTAGATCAGTCAAGTCGTCTCCATATTTCATGAGTCATGTCAGGTGAATTCATAACGTATCTCTAACTGAAATTTCCTAGTTGTGCTGTTAGAAGGAGTGGCTTCTGTACGTGTCCGGCTGTGATGCCCCAAGGTGGTATTGGGGCATCATGCCCCTGTTTTCCCTAAGCCATTAGATATTCCTCTTTTAATCTCAACCACTCGCTGAGCCCCTCCCTCTCTCTCTTGTTACCTTCTACGCCGGTTGTAAAAAAATTTGAAAGCCCTAAATTTTTTTTGCCAGTCTCTCATTCTCTCTATCTTCTCACGCCTCTGTACCTCTTCCGCCATTCCGCGACGGCTCCTCCACGGCACCTCGCCTCGCCTCCGCTCTTCCACTATGTCACGTCTTGCTGCACAACTCCAGTCGAGGTACCTCTCTCTCTCTCTCTCTCTCTCTCTCTCTCTCTCTCTCTCTCTCTGCCTTCAAACGAGCCCAGGCCCACCAATGGAGTGGCTGCCCCAAACAACAACCGTTATTAATTTCGATTCTTGATGACTCAAGTATGAGCAGTGTTATGCATGAAGCTAGTTTCTCTAGCCCGGATTTTAAAGCCAAAATTGAACGATCTTTGAATTAATTCAAACACAATCAATCAAACCCCAATTAGAATTGGATTTTGACCAAACTCGAGTTCCACTAGTACGGTTTTGATGCCTAATCAGAATCTGTACTTAAACCCCAAATTACAAGAGGAGAATTTTATATTTTTGTTCAATCTGGAAGGAATAGAAATAAAGAAGTTAAACGGGTTGTTGATATCTTGTTGAGGTATATTTTAAACTCCGATTTTGGTTGGGGAGTCTGAGCCGGAGATGGTGGTGGTAAGGTGGGTAATTAGGAGGATTGCGAAAGGGGAATTGGGTGAACGTGAAGGAGCATTTATTAGGAATGTTCAGGTTATTCTGTTTGGGAAATAGCTTTGTTTGGACAAGAGTTTAATACCCAATAAGGTTGAGGAATTGGTGATCTCTTTTTCCTTTGATCATTGCATGTGTTTGGAGTCAATTTTTTTTATCTTTCCTTATTGATGAATGATAAATTTTATTTGTAAATTGGAACCTTACATAATCATCTTGGAGTGGCAGTTTCTATTGCAAAGTTTCAAATTCACTTCACTTTTGTTGTGGTTTATTCAAGAATTGGACAGTTTATAAGTAGATGATATCTTTAATGTTTGGGTAAATAAGTTAATATTTTGTCAAACTTTCTCTTGTTCTCTGAATTGTAAATTTCCTATAAATGTGCAAAGTTCATCTGTTCTTTTCTTCTTCACCATGTGTTTCTTCTTCTTGTTAATTTTCAAAATGTTTAGTACTTCAGTCTCATGGTGTTAAGTTTCAAACTTACTGTCATATTTATCAAATTGTATTGCTAATTTAGAGTAATACCCATTATTTTGATGTGCACGTTATAAACTGGATGTACTTACCATGTCAAAGAACATACTTACCATTAATATTGACACCATGTGTGGCAAGTAAGCAAGACTCTAGACTTGTTGCACCTAAGAAGAATTGACAAAAAGGTCTAAACATGTAGTCAATATTTCTTTTCAGAAAGAAAAGTACTAGCAAAAGTCATGGTATGTTTGCATAAAGAAGTAATGGTTGAATGTTATGGTGGTAATAATGATCAAGTTTTGTGGTATGCGTAGCCCTATTCTATGGTAAGTATGGTATAAACAATGATCAAGTTCTCTGATGTATGGAACGTGATTCAAGGAGATTGATGACTTCCATATAGGAGTTGGAATTGGTGATGTAGTATTTTTTTTTTTTTTTTGTTCTTGCCTATCCATTGTGCGACAATATGCTTGAATGAATTTGTGACTGAAGTTACCATTCAAGCACCCATGGTTGGAGTGGAAAAATTACTTAGTTGTAAGAGAATTTCTACCAACGTAGCTTATAGTTACAAAGAACTTAAACTCCCTTTAGCATGGTGGTATTGAAGTTGCGATTGGGATTTAGACATGAGCAGATGACCATCATATCGAATTACGTCTTTCACAAACGAATGGCAGATTTGTTGCTTATTAAAAGAGTCGGTGTATGGTAATTTCTTCCCTTTTATTGTTGACTATTCAACATCCGAAGGAATTTTTATTGATTTGGGCTTTGTTTACTTTGTCCATTTAGGAAACTTCGGCTTATAGACGGTCCAACAATTAAAGAGCGAGCTTCTACAGGCGAAGGCTTTCATTGAGCAAGATCAAGACCGATGGTTGGGGAAACAATCATTACTTTGGCGGTCCGTTAGTCCTGGGAGTTGTAAATTGTGTTAAATGAATTTATGAATCCCGGATCAAAAAAAAAAAAAAAAGAATTTATGAATCCTTATGTTGAGTGACATTCTGTGTAGTCCTGGTAGTGGTTGAAACATTTTTTGTAATACATATTTTTCACACTTGTGTGGAGTGGTTAATTTTATAAGATGAATTGAATACTTACATTGGGAAACAATGGTGGGTGACATTGTGGTTCTTCTTTGTTTTGATGAATTTTGGTAAATGCGATGCCTTGGCTATTTTGAATCTTTTGATGAATTTTCTGTTTTTGTTGACCTTATTGGTGTAATCGGTGTTGATAAATGGAAAGATACCCTACCATTTTGGTGGGTATTCCATAAATTGGAGGTACTTACCAAGTTAATGAACATACTTACCATGAATATTGTATGTATTTACTTGAAATTGGACGTACTTAACACAGACTTGGGAAGAAAATTCTTGGCAATTGAAGCTATTTACCATATCAATGAACACACTTACCACGAATACTGGATGTATTGACTACAAACTAGACACACTTAACACAGAATGATCTTAGAATGACATCTAAAACAA
The DNA here is from genome assembly GCF_030253575.1 of Rhododendron vialii. Lineage (NCBI taxonomy): Eukaryota > Viridiplantae > Streptophyta > Magnoliopsida > Ericales > Ericaceae > Rhododendron > Rhododendron vialii. The sequence continues at coordinate 41,233,045 of NC_080558.1, forward strand.
GCTTTCTTAAGTAGTACGTAGCAAAAACCGTGATATGATCGCATCAAGAGATAATAACAAAAATTTTATTGTTTCGAAATAGAGATACTCCTCTTTGATATATTGATATAACTAGAGGTATGTACTATCACAAACCACAATATATTTTTCTAATTTATATTGGTAAGTAATTGTTACTAATTAGTAAGTTTGATCATTTTTGTGGTAAGCGTGGCCTTATACTATGGTAAAAATGGTAAGCAAAACTTTAGACTTGTTGCACCTAAGAAGTTGGTAAAAAAGTCTGAATATGTAGTAAGTGTATCATTTTCAAAAAGTAAGTACTAGCATAAACCGTGGGATATTCACATCATGAAGTAACAACTGAATGTCATTGTGGTAACAATGATCAGGTATTGCAGTATGCGTAGCCTTATTCAATGGTAAGTATGACATTAATGACAGGTACGTATGAATTTATGTAACATAACTAATGGATCATAATAAAGGTAGTTAAAAAGGTAACTAACATAATAAATTTAATGTCACTTAGTTCTACTTAATTTGTATTACCTTGTAATCAAAGCATAATACATCAATGATTAATAAAACTAAATAATTTATGGAATAACCATTATGGATCAATAGTTAGTGGTTACTCATACATTAGCCAATGGTAGCATTCACTCATTGATCACAACCAACACTATTGTTAACTACTACATCTACTAATGACATGATCACTATCAACCTACATTAACTAATTCATTTTAGCTAATTATATTAATGCTCAACCATCACTATAACGTTAATATAATTGGCCAATGACTCTAGCTACTATAGTCAATTATCACTCATTGAATATGACATGATGGTGATCATATCTACTAATGACATGATCATTATCAATCTACATTAACCAATTCATTTTATCCAATTGTATTAATGCTCAACCATTACTACAGCGTTAATACAATTGGCCAATGACTCTAGCTACTATAGTCAATCATTACTAATTGTTACAATATCACGTTAATCGATTGCAGAAATCATTTCAAATAAATAATTTAAATATAATTAGGAGATTATTAAAATAATATGGTTTATATTTATTATTTTTAAAAATTTGTTATAAGAAACATATATACACAAAGTAAAAATTTAATGGAATATATTAACAACATTAATCGTAAGTTATTCAATATAATAAATGAATAAATGTTTTCTCAATAATATTTGTAAAATACTTTTTAATTAAAAATATTTTAATAAAAAATCAAGACAATTTTTTGGCTTAAATATTTAGTTTTGAAATTTTGTTATAAAAAATTTGTTTACAAATTAAACATTATTCAATTAAATTTATATTTTCATCCAATATTTGATAGTCTATTACACAAATGATTAGAAAAATGACAAAAAGTAGGGTGAATATGATAAAAAGTGGTGCGAACTTATAAATTTTCAATAATTAAAAAGATTCTTGCGAAAAGGTACATTTTTTAGCCAAAAAAATTTATTTTCCCACCAAAAACCGGCTACCTAGAGAACAAGTTAGAGAGAGAAAGAGCTAAAACGTTGAAGTGTAGTCTTTTGTTGTGGTAAGTATCAGCATAAACTATGGTAAGTAGAGCCAGTGTTTATGGTAAGTATGATAACGTTTTTTCCTGAAAAAAAAGGCAAAACCACCATACTTTTTGAGGGTGGTTTTAATCCAACGGCTCAAATTCATCCAAAACCTGATCTAAAGGCCCATATTAAATGGGGGCATCATGCCCCAATACCACATTGGAGCATAATAGAAAAATTGCTTCTGTACATATAAAGTTGAGTTTCAGTTACAGTTGCAGCTTTGAAAGGTTGAAATGTGTGTACAGACTACGATGCAAACCTGTGGCGGACCAGAAATATTCTAACCATGATCTAAAGCTCTAGTTAAACAAGAACAAAAACAGGAATCCACAATTTCCCCAGGAAAAAAGAAGTATGATATGCCAAGAAAATGAAATTGTTAGATAGGCGAATCAAAGTGAAGCAGTTAGAAAGGTAGGAAATGGGAAACTGAAGAATGATAGCGAATAAACACAAGGAAGATAAGATTCCTATATTTGAATTCAATGAATTGGGATAGAGTAAGACTCTGTTGAGATGGGGAGATTTTCAAACATTGGCTAACTAATAGCTAGTACAGAATACAGCTATACAAGCATTGCTCATTGTGTCTCGTTCAATGTTTGAACTGTTGCACGCGTAGTCCTCCACATAGGGGTGACGGCGATGAGGTTTTCGGCAAGATGACAATGAGCTGGGTGATGAAAAACATTAGTTTCATAGTTTATTTTTACGAAATAGCTAATTATTTTGAAATGTTTACAAAACGCAAAATTCTAACAACTTGGGTGGTTGGTGTGCGATCCCAGAAACTCCATAGCAGAAGGACCCATGGGCTTAAAACAAAGCACAGATCGCAATTCAAGCGCTACAACAATGAACAACACTAATAGGTAGATCTTTGACCACTGAACCAATGACACCTTCTTTGAATAAATATAGTGCATAATTAAAAAAAAAAAAACTGAGTGGGCATCACAGAAATAGCTCAATCCGATATGTGTAGGTGTCCAATTTAATCTTTCCATTTTTAAAAAATTGACAAAAATGGAAAGATTGGATAAAAAACTGGAAGATTGGATCGAGTACCTATACATATTGGATTCCCACTCGGTTTTTTATTTTAAAATTATTGAATGGCTTGAATTTTCCGTGCAAAATCCGTAATAGCTCCCGCGTGGCCATCATACCCGTCGATATGGGTATAGTTGGTACCTATAGCAACGTTCCTAATTATGAGTAATCGAAGATAGGAGTAGTAGTTATAGGACACCACGTTTTTTGGAATCCAGGTACAGGTAAAGGTGCCTATAAAAAATTAGTTTAGTCAGATACGGATAAAGGTTTGATCAATTTTTTGCTCAAATTTTTGTCAATGAATTAGGTTTGAAGTTGATATCTGACAGAGCTGATTTTAAATAAACAAATAAAATTACTCTGATCATCTGTTTAGAATCCTAAATGGACTTGTACATAGAACGGAGGCGGGTTGACTTCTGGCCTTCATTCACAGATTTTAGCGCCAGGAATAAGACAATTGGGCCAATTGAAAATTAAGCCTAAATTACAATGGACTATGGATTATGGATTATGCACTTTTACTTGACGACAGAAATATCAGGCAAAAAATTTTGTTAGCCGAAAAAGGCCCACCACGCTTCTTCTGTTGGTTATGAATTTGTCACCGGACAAACTAAAACCTTTTGATGTAGTACAATTATTCATTAACCAAGTAAATTAGCATGGAAACTTATTTTCTTCCAACTCGATTGAAAAGAGCAACCCGCCTGCCCCCTTCTCTCTCTCTCTCGCGCCCTCCAGTAACCACTGATTCGCAGCCCTCGAATCCTCAACTAGTGATCGGTCTTGCGAGGGCGAGGGGAGTGTTCGTCATCTCCTCCTCTCTTCCTTACTCTCTATTTGTTGAAATATTCTACGATTTGATTTGCTATTTTCGTATCTCTTCGAAATATTGTGGGTAATTGCCATTTCATCTGAGAGTGTGAAGTCTCATCTTCTTGCAAGAATTTTTTTTCGCCTTTTGGCGATATTTTGGTCTACAGTTTAGGCTCTTTAAAGTGTGTAGCTTCATATTGACGTCGGTGCAAACAATGCTCTACCACAGTGTGATATCTTTGGCGAGGATAACTCAGTGATGGATTGATTGTGCGAGATCTGTAGCATGCGGAACTCAATGGTGCGTTCGTGTTTAGCTTGGACCTCCGTTTTGATAAAATTAAGTTCGTTGATTTTTTCTTTTGACTAGCATTTTATATCATCTGAGACTGCCAGGAAGATATTGGTTTTTCTGCAAAATGTGCTCAGGCTTGATGTCTTGATCAGGGTGAAAGACATTAAGGGCCCGTTTGATAATAGTGATAGATGGATGAGATTCGTAAGGAAATGAGATTAGAATTAAAATTGTTAATGAGAAGGGATTGATAATGAATATGTTTATTTGGAGTGAGATTAGATGATGAGATTATTAATATCATGTTTGTTTGAAATACGATTCGATGATGTGATTGAATTGATAGAAGAAATTGGTGATGAAAATGGATTGGTAATGTGAAGGAGTTGGGATAGGACTATTAATACCAAGTCCCACGAGGTGATAGCAATACCCCTTATTACCCGGATTATTCATCCCATCGGACTAGTAGTCCAAACTATTTTTGGTTAACAAACAAAGGCTTCATAATCCCAAAGGATTAGTTATCCAATCCCAACATGCAAGAGCCTTATCAAACGGGCCCTAATTGCTTTGTGTCTATTTTTCATGGTTGAATGTGGTAGATTCTAATGATTTGCGCTAGCTGATCTGTTAATCTTTAGCCTAACCACGTGACTCAAAATGTTAACTTCAAGTTATATACACCTTGTTTGGTTTGCATTTTTGAAAGTTATATTTGATGTAATGAGTGGTAACAAGTTGAGAGAGACAGAAAGAAAAATGTATTGAGAAATGTGTAGAGAAAAAAATGAGATGAGATGAAATGTGAACCAAACAAGATAATAGTAACCTGTCGCATTTCGTTATATACTGCACAATTCTCCCCTTAGCCTAAGCAATGTGGGACAAGGTTCTGAAATAGATATTTGGTTTGGCTGTCTCCAAAATATTTGTTTGAAATCTCATAATTATAAGTGTCACTAGGCATGCATCAATATAGCTTACTTATTGTCAAAAAAAATATGTATATAATTATCAGAAATGATTCGTGCACAGCAGCTGTGCACAGCAGTCTGTGCACGTAGCACAGCTCTATAATTATGTTCTCTTCTATTGTAGTCTTTCAATCGAAAGGAGCAAAAAGAAAACAAAAATGCTAGACTTACAACAAAATTCTACAACGACATAGTTACAACATTCTTACACATCAGTACTGGGCCCAGGAACTCAGGATGTGTAAGGATGATTCTGGACCCTAGTGCTGACGTGTAAGGATATTGTAACTATGTTGTAGGATTTTGTTGTAAGCCTAACATAAGCTAGACTTCTTGAACGAATAGCCAACAATCACCCCCAAAAGCACTCCTACATAGTATATACTAGTGATATATACCACCATTGTCCGAGCAACTATTTAGTGGTTTGAGGTACCGCTATGTGGTACCCCAACACCTCTAACACTCTATTCCATTGCAAATTAATGTGGGGCCTTTGAGTTGATACGTGATCGTGTTCCAAAACAATCCAATAATTTTTCCCATAACCCTATATATTCAGTCATCATTAAGACCATCTCATTGCCTAGTACTAAAATGGCCGTGAAATTTAATGTTTGGTAGAAAGTATAAACAATCACGGCCCAGATGGGTACGTAACTAGGCACCATTAATTAATGTTTTTATTTATTTTTATTTAGTAGTGATTTTCTTTCGGATTTCATTTGTAAATCATGCCATCTTTCTCGTATCTCGATTTTGGAAATCTGATCCCAGCACCCATTATTGGGGCAACATTTAATGTTTGAAAACATCTCTGTATGGACTGAGCCCCCAAAATTGATAGCACCTGAGAGTTTTCGACTACATTGTCAATACTTAATTGCCCAAGTAATCCACAATTGAAGAATAAATACAATTGCCCGCAAAAAGCTGGCGCTCCTCATTCCAAATAAATACAATTGCCTGAAAAAAGCCGGTGATCCTCATTCCAATTATTCTAAACAAAAGGAGGAGGAGGAGGATCTATTTAATTAAAGTATGAGTATCGTGCCTTGTCCTCTCTCTCAACGACAAATGGGGATAATTTTTAGCACACTGCTACTAATTTCTGGAGTCACTACCTTCTCTTCGGGTGTTTTTTCTGTATAACTTAGGTCTTGTAAGTTGTATTAACTGGGCTTTTGGTTTAGCTGGTCAAGCTTAAATAACTTAGAAAAACTACTTACCCAAAAAAAAAAAAAAAACCCATAGAAAAACTATTTTTATGAATTTTCGTTATTGACAATGAGGTTTGACCATAACTTTCAGTTGTAACAAAGTCGCACTCTATATATTAGGATAAAAATGAATCCATTGAACAGGAATAAAATCACCGCACCATTGAAGAAATCTTATTGGGAACTTCATTGAAGAATTTAAGCCTAACCATTAAACAAGAATCTATTGTAGTTTTCATGATGAACATGAAATATGCTAATGTAGGCACACCTTCGACTTTCTTTACAACTTTTCTTGGATTTCATAAGTTTTTGACTTTCAAGTAGATCACTTTCAGAAGCAGTCACAGCCTTAAACACAGCTCTCCATTCTCTCTAACTTTCTCTCTCTAAAAACCAGCTCTTAGGGTTTCGGCTTGGGGGAGGGGCGGCACCTCCCCCCCCTCTCCACCCACTCGCCTCCTCCCTCCTCCTCTGTCCTGTGTCGCCTCCCCGGTGGTGAATTTGTGAAGTGCAACCGGCGAAAGGGTCACGGCTAGTGCATGGCTGTTTCGGCCCGTTTTCGGTTTGGTTTCGTCCAAATCCTCTCTAATCTGGAAGGCAGCGGTCATTGGTTGTGATTTGGGCCAATAACGCTGTGGGTGAGTTTGGGGTTTTGTTTTAGTTTTGTCTCCGGCTTGTTCCGGTTCTACCGGCTGGTTTTCCCAGTCCGGCTCTGTTTCCGGTCTGGGGTTCTCCAGATCTGAAGGGTGTGGTGGTGGGCGAATAAGCCTAGGTTAGTTTTTTATTTTCTGCTCTGTTTTTCTCCATTTCCGGAGTATAGCTGTTCATCTTCACCGGTGAAATGGGTTGCGCCGGTGCGGTGCGGTTTGTGGCAGTGGTGCAGTCGGCGTCTGTTCTAGTTTTGGAGCAGATTTCATCCGTGCTTAGAGCTATGGTTTGAGCTGGGTGTCCCTTTGAGCTCTGCTACTAAAATCGGAGACGGGTTCATTACCCTGCATTTATGTATGGTCTTTCTTCGGCAGAATGTGCTTAGGAGCCACCTAGTTGATGTGCTTCGTGTCTAGGTTTTAGTAGTTTTGGTTCTTTCTTGTATTTTATGATGAAATCGTTATAGCCTTTGGGCTTTTACCTTCGGGTATTGTGGAATGAATTGACTGATAAAAAAAAAAAAAAGTAGATCACTTTCAGGATATGCATAAAGGGATGATAGTTCCATTCGAAATTGACTTGTACGTACTTCGTGATTTGACCGTCGTTCTAAGGATGATTATTTTTAAGGTATGTGTATTCGCTGGTTGATTTTGGGTTTAACATTAAAATACCCGGTCGATTTCAATTAGGATTTGGCATGCAGAATTACCCGAACCGAATCGAACTGAATAATGTCCCAGGACTTCTTAATTACCAAACATAAACTGAAGGTATATATATACACCAAGCTTCTCGTAGGAGATTCCCTATTTACCTTAAGTGCGGACTTCACATTTTTCGATTAAATTTAGATGATCTGAACCTTTGAATGTGTTCAGAACGTGATTTTAAGGGTCCTCGCGAGAAATTAGATAAACCATAAATGGTAGTAGTAATACCATACAGAAGGTTGTTTTCCTTGAAAATGCTCATCAACAGAACTCCTAATATATCAACCCCAACAGGTTTGACCATGTGTGCATTAAGAAATTAAATTAATTATCATCTATGAGGTCGTATGTTTGAATTCCGCGGAAATCAAACATTTCAAACCTTTGGGGCCACTAAAGAATTTTTTTTAATCGTTAACTTTAGGGCTCCGAAATTAATCGAGATGCGTGCGAGATAGCCTGAACATCTAGTTATAAAAAAACATGAACTGCTAATGTCGTGCATATACGCATGAATTTTTTTTTCTTTTTCTTTTTTTTCCTCGGCTCCAAACTAGCCCGCTAACAACCCTGCTTTCACAATGTGACTTTCGCATCGAGATCTCTTGCGGGTTTGACATAACTGTATTAAGTGCACTAAATTAGGAGTGTTTCTGCTAACCAAAAAATTGTAGAATATAAAAGTTTTTATTTTGTCCTTATTCAATTTTTTTTTATGTTTATTAGTTTTTTTGCCAATTTTTTTTGTATTGTCGGTTCGTCTCGATAAAAAGAATTGAAAAAGTAAAAAAAAATTACGATTTTTACACAATTATTTTTAGAAATATCCAAAAAAAAATTCAAAAACTGACTATATGTCCACTTACTATATCCCTATTGTATTTTGCTTAATTGCGTTGGAAATCTAGAATATTTTCCTCCTCAAGAAAAAGTATATATGTTCACTTACTTCCCTATCGTGTTACATGAAAATTACTTCCCTATCGTGTTACATGAAAGCGTGTGGTTTGTACCAAAAGAGAAAATCTTATTTTCGGAGCAGCCGTAAACAAGAGTTTACAGCTCTCAATTACAACTGTCCAAAAGTGTTTTGGATGGTTTGGATGTTAATGAAACTTTTCCGGAGAAGAGTTTCATTAAAATCTGGATTGTCCAAAATACACAATGGACTACTATTGTAAATTAACAATTTGTTTCCGGCTGCTCCTGAAATAAGTATTTCTCGTACCAAAAATAATAAAAGAAAACGTGTGTTCAAAACTACTTGCCTACCAACCACCGCAATTTTAACGTGGCTCAAAATCACTTGGCTTACATCACAACCACCACTTTCCCCACAATTACTTGTGATCACTAAACAAAAGATTCTCCAAAAGATGAGTTTCTTTTTTTTGAACATGCGGGTGCGTAGAGTAGCTGAAGTAGACCGGCACAACCCTAGGAGCTACCGCAAGAAAGAATGAGAAAATCTGCGGTCCATCGCACTTGTGATAGGCTCGCGCTCAAGGGCGGAACTAACACAAGGCTAGGTTGGGCTGTAGTTCATGTGCAGTTCCAAGAAATTAAAAAAGAAAATTTATATGTCAATTTTCAGTCCAAATGAATTTACCCCAACTCACCATCTGTACCGATGCAAAAATCTTAAATATTTTTTATCATTTTATCCTAAAAGTCATAATTAATTTTTGTTTCTAGATCTCTCATAATCAAGTATCTGCTCTTTATTTTGTACCATATAGATCAGATACTTGATTATGAGAGCCCAAGAGGCAAATATTAATTATGACCCTTTAAAATAGTATGATCAGAAAAATAAAAATCTCCGCACCGATTCAAACGGATTGAAAATTGAAGCACTTAAGATACTTGCTGAAGTATTATAGTGAAATGTATTTTATCTAAGCTTTTACCTAACTGCTGCAGGTGGGTTTTTCCAATTTTAGGTAGCTATAATAGCTAATATTCCATTTTTGCTACTCTGCTGTACATGCTCTAATAGAATAACAAAATAAAAAGTGTGAAAAAACTCTTTTGTCGTTCTTCAAACTCTTCTGTACTTTTCTTTTGTTTAATTTGAAAATTTATACTCCCTCCGTCCCTTTTTAAGTGTCCTGCTTCGTAATTTCAACTTATTAAAAAGACATCATCATTATACCTTTCACATCAACTTTTTCCTTCACTTTCCCTACTTACCCATCATCATTACACTTTTACTCACTTACTTTTTAAAATGGGATCTACTTTTAGGGACAAAATAGACAATTCACCAACTTTTACCTACTAACTTTACAAAATGGACACTTATTAAGGGACAGCCCAAAATGAAATACCGGACTATAAATAAGGGACGGAGGGAGTATGTTTTTGTACGAGTTTGTCTCTTTCTGGTTCATATATATATATTTTGGTTAGTTCAGGACGGAATAAATTCCTGATTCTGCCCCTGCTCGGGCTTTTATGAGCTTCTGCCTCCCTGAGCCCTTAGCTCCCAAAGAATTCGAACTTGCAAAGAAAGGGATCACCGGAAGTGGAGCGCTTTCCTTATATAAAAAAGAAAGAAAAAAAATAAGGACGATGCCTCGGTAGATGCTCAGCTTAACAATTAATGAATAACGTAAAATTATTAGATTTCTTTTGCCGAGCAAAACAAAAAAATAAAATTATTGGATTAAGACCAAACTTAATTTTATTTACAAATTTTTAGACTGATGAATTTGTATTTATATCCTAGCTCTTTTAAATATATGTACTACGTACGTACTACATAACTTAATCTATGGGTGCCTGGCCTAACCTACCCTAACTCAACCAATAGCTTTGCTTAAATTCTCATGGGATTAAAGTATCAGCTGGTAGGCAATTAAAGATGGAGAAGGTTGAACATGATAATTACATTGTGTTCTAATTTATTGTATTTGAATTGATTACTACGTGAATTCATAAGCATCCTTTTTTGACTTGGGGATGGTGCCAAATAGTCCTTGCAAAGCGCCTTGCCGAGCACACTCGCATTGTCCATCTCAGCGATTAATGGTCCAGATTGAAAACGAACTCTTCTAAGAAAGAGTTTGAAGAGTTAAACTCTTTCCTGGAAAAGTTCGTTTTTTAATCCGGACCGCTGAAAACATTGTTGGATGGTCCAGATGTGCCCTACACCCGCTTGGTAGGGTGCTTCACAGGGACTGATAAGTGCTAAAATATGTATATTTTCGCCCTCCAATCTATATTTATTAGTCTTTTATTTTTGTTAACTGATTGTTATTATTTGTTGTTATGTATAAAGGTTGCTCGAGCTCGATTTTCAAGATTTTGGGTAAAAACGGAAGGTAGCAAAAGTTTTGGGTCAAAGCGCGAAGTAGATGAAACCCAAGGGCCTCTATGTGATTCTTCCCTTCAATGCCTGTAAAAAAAACAACTTTTTTTTACCCTACCGTCTACGTGGGAAGCAGCTTTTGAAAAAAAAAGTCAAAAGCAGCTTTAGCTTTTGGAAAAAACTAATCGGCAGCAGTTTTTGAAAAAAAACGGTCGGCAGCAGCTTTTGAAAAAAAGGGGGCGGCTGTCAGCGGAAAAAAATATAAAAGGGAGGACAGAGAGCTGCGAGAAGGGAGAACGGAGGGTTGTCAGAGAAAAACACAAGCAGCGATCGAGGGTTAAAGAAAGAACAGGGCTGCAATTTCTCCCACTGTATTTTCAGTACACACTCCGACCTTTATTTTACAGTATTGATTTCTTCGAAGCTTTGTTTTTCTCTTTTAAGTTTTGTTTAGATCTCCGCACACCGGTAACTCGTATTGATTTCTGTTCTTTATTAAAGTTATTCATTGGTATTTAATTAATTGTTATTTTTTTGTTTATTTTTCATCTTGCGTAATAGAATCATGTTTCAATTTAGGGTTTCTTTTGTTTATCACATAATGATTAGTGAGTAGTGATATAGGTAGGGTCGCGGGGTGATTAGCACGCCGTGATCAGTTCGGGTACTGCTCTTTTTATCAAACAATGTAAAAATGATTTAAGATTGGAAAAATACTTCCCGCGGACGAATCTGGGCATTGTCGGAGCCCTTGTGAACGGGGGAATGGGGGTCCAAAACCCATTCTCCGCTGCGCATGGGTATACGGCGACCCTAAGGTTTCGCATCTTGCGGGGTATCTTTTCAATCCAAAATTGAACATTTTTAAGAATACCAAATTGAGCAGGTTGATCTGGACTGGTTACGAGTGCTATGAACCCTACGACTGTACCTCTTTTTAATTATTTGAAAAGAAAAGTTATTTTTCTTAAGTTTTAGTTAATCTCAAACAAAACAACAAGGGGTAGCTACCTAAGAGCTAATTTTAATTCTACAACCCGAATTTTTAGTCAGCACACATCACCGTCTCTGTGGATTCGACTCCGGACTTACCGGATATTATGCTGCGTCGATCTCCGCCCTACGCTTGGGGCAACCCATTAATTTAGGACTAGGAAATCGGTCAAGCATTACTACAGGGTATGTGTTTACACTTGCTGGAGGGCCAATCAGTTGGAGGTCAACGTTACAGTCAACGGTGGCTTTGTCTACTACAGAGGCAGAGTATATGGCAGTGACAGAGGCTTTCAAGGAAGCTATTTGGGTACATGGTTTGATTGAGGACTCGGGAATTGCTCAGAAAAACGTGGAGGTTTTTTGTGACAGTCAGAGTGCCATTTGTTTGGCGAAAAACCAGGTTCACAAAAAAAAAAAAAAAAAAAAAAAAAAAAAAAGTAGAATTTGGAAAAGGGAAAAAATTAGCATAATGGTTTGGTATAGCCACCTGGTCAAAGCTATGTATGTAGTACTTAGGAGGTTGGGTCTGACGGCAGGCACGTAGTTAGCAGCGAAAATTCTGTCTGAACCATCTGACTTTAATGTCCAAACTCTGTGGAGATTGCTTCACAAACGGAGTGGTGGGTAAGGAATCTGGAAGCCCCAGAGGGAGTGACAGCCTATTAGATGATGGCACTACTTCTCAAGATATCGTTGAATCCTATGCATACTGTCCTTCCAACAAATAGGGAAACACAGTCTTTGGCCAGGGAGAAAAGTAGTACCCGTGTCTTTTGCGTGAAGAAAGTGGATGGTTTAATTTTGTGTCTTTTATTTTATTTCTTGCTTTGTTTATTTCTTTTAGTTATTTTTCTTGCTGTCTTGGAGGCTAACATTTTTGCAGATTGTTCGATCCAAGTTGGGGGGTCTCCCTCTATCTATAGTTTACTCTGCTTAGCCCTCCTTTTCGAGGTGATATCTCTCCTCTCTTTTATGTTTCTGTCCTATCGTTATTTTTCATGCTTTCAATGCGGACATTGACTAGTTCAAGTTGGGGGGAAGGATCACTTTGTTCTTTTACTTACTTTTATTTTGTCAAAAAAAAAAAAAAAAAAATAGTGGATTTCTTTTTGCATGAGACTTGAAAGCTGTCGAGATTGGCTTGCGATTGATTGAGATATGGTAGTCATTCTTTTAATATTGTGGTGGCATTGTAGTTCTTTTTACTAGCTTGTCGCGAAGAATTTGTCATGGCATTTATTTTTAGCACATTTGCACTTCACGTCTGTTTGGGCTTTGGTTACTTGTGAGTTGTGACTTGATTATTCTTGATGGCTAGTTTAGTGGAGACTTATGCCCCATGTGAGTTTAGAGCCTTATCTTTTCTTGGAGTGGTGTCAAATAAACTCTTGTTTGTCATAAATAAAAAAAAAAAATTCGTTGTTGATCTCATTATTTTTGTCGTCAAGTGTTGGAAATGTTTTGAATTGCCTACTTATCTCTTGGATTTAGAAAGTTGCATGGTTGTGTTGCCCATTGGAGAGGATTATAGGCCATCTTTGCTATTTAGAGCCGGTTCGTTTCTTCATTCACACATTTATCACTTATGAACCAATTTGAGCCTCGTGCATACAACCTTTTTCTTGTTGAGCTCCACCATCTATATTGTGTCTTGAGAATGGTTAGTTAATAATGTGAAGGTGAATTATTGAGAGGGGGATGAGTGGAATTGTGAATTGAACTTTGATTGTTGGTGATCTTTCCCATTCAAAAGAGAAAAAGAGAGAGAAAGACAAAAAGGAAGGACACACCAAAATTATTGTAGAAGAAGAAACATTTGTTCTTAATGTGAGATTGTATTAAAGAGTTAGGGAGAGAAATATGGTGAAGTTGAAAAGAGAAAAAGAAAAAAAAAGAAAAAAAAAAGAAAATAAAGAAAGAAAGAGGGAACGCATCGTTATATTTGTCCTATGTGAGTTGTGGTTAGTTTATTCTCAGACACTTGAATGTTTTACCCTAACCTTGAAATACTTTCTCTTACCTAACGTTATAACCAGAATGAAAGTCCTATTTGATCCTAGGGGCAATGGGCTGTGAATTGGTGGATAGAAAGAGTTTTCAATACTTGGCATTCCGTTCATGAGATCGTGTATCCACTTTGTAGAGCTTTCTTTTTGTGTCAACTTGTGCAGAGCATTTTGCTTTCAGTTACATATTTCCGACTGCACATATTGAGAGTAATATGCACCTTGTTTCGAGTGATTTCATTTGTTGAGTGCATGACACGGTGAGATTTGAAGTCGAGACTCGGTCCGGAGAGAATTTTTGATTATTTTTCACTAGTAACCGAAGCCCTTGTTCACACACGCTGAGTATAGGTGCCATGACTTATTTTTCTGACTTGATAGTATCTAGAACTGTTTATGCCCATTATCTCATCGCGATGGCTTCATATTCTTTGCTTGAAATATCATTAAGCCGTCTTACAGGTTTTTGGGGTTCATGTGAAAAGTATTCACAATGTTTGCGGGTGTTCATTGCTGTAAACCCTCACGAGACTCCACTCGTCCTCTGGGGATCGCCTAGGGGTTTAAAAGGCTTGTTGCACATGCTAAGTGCAATCGTGAGTCCTACGAAAGTGACATAGTTAGAATTTATTTATTTTTTATTATTCTCTTTGCTCGAGGACTAGCAAAATGTAAGTTGGGGGGTGTGATAAGTGCTAAAATATGTATATTTTCGCCCTCCAATCTATATTTATTAGTCTTTTATTTTTGTTAACTGATTGTTATTATTTGTTGTTATGTATAAAGGTTGCTCGAGCTCGATTTTCAAGATTTTGGGTAAAAACGGAAGGTAGCAAAAGTTTTGGGTCAAAGCGCGAAGTAGATGAAACCCAAGGGCCTCTATGTGATTCTTCCCTTCAATGCCTGTAAAAAAAACAACTTTTTTTTACCCTACCGTCTACGTGGGAAGCAGCTTTTGAAAAAAAAAGTCAAAAGCAGCTTTAGCTTTTGGAAAAAACTAATCGGCAGCAGTTTTTGAAAAAAAACGGTCGGCAGCAGCTTTTGAAAAAAAGGGGGCGGCTGTCAGCGGAAAAAAATATAAAAGGGAGGACAGAGAGCTGCGAGAAGAAAGAACGGAGGGTTGTCAGAGAAAAACACAAGCAGCGATCGAGGGTTAAAGAAAGAACAGGGCTGCAATTTCTCCCACTGTATTTTCAGTACACACTCCGACCTTTATTTTACAGTATTGATTTCTTCGAAGCTTTGTTTTTCTCTTTTAAGTTTTGTTTAGATCTCCGCACACCGGTAACTCGTATTGATTTCTGTTCTTTATTAAAGTTATTCATTGGTATTTAATTAATTGTTATTTTTTTGTTTATTTTTCATCTTGCGTAATAGAATCATGTTTCAATTTAGGGTTTCTTTTGTTTATCACATAATGATTAGTGAGTAGTGATATAGGTAGGGTCGCGGGGTGATTAGCACGCCGTGATCAGTTCGGGTACTGCTCTTTTTATCAAACAATGTAAAAATGATTTAAGATTGGAAAAATACTTCCCGCGGACGAATCTGGGCATTGTCGGAGCCCTTGTGAACGGGGGAATGGGGGTCCAAAACCCATTCTCCGCTGCGCATGGGTATACGGCGACCCTAAGGTTTCGCATCTTGCGGGGTATCTTTTCAATCCAAAATTGAACATTTTTAAGAATACCAAATTGAGCAGGTTGATCTGGACTGGTTACGAGTGCTATGAACCCTACGACTGTACCTCTTTTTAATTATTTGAAAAGAAAAGTTATTTTTCTTAAGTTTTAGTTAATCTCAAACAAAACAACAAGGGGTAGCTACCTAAGAGCTAATTTTAATTCTACAACCCGAATTTTTAGTCAGCACACATCACCGTCTCTGTGGATTCGACTCCGGACTTACCGGATATTATGCTGCGTCGATCTCCGCCCTACGCTTGGGGCAACCCATTAATTTAGGACTAGGAAATCGGTCAAGCAGGGACAGCTTGGCAGCATCCCCGGATCCTCGTTTTATATGGAGCTCATTTTTTAAACCAAATTTTTAAGTTAGTTTTACATCCTAAATTTCTTTACCTATATAGTAAAGAATTTTAGGACCTTAAACTAACTTTTTATGTTAGTTTTACATCTCGGATGATTTTTTCGTGATTCCTTTTGTCATGATTCCTGTATTTGTCATGATTTCTGTATTTGTCAAAATTTTGTCATAATTCATGATGATTTTAAGAGAGCCGCTACGCGGACCAAATTAAATAAGGGATTGACTTTGTCCAAACATGACAAAGTCAATATCCCTTACTCTCTCCGTTCCAAAATGAGTGACCTTTTTGAAAAAATGTGTCATTTTCAATTGCTTATATCTTTCAATACGAGCGTTAAAAAATATGCAATATGGATCTTGTTTGATAAATTTTAATTAGTTCTATTAAACAAAGTTTTCAAAATCACATAAAACTTTATAAATTGAAAGTTATAAGCATTTTAAAATGACACGGAGTCCCAAAAAGGTCACTCATTTCCGAACGGAGGGAGTATTTAATTTGGTCCGTGCAGTGAATCTCTTAAGGATTAAATATTATTAGGGGCTAAATGGGTATTATTTAAATTTCAAGATGAAAACATTAGTTTTCAAACCTATAAGGATTAAGAGTTAAGTATCAATGTAGGATAAGACCCCTATTTAAGTTCCCCTATAAAGAATTAAAGAATTAACAAGTTGTTTACGGCTGCTCCGGAAATAAGTTATTCTCGTACCAAAAATAATAAAAGAAAACGTGTGTTCAAAACTACTTGCCTACCAACCACCACAATTTTAACTTGGCTCAAAATCACTTGGCTTACATCACAACCACCACAATTACGGGAAATGCTATAATACACACTCCTTATTTGAATGTGTATCATATGCACCTCCAAAATATTATGATATAGAGAGAAAATGTTATGAATGATATTGCTAAAAAGTTACGATTTTACTATAAAAGTTACGAATGTACCTAAATGTTATGAATCATAATGAAAATGTTACGAATCGTAATGTTGAAAAGTTATAAGTTCTAGAACAAAAATTACGAAACACCCTAAAATATTATGAATGAATCATACAATAAGTACATACAGTACACACTTTTAAGGAATAAGTATTGTAGACTTTCACCACAATTACTTGTGATCACTAAACAAGAGATTCTCCAAAAGATGAGTTTCTTTTTTTTGAACATGCGGGTACCTAGAGTAGCTGAAGTAGACGGGCACAACCTTAGGAGCTACCGCAAGAAAGAATGGGAAAACCTGCGGTCCATCGCACTTGTGATAGGCTCGGGCTCAAGGGCGGAACTAACATAAGGTTAGGTTGGGCTGTAGTTCATGTGCAGTTCCAACAAATTAAAAAAAAAATTATATGTAAATTTTCAGTCCAAATGTATTTAGCCCAACTCATCATCTGTATCGGTGTAAAAATATTAATTTTTTTTTATCATTTTATCCTAAAAGTCATAGTTAATTTTTGTTTCTAGATCTCTCATAATCAAGTATCTGCTCTTTATTTTGTACCCTATAGATCAGATACTTGATTATGAGAGCCCAAGAGACAAACATTAATTATGACCCTTTAAAATAATATGATCGGAAAATAAAAATCTCCACACCGATTCAAACGGATTGAAAATTGAAACACTTAAGATACTTGCCGAAGTATTATAGCGAAATGTATTTTATCTAAGCTTTTACCTAACTGCTGCAGGTGGGTTTTTCCAATTTTAGGTAGCTATAATAGCTAATATTCCATTTTTGCTACTCTGCTGTACATGCTCTAATAGAATAACAAAATAAAAAGTGCGAAAAAACTCTTTTGTCGTTCTTCAAACTCTTTTGTACTTTTCTTTTGTTTAATTTTGAAAATTTATATGTTTTTGTACGAGTTTGTCTCTTTCTGGTTCATATATATAGATTTTGGTTAGTTCAGGACGGAATAAATTCCTGATTCTGCCCTTGCTCGGGCTTGTATGAGCTTCTGCCTCTCTGAGCCCTTAGCTCCCAATGAATTCGAACTTGCAAAGAAAGGGATCATCGGAAGTGGAGCGCTCTACTTATATCAAAAAAGAAAGAAAAAAAAAAAAGGACGATGCCTCGGTAGATGCTCAGCTTAACAATTAACGAATAACGTAAAATTATTGGATTTCTTTTGCCGAGCAAAACAAAAATGTAAAATTATTGGATTAAGACTAAACTTAATTTTATTTACAAAATTTTATACTGATGAATTTGTGCATTTATATCCTAGCTCTTTCAATATATGTACTACGTACGTACTACATAACTTAATCTATGGGGGCCTGGCCTAACTTACCCTAACTCAACCAATAGCTTTGCTTAAATTCTCATGGGATTAAAGTATCAGCTGGTAGGCAATTAATGATCGAGAAGGTTGAACATGATATTTAATTTTATTGTGTACTAATTTATTGTATTTGATTACTACGTGAATTCATAAGCATCCTTTTTTGACTTGGGGATGCTGCCAAATAGTCCTTGCAAAGAGCCTTGCCGAGCACACTCGCATTGTCCATCTCGGCGATTAATGGTCCAGATTGAAAATGAACTCTTCCAAGAAAGAGTTTGAAGAGTTAAACTCTTCCCTGGAAAAGTTCGTTTTTTAATCCGGACCGCTGAAAACATTGTTGGATGGTCCAGATGTGCCCTATACCCGCTTGGCAGGGTGCTTCACAAGGATAGCTTGGCAGCATCCCCGGATCCTCGTTTTATATGGAGCTCTTCTAGAGAGTTGGGTGAGGTTTTTTTTCTTTTTTCTTTTTCCTATATATATTTATTTTGCCCACAAGATTAAATGAGTATTTTTTTAATTTGATCATGTTTTCTAGTTTTTTTGAAAAACGGGAGAATATTTTGGAAATTATTCAATTAGGGAATTTTTTTTAAGAGTACGTCTAATATTTTGGAAATTATTCTACTAGGGAATTTGTGCCATAGTTTGCCGAATGGAACTGGCCGGGAGTGTAGGCCTGGTTGCGAGAGATACCAATGGTACTATAATTGGAGCAGCTATGAAGAACTTCAAGGCTATATTTTCTCCCGAATCTATCCTCAACCATAGTGGAAGGTGATGCAAAACAAGTAGTTCAAGCGGCGGAGGGAAGCTAGTACGGCGTTTATGGACGGTGATGACTCGATCGTCTCGGATTGCATTCAACTTAATTACTTCACTTTTTTATTCTTGTATATCTTTTTTCACATGTGGAATGAGACTGTAACGGTAACCCCTTCTGCTGTTAAACATGTTCTGTTAGATGCTAGGACGACTGCCTGTAGGAAGGGCTTTCCCCCATGGTTACGTTCTATAGCTTCGAATAACGTTCCGGCCCTTGGCCCAGCTCTATTGCAATAAAATTTCTTCTTCCTCAAAAAATAAAAAATAATTACTGTACGTAGTGTAAAAAAAAAAAAAGTCTTCATTTAAAATTGGGACTGGCACATACTGTGGAGTGACTCAACTGTCATCTACCATCCGGTTCGGAAAACAAAGTCTAACTCTAAAACTTTAAAATAGAAAATGGATAAGACATATTGGAGGGAGATTTTGTAATCTATAAAGGATCCATCGTACTTTTTAGAGATTTTATCTCCAAAAAAGGAGTAAGGTGTCGTTCCGGATGCGCAGTAAAAAGAACTTTAGGAAAAGGAAGGTTTTTCAAACTCACACATTATGAAAATGAAATATAATTTTCCGAATATTTTTGCATTGTTTAAAAGTTCTCAATGAGATCTATCAAACAAGATCCATATTGGTAGAAAAATTATTTGCGTAAACACATGATTTTTGAGTTTGAAAACCTTTATTTTCCTAAAGTTCCTTTCACTGTTCACCCGGAACACCCCCTAAGGCCATCCACAGTAGTATAATCAAAAATGGATAATCAAAAGTTGACACATCAGCTTTTGATTATTCATTTAAGAGGTTGCTAAGCTTAACAATGTTGAGGTTCACAATGATCACTTCTACTCTATAACCAAAATAAGGGGTTCACTATAATTTCACTCTCTTTCTCCCCCTCTGTTTCCCGCTATTCACTTCCCTCCATTACGTTTTTTTTTGGATAAAAATATATCAAACATATGGTGTTCTTCCTAATGTTATCTATCAAAACAACACTGAAACTTTTTTTTCCCTATTCCTGTAACCTATCTAACCAAAATAATATCACAAATCCACCACTCTCTTAATCTTTCAAAAAAAATCAGATGTGTTATTGAATTTGAAAAAGAATGCAAGTTTCTTTATGTACCCATAGGGGAGGAATGAAAAAAGAATAAAATAAAAATGCAAAAGAAGAGTGAAATACATTAATCCGGTAACGATAGGTTAAATTGTAGATGATCAAAAAATATGAGCTTTATTTTTGGAGGGAAATAAAGAAAAATAGTTTATAGTTGAAGTAAAGAAAATATAGAGCAGACGAATAAGAGAAGATACTAGTTTAAACACGCATGTATGCAAATTTTCAAACCAATTAACTTATGTAGTGTGAGATTCACAAATTTTGATTATTGAAAAAAATTGCTAGTTTTGGTTATCCAAAACTCAAAATTTGATTATTTCTAAAAATATTGCTAAGTTTGATTATACCATTGTGAGCCATCTTTTGAACTAACATTATTAACTTTAACAACAATTGGCTTTTGATTATACTACTGTAGATGGCCTAAGAGCATCTCCAACCCATCTCCATTTGGGCTCCAAAACTCCATTTTGGAGAATCCATGCCCTTGATCAACCTATCTTCATTTGGGATCTCCATTTTGGAGACTCAATTCTCATTCTCCATATTTGGAGAATCACCTCCCAAATGGAGACCCATCTCCATTTCTCTCATTCACTAATATTCTATATACTTTTTTGCTAGAATTTCATCAATTACATATAACTTTTACATTATGCATCCTTTTTCAACAAAATTGGTATTATTTGAAAGACAATAATAATACCTTTAAAATGAGTCTAATATTAAGTATATGTAAATGCATTTTGAAATAACATCAAATGTAAATTCAAACCATTTGAACTCATAATATTATTTTGTTTCATTTACACTGTCCTATCATTGTATTGGTTTGAATAATGAGTTGAAATGATAAAAAAAAACATGCATCTAACGAAAAGGAGGGAAAAAACAATATTGAACAATAAATGGAGAAAGAATTGGGGAGAGTTTTGAAGGTGAAAATGGAGAATTGGGTTGAAGTTGTTGATTCTCCAAAATTACCATTTGAATAGAATATATTTTTTTGAGTCTCCAAAATGGAGAAAAAGTACGAGATGGGTTGGAGATGCTCTAAGACCTCCATATTTGGAGAACCAAATGCAATTTGAAGACTCAAATATCTAAAAAGTACGATAGATTCCTCCTAAATTCTCTCATAAAGTGCAAAAATTGGAAATAAATTACAAAATCCGTCTCCAATATATCACATCCATTCTTGATTTGGAAATTTTAGAAATAGATTGGAGATGCTCTAAGTGCTACGTAGTACATAACACACTACATAGTTACATTAATTATAATTTATATGAGGCCCACTATGGATCTCATAAAAAATCAGAAAAATACCCATAAATGTTTAAACATTATTTTATGAGGTCCTGTAAAAAATCAATTCCAACGAATATCGGTAAGTATTATTTTTGGATTCATAGTTACATTATAATTTATATGGGGCCCATTATGAATCTCATAAAAATTCAGAAAAATACCCATAAATTTTTAAATATTATTTTATATCTTCTCGAGAAACTATGGAGATTATAAATGAATCGGCAGAAAGAAAAGTTAATGACTTTTAGAGGTTCGATTATCCTAACATTTTAGGGAATGTCATATTTTAGAGTTCCAAGAATAGAACCGTGTGCTTTATCGTATGCTCTATTATATGTGGCTCTGAATATCCTAGCGAATACGTGTTTGATTTCGGAGAAAACATTGGTGTTGAGGAGATCTAGTATCTATTAGGAGCTTAGCAGGGATTAGTAGAAGTTGGAGTTTCAATTTAAGATATTACGTTGGTAACTTTGCTATGTAGCGACTATCTTTATATATATATATATATATATATATATATATATATATATATATATATATATATATATATATATATATATATATATATATATATATATATATATTTTTTTTTTTTTGATCCGCAAAAAACGCCCAAAGGGCACTATCTTTATATTTGATAACCAAGAACATTGTCTCAAACATATAAGATTAGATTAATGTACAGAAGGAACGATAAAAATCCTGGAAGCCGAGTCCTAGTTGGCTGGCATGATTCTAATTGGATGGATTCAAGGTAATGCTAGATTAACCATGATCACTAATAGGGATATTAAATTTGAATTTTATGGGATTAATAGGACAGCATGGAAGATCAGTTAGAGGACTTGGTTGTTGTAGCAGTAATTTTTAATGAATGACGTAGATAGCTATATATGTGTATAGACTGAAAAGAAAAGGAAAAAAAAAAACACACCTATTATATATGTGCTGTACCTACCGTCTTGGGGTTTCTATATTACATGTTACTTCCTTATTTTCAGCTCTCACTCGTCCAGGTTTCTACACCACACAGCAGCTTTTCTCTCTCTCTCTCTCTCTCTCTCTCTCTCTGGTAACCAAGATTTCTCTCTCTACACGTACAGAGAGCATGACACTGCGCAATGTTGATCATGTACATAGCATGACACTGCAATGTTCATATATATAATTGCATCTATATATTTTACTTTTCCCTTGTTTTCTCTCCTTATATATACAGGGGTCCCCGGCTCGCTCTTCACCACTCCAAATATTTTCGAAATTTCTGGATTGCGCGAAGAATTTAAACAACGACGAAGTACATATACACCACTTCGTGTCTTCCCAAACGTAGTAACTAGCTAGTAATATACACTTATAAACTGTATTATTTTTTTAATGTCGAAATACATGTGGATCGGACCCTGTTAATATACATATCGTGCGTGAGTAAGTCCGCCATTGATCTTGCTGAGTTCTGTGTAAATGATTGTCGTTGATTTTGTTTCATTCAACTTCAGCTACCAAGAGAAGGCTGGGTACGTGAAAGCCATATTGAATTGAGTTAAAAAAAAAGAATACATGTGGAAGCTAAAGGTTGCAGAAGGCCAAGGGCCATGGTTGTATAGCACCAACAACTTTGTTGGTAGACAAATTTGGGAGTTTGATCCTGATGCTGGAACATCGGAGGAGAGAGAAGCAATTGAAAAAGCTCGAGATGGCTTCCGAAAAAATAGATCTCAGGTTCATGGCTGCGGTGATGTTCTTATGCGAATGCAGGTAAATCTTAAGAAAAAGTTTGTGCACGCAGAGTATCTAGATTTGGCACAAATGTATAATAATGCTATATATAAATATTTATTTATTTGTGTGTATATCAAAACCGTTATCTATCGGTGAATGTCATGCATCTTTGGTGTTTGTTTAAAACCAGGGGAAAATGATGGCTTAGGACGTGTTTTGATAATTAGTATCCGATAATAATATTTTCAGCATTAATAAATGTTCTCAGTATGTTCTTAACAGGTATTAATTATCAAAACATATCATTGGTCCTTATTTTCCCTGAAACCGGGGGTATTTTTGAAAAGCGGGGGACAAAAGTGCAGGCTTGGAACGGGTACGGAAACTATAGATTTTTGCTAGGCTATAGATGTCCTTATTGCATTATAAGTCCCAATACTATGGACTCCTTGCCAAATCTCCCAATAGTTCACCGAATGTCTAAAACCTTACATGTGTCACCTTTACGTGACCAATCGATGGATTACATTATTTATAGGACAAAATGGCCGCATATATAAAGAAGAAATTAAATTGCCATCCTGTTTCGTAGACTTATTTAGGTGTCTATCCTACTAGGTTTGAATACTTAAGTCGACATCCTAAAATTTAAATAATACCTAAAATACCTTTAATCATGACAAATACAGAAATCATGACAAATACAGGAATTAGCATATTGTTTGAAAGAACTCATTGAGAACTTTTAAACGGCGTAGAAGGATTTAGAAATTATCTTTGAAAATATATTTCCTTTTTTTTGGGGACGGGAGGAGTATTAATTGGATTGTGAAATCCTGTAGTGCAAGACCCTGCAAGGCAGCCTGTAGGGCGCACACAAGCCATCGATCTTGACAATGAATGGTTGAGATATGACTTTTAATTATGATCGGTAAGAATCATTTATTACCAGTCATATTTGATTTTTAATGTGGACCGGCTATTGATTGATGAGATCGACTACTGTTCGTCGCCCTACACGTGCACTACACGGGGTGCACTACAATACCCCGGATCCTTTGATTTGATTTTGTCATCAATTTGTATGTCTTCATAAAACCGACGACGCAGCTTAAAAAGGAAAACAGCAACATCGATCTAAGCATACCACCAGTGAGATTAGGGGAGACGGAACAAGTCAACTACGAAGCTGTTACAACTGCTCTAAAAAAAGCCGTTCGATTGAATTGCGCAATTCAATCAAAAGATGGTCACTGGCCGGCTGAAAATACCGGCCCGCATTTTTTCACACCTCCCCTGGTAAGTACGTTCTTTTGCTTGTAATATTGGTACGTCCTATGGTTGCCATGACGAGGAAGATCCTCTTCAAGTCCCTGTTGAGGGATTGTCTAGTCTGGACCGTTTAAAGGCCTTATCCGAACCTACATGATAGAGACCGTTTATTTTTAGCCCTCGTTGAGAACAATATCAAACATGCCGAGAAATATTCATCTCAGATATCGTTTAAGATGATTTCGAAACATATCTATGTTGCAAAAAAAAGAGTTCCAATGCAATATTTCAAACTCTACGGTTTCCATTTTGACATTTTCCACATCATGAATGTGTTTAGGAAAAATAACAATTGATATCAGATGAACATGATTGGGGTGGCTGATGTACGTGATAAGGTTTTAAAAATTGAACGGCCCCATCATTGAAGCGAATCTGAGAAGGGCCCAAATTCAACTTGACTACAACTAGGAAACAAAAAAACAAAGGAAAAGAAATTACTGATATTTTCCACTTATTGACTTCCCACAAAAGAACCATGACTGTTGTTTGCGTGCAAATCTCATGTGTTTTTTTTGCTAAGCAAAAAGATTTTATTAATCTTTGGAAAGGATACAAAGATTAAAAGGATCTCAGACACACCGGTAAAAAGCCATTCGAGAACCAACTCCAAAGGAAGGCAATATGCTAACCGAAACCCACAAACAAGACCAGAAACCGCAAACCCTCACCACACCTACAACAGAAAACAAAAGGGCTAAACCCATAAGTTGGAAACCATATATATTTTGTTAGCTTCAAATTATTTTAGTCCCTCATAAGATAAATCTGCACGATTTGTTTTATTTTTTATTTTTGGAATTTGCAGCTCATAAGCCTTTACATAAGCGGAGTAATCGACACCGTCTTAACAGCAGAACACAAGAAGGAGATGATTCGATACCTTTACAATCACCAGGTAGTGACAAAAAACTCTTGTGTGTGAAATTTCAAAACATCGATGTTATGGACACGGTCGGAGACACACATATCTCAACACAAATGTATTTGGAATCTTCTGATGCATGCATAGTAGGACCAAACTTACATCAAACGATTTCGGATGCAACTATATTCGGATCTGTTGGATGATTTGTTTTCTGTTTTGTTATCCTCTTTCCTTTCATTTTTTTTATCGTTCTCTTCCCTTTCGTTGAGTTGAGCATTTGTGCTCCTTAGCTTTCCCTCTCGATGTACCCTTTTGAGTTAATATAATTTCCTTTTGCAGAGAAAAAAAAAAGAACTATATTCGGATCTATCAACGTAACCTTGTGCCCGTGGTGTAGTATTATTCCAACGAGCAATGCCACAGACATCGACAGGGTTGCACAGATCCTAACACACAAGTATCCAAAACCGTCGCCCCTTGCACGTGAGTCCCATACAGAAAGCAAGTATAGGGGCCCACAGGGCGCATGGCTGTGTGTACTCCTTTCTTAATTTACACAAAGCAAAATTTTTATTTTTTTCAGAGAGCAATGCCACATGCACATAAGGCGCGTTTGGAACCGTCGCCTGTTGCACACGAGTCTCACTGAAAGTGTGGGGTCCACACTCAGAGCGGTTTTTTCCAACACACATGTATTCAGATATGTGCACATTCAATTATGTCCGTAGCATTTTTCAATTCGAAAAATCCGTCCATGTTTGTGATCTGTTGTCTGAAATCGTAAATGTTTCTACCATGCAGAATGACGATGGAGGATGGGGATTCTACGTAGGAGGTCATAGTACTATGATTGGCTCGGCACTTAGCTACGTTGCGTTGCGTTTGTTAGGCAAAGGTCCTTCCGATGGAGAAAACAGGGAGATGGAAAGGGGTCGGAAATGGATATTTGATCATGGTGGCGCAACTGGGATACCTTCATGGGGCAAAACCTATCTTTCGGTAGGCTTGATCGTTTTTTGCCTCAAAACTTTTGTGCATAGTTCTTAATAATTTTTTTCTATCTATATCTCTCCGCTCATTACTCTCAAACTCTCTCTCAAAGTCCAAACCAAATAGTTATTCTCTTAGGAGAAATAATATGTGGCAAAATACATTTAAATTAGAAAATCTAGAATTTTTTACCCACTTATGTATAGGAATTTTAAGATTTCTTTTCAACCAAGGGACTGACAGAGCCCATTCCATATAACTTTCCCAGATTAACCTGAAAAACAAGTCTAATTCGTGAGAAGTGTTGGAGTTGTGTAGGGTCCGGGCACCCCCTGCCACCCCTTTGTGTCCGCCATGTTTATAATGTAGAGTGAAATAGAGTAAGCCGAGTTGAATATATATATATAACCTGAGGTTAACCTAGCTTTAGATCTTAGCGCTCAGGCGTGTAATTTTCGTGATTTCTATTTCGATGTCCACGTTTAACTGTTCTTCCTTGTCTTTGGCTTTCTGTTGATTGAAAACACCTAGAAACAGAAACAAAAAACTGAAAGTCAAGAAGATTTGGAAACCCAAACCAAGTGGCAGGTTAGTGCCTGGAAGAGAGTTTTGAGGTCCAAAGGGATCTAAACGGAAGAGGATAAAACGTGGAAGTGGATTGTGGTTGATTAGGATGGATAGTTTTTAGTTTCTCATTTACGGTTTCTCTCTTTGTATATTAGAATAGATACATATACATCTATCTTACGTTTCCCGTCGTATTTTGTTGTGTGTTAGATCTCAACATCTAATCGTTTAGAACTATACATCAAACAAGAATTGAGCAAATTAATCAGACGGCTGAGCATTGGCACCATTATCTGGTTGTCTTTGTGACATTGTTTGAAATGAGTGAATTATTTAAACATTGAAGTCTGCATATATTCTATTGTGCAGGTTCTTGGAGTGTACGAATGGTCAGGATGCAACCCATTGCCCCCTGAGTTTTGGCTTTTCCCTTCGTTTTTGCCCTACCATCCAGGTGAACTGAATATTGATTTATACTAGTAACTTTAAAGGCACTTTTGTGTCCAATAGAATTCTTTGCAGAAGACTTAAATATGCGACTTTGGTGTGATTCGGCATCTGCACACTATGAGTAAGATAGGGCGTGAAATGCACTCAGTCCTTTGATTTTTAAAGGGCCGACGGGAGCACTATTTGTCTTCTTTGCGACACAACAGAAACTTTTTTAACAAAAAAAAAAACAAAAAAAAAAACAAAACTTAATAGCTGAAGATTTGAGGATGGAGATTCGCAGGATTATGTGTGTGATTTCCATAACCACTTCTTTATTTTGCGTTCGAATCTGGGATGCAGTGTTTGGCATTCTGTTAACAAACTTGTTTTTGTTTTTGCAATTCACCCAATTCCTTTGTAACTAGAAGCTTTATTTTGTGGTTTGGCCTGACTTTAATTTAATCCTCCGTGTAATTCAGCAAAAATGTGGTGTTATTGTCGCACAACTTACATGCCAATGTCGTATTTGTATGGGAAAAAGTCTGTGGGGCCGATCACGGAACTTGTCAAATTATTGAGAAAAGAAATTCACCCACAGCCATATGAAGAGATAGACTGGAATAAAGCACGGCATAGTTGTTGTAAGGTTGGTGCATGAATTCTCTCTTTACTTATTACATTTATCCTCAATTATTACCTTATTTTTTCTTCTCACTCATTATCCCAAAACCAAACCCAAAAATTTTCCAATTCCACGACCAAAGTAATTCTAGCAACATTCAATGAGAATACCAATTAATAAGTCTAGTAAGTTGGCTGGTGGCTTTTTGGCTTTGATTTTGATCGTTTATTTGGTTTTGGCTTTGGATGTTTCTTTTTGTCTGTTTGGCTCTTTGGCTTTTCGGTTTGTTGTTGATTGGGGTTTAGGTATAGGGTGTGAGGCTCGTTAGGGTCTTTGACTGCTCTATGTTGAGGTTCTGTGGGTTTTTTGGTAGTTAGTTGACGTCTTGCCTTCTTTTAAGTCTCGGTGGCTTTCGCTGGCGTGCCATTGATCATTTTAATCTTTATTTTCCTTTATAAAGATTAATAAATTCATTTTGCTTAGTAAAAAAAAAAAGTCTTTAATAACTTGGGAATCAGGGTGTGTTGGGTATAACTAGTTTGTTCAAGAAGGGTTAAACATGCCTCAAAATTTTGTCGGGTATAACCTCAGAAGCGTGGACACTTCCAAGATGGTGACGTGTTCGTGTTTGATACTTGTCGGCCACCAAAACTCTTTTGACACTTTTCAAACACGTGTTCGATGCAATTTTTTTCGTGTCCGTGATTAAGAAATAATGATCTCCATTCAGATATATGTCCAACACTCTTTTTTGCAATGTTTTCGGCACTCATCGGTGTTTATGCCTAAGAAATGTACTGTATATATGTAATCTACACTTCTTAATTAAACACTTCTACCATTTGATCATCACAGAATCCAGAATATGACATATTACAATGCCATAAAACATGTGATCACAGAAAAAAAATATCACAATATGACGTAACAATGCTATGCAAATTCACTCGATCAATATGGATACACAAATTTGGACATGTTTGATAGCAGATTTTGAGCTTGGGATAGGATTGTCAATCCCATGGGGCTTTTAAATTCTTGTTTAGTGTTGACTACTGTTACCCAAGGTTTGATATTGATAATACCATGAGATAACGAATCCCACAAATCCACCAGATTACCCATCCAATGAGGGGGTGTTATTACCAATCCTAGCCCATGGGTTTGAACGTGGAAGTACAGAGATGCCCTCCCCTTTTAGCAGCTGATGACACAATTGCCCCCACTGCATATACAGGTGATAATATTCAAGAACGGTAATATTCTTGCTCAATCACCGTTCTCACTCTCAATTTGTTTTTTGTTTCATCGGATCTGTGTCATCGTTCTCCTTCTTACTAGAAAGCTTTATGGGCTGCTCGGGTTGATGGGGAACAAAATTGGTAGAAGTTGTATGTAATGCTCACAAGCTGTTTGATGAAATATCAAGGAGAAAGTTCTTCTCCTGACTGCTCACCTGGGAATTGGGAAATACTTGCGATAGAGTTTAGTTTTCCAAATGAATATTAAACGAAACCTGTTATCAAACACGCCCAAATTCTTGAAGATTTTTTTTGAGAATTTAAGGTTTTCTCGAGCTCCATGTCAGAGTCCTATATCAATCTAAATTCTTCATAACTTATTTACTTTATTCGGGATTGGAACGTAAACGCATGGTCCTACAAAAATACATAAAATATGTCTGCATATGTAGAAAGTGAATGTATCACAAGACGATTTGGTGCTAAATTTCAATGCAGGAGGATGTCTATTACCCTCACACATTCATCCAAGATCTGCTTTGGGATGGTCTTCATTGTGCGAGCGAGCCGATCATAAACCAGTGGCCGTTTTCCAAGATTAGAGAGAAAGCTCTTCGAAAAGTAATCAAGTACCTGCGGTATGGAGCAGAAACTACCAGATACATTACTCTAGGATGCGGAGAGAAGGTGAGTAACACAAACAAGTTAATGATCATAAATTCTTGTCATTAGTTGTGTCTTGTTGATACTACGTTAACAGCATGGAGCAGTTATCTACTATTCGGAAGTATATAGGTATTCCTCGCTTGACACACATACACTCTTCACACGGTTGTACTTTCGGGCCACCTTCTTACCCAAGTTGATATGAAAGTTAATTAATATGAACTCGAAAAGAAAAGGACGGCCTTCATCTTTTTTCAGCAAGCAAAAATTGCCGAGTCTAGTTGTATTTCTCTATAGGCCTCACTTGTCTGGCCAGACTAAATGAATCATTGAAAAATGAAAATGAGAGAAGGTACCACTCAGTGCACAAGGATTTTGTTGCTAATAAGATGTGATAGCAGTAGTGTTAGACAATCTTACCGCATTTTATGTAGGAAGTCGAACTTTCAAAACGGAACCAACTTTATAATGCTAGAGTCGATAACATTTGTAAGGACTTCACGTTACGATCTCGTGTCAAAGCATTGTGATGCTTATTTGTCTAAATTCACAAGATATTTAAGGTTGTGTAATTCATCTTAACAAATGAATATGCATTTATGCTATGATTCTATCTCCGTAAAGATGTGCTCTTGCATGGTTGTGAATGTCTTGCATCATTTTTCTAGGGAATCAAACTCTTTAGATTTTTCATTGAAAAAATGGGTGTTTATTGCAATGCAGAGTTTACAGATGATGTGTTGGTGGGCAGAGGACCCTAATGGTGATGAGTTCATGTATCACCTTGCCAGAGTTCCTGATTACTTGTGGCTTGCAGAAGATGGAATGAAAATGCAGGTCCACATTACAAAATCATAGTACTAGATGTTCTTTGTTTGATTGTCAATTTTATTTGTCAAACATAGTACTGTGCAGTACCCATTTGCTCACTTGTGACTTCGATTGCAGAGTTTTGGTAGTCAGTTATGGGATTGTACTCTTTTGACTCAGGCCATAATGGCAAGTAATCTTACTGATGAATATGGAGATGCTCTTAAAAGGGCGCATTTTTACATAAAAGAATCACAGGTATCTTTCAAATCACCGAAAGAAAAATTAGAACTTTGTACCACTTTTCGACTTAATCATTTTCTGTTACTAAATATGAAGATCAAAGAAAACCCTGCTGGGGATTTCAAGAAAATGTACCGTCACTTTACTAAGGGGGCATGGACTTTCTCTGATCAAGATCAAGGTTGGGTTGTCTCAGATTGCACAGCTGGTGCACTGAAGGTAATTTAGTCTTATGAGCTTCACGACACTATAATAAGAAAGATTACTTGAAATTCGCAAAAAGTGATTTTCTAATCAACTGAACTTTATACAGTGTTTATTATTACTTTCGCAAATGCCACCGGATGTTGCAGGAGAAAAAGTGAATGTTGAACTACTATACGAGGCGGTGGACGTCCTCTTGTACTTCTATGTATGAAAATCATTGTATCTTACTGTAATAGTTTATACATTTTGACTAGAACTGTGACTCTTTATGTCGTTTAATTCAGAGGCCTGAAAGTGGTGGTTTTGCTCTTTGGGAACCAGCAGTTCCACAACCATATTTAGAAGTAAGTTGTTCCCTTATTCTAAATTCTTATCGCACTGTTTACACATGTAATATACAATATTTTCTTTTCTCTTGGTAACTCCAAATTACATTGGGTTACTCAAACGCAGGGGTGGATCTAGTATGGGGGAGATGGCATGGGTCACCCCCGATTTAAAAAAAAAAAAATTATCGAGAAAGCTTTAAATAAAAAAAATGAAGAATATACACTATGTTGGCTCAACAGCTTGGTGGTTTAGCCATTTACCAGAGCCCGTTCGTTTTGGGATTTTGGATCTAGATTTATAGGCAATGAGTGTGGAGAGAAATAAAGTAATGATTGGAAATAGGGGTAGTGATTAGAGAGAAATAGAGAGAAAAATGAGAGTAATGATTGGAGAGAAATAGGATAATGATTAGAATTCAAAATTCAAAACCCTTAAATGAACAGGGTTGTGTCCTGTTAGAACTCGTGGGCTAGAGTTCAAAACCTGGTGTCACCATTTTTTGAATTTCTCTCTTTTCAATTCAAGACTATCAGCTCTCTCTCTCTCTCTCTCTCTCTCTCTCTCTCTCTCTCTCTCTCTCTCTCTCTCTCAAAACCCTTTCAGCTGACGTGCTCTCTCTCATTTTAAGTTTTTGCTATAAATTCTCACATGGTTTGTATTTTCCCACAAGTTTAGTATTGTAATTAAAAATCCCCACATGGTTTGTATTTTTTTCCCACTAATTGGAGAGGAACATAACACATTTGGACATTAATTTTTCCCCACAAGTTTAGTATTTTTATTGCATGTTTCTTAACGGATTATAGTGAATGTGCGACATAAAAATGGAATTCACAAACATGTCAATTTACATACTTGTATGTTTATATTACGGTGCCGCCCCTGTATCCGGATCCTGGCTCCACCACTGCTCAAACAAGACCTTGTTTGGGCTCTAATGGAATGTTGCACTTTTGTTAATCTAGTTACGAAACAATTTGAAACTTAATTGCTTATTTGGTCTTTCACCTTTTCCCTTTTGTTCAGGTGTTGAATCCTTCAGAACTTTTTGCAGACATTGTGGTAGAGCGAGAGTATGCACTTGTGCTACTTATTTCATTGTATTAGCCCTGAATTTTTTTCCCATTGCTTGAACAACTATTATATGACAATCAGTATATTGGAATTTAGGCACGTCGAGAACACTGCATCCATAATTGAAGCTTTACTATTGTTCAAACGCTTACACCCACTGTATCGAAGGAAGGAAATAAATACTTCCGTGGAAAGAGCAGTGCATTTCCTCCAAAATAGACAGCAGCCCAACGGTTCTTGGTGGGTTCATTTTCTTTTGAACTAACTTGAGCATACGAGAAATGGATACATGATTTGATTTTCTTAAGAGAGATAATAAAATGCATAAGAGTTGTGACTTAACCAAAAGCCGGTTATAAACATCGACAGGTATGGCTATTGGGGAATATGCTTCATCTATGGTACGTTTTTCACGCTAGGAGGGTTGACTGCTGCTGGGAGTACATATGACAATAGTCAATCAGTTTGTAGAGGTGTTCAGTTTTTACTTTCAATACAAAATGCTGAAGGTGGCTGGGGAGAGAGCCAAGAATCATGCCCATCTAGGTAACTAACCTCTTCTGACAACTTTTTCTCCACAATGTTGGCTCTGATGCATGATTTAGGGATGGCAATTTCCCCGTACTTGCCTTTTGGCCCCGATCCAAGTAAGTATTTCCTAATCCGATAAGCAAACGAGGTTGGGACAACTTTGCTTCTCCCGATCCACTTTACCTAACCTGTCTTGATTATATGAATAAAATATTTTTGTAGTTATGTATATGTTCTACATATAACAAGAGTAAAATACCAACTTTCAGTTCTTTGGTTTTTTTTTTATTTTTTATTTTGCTATGTTTTTCACTCCCTCAATATTTTGTTATCTTGACAAAATCCTCAGAAGAGAACAAAATTAGTGCACATTGTGATGGTGACTGGGAACCCGATTTTCCCTACCTCGCCACCTACCCCATTGTTTCCACCCTAACTCCGCCTCGATAAGGACGGGTAGCATCTGAGTCTGTTCTGTCCCATTGCCATCCCTAGTGCCATAATGAGATGTTTTTTGGCCCGGAGTGCTTTTATGGATTTGGTTACACAATGTCATTTCCGGCGACCGCTCTAAAAACAGACTTGCGGGTTCAGTGTTGAATGCCATAAAAGACTTAATTGAAACTCTCCCTAATATCAATTGATTTTAGGAGAGATGGTGGAAAAACGGTTTGACAATGTTAAACCACCAATGAGCTCATGTTAAAATGGTATATCAAAATGTTCGTTGCTAGCACAGAATAGGATTTCAAGGATACAAAATCTAAGTAGTTACCTGTTACTACTGCCCTGTTTTGACTACTTGGTTTCTATTTGATTATGTGATTATTAAAAACAGAAATACATACCGCTGGAAGGAAATCGAACGAATTTTGTACAGACATCATGGGCTATGTTGGGTCTTATTTCTGCTGGACAGGTGAGTATTTACTTACTGTGAAAAAATTAAAAAATCTATATTGCACAAATAGCCTTCTCAAGAAATGTATAATTTTTTTTTCTTACCAAGAAGTTTTTGGGTGCAAATAGGGTATAGCACACGTGGTACCCGGGCGCGCATCCGAGCCATCCAAACGTGCTTTGGATGGCCAAGATTTTAGAGAGAGAGAGAGAGCAAGAGGAGAGAGAGTGGTTGGTTGGTTGAGGACGCTAGAGAGTGTTCGGATTTGGACCGTCCAAAACACGTTTAGACCAATTGGTTGCGCGCTGGGTACCGCCATGTGGTACCCAATTTGCACCCAAAAACTTCTCGTTCTAAAGACTCTAAACATTTGACTTGTATCATTTTTGTGGGAAGCCGAAAAATGGCCCCAAAACCTTTTGGTTTTGAAAGGCGCTTGATGCAAACCCTTGGGTATAAGTTACCCTAGAAAATCGGCTTGAAAAACTTGTCAGGGAAGGGTTCTAAAGAGCTGACATAACTAGGATCATAAAGTACCACCACGCTCTCGACATTCACATTGGTCCACTCTATCGACATTGAACCTATGGTAGCCCTTTCTCTTTGACTGCTCAACTCATCTAGCAGTATTCATTACTTTAGATCAAACACCAAATGATACAAACCCTTGTGTAGAATTCATCTCTGAAAACCGTCTGGCAAGGGAAAAGTGCCCATGAGCTTACAACTACACAAGGCCAACTTTATACTTGGCCGATGTGGTACATTAATTTGGATCGTAACAATGCACATAATTATTTATTGTTCGATAGATATAATTAAAAAAGTTACCTTTTCTTTAACTAGGCTGACAGAGATCCTACCCCATTGGATAAAGCAGCCAAATTGCTAATTAATGCACAGATGGAAGACGGTGATTTTCCGCAACAGGTAATATTTGATTGCATAAACTATTTACGAAAGGAATTGATTTTACACTCCTTTTCTATCCAAATGCACCCCTCCTTTTGGTTGTGTTCATGTAAAATTACAAGATTACCCTTTTATGTGTGAAGAACAAACTGTATGAAGGGTAGTTCTCTGCTTTTACATAGATAAACACAAAATAATTGAATGCACTTGACAAAATGAGAGTGCTAAAATCAATTCCCTTTGTTTTTCAGAGACAAATTATTTTTGAAAAGTGTTCTGGAGAACTAATATTGGAAATGAGAATCTAATAGGACTTCCTAGGTAGATACCAATGACAAAAGAAAAGATATCTGGAAGAAGAAACTTCCAAAAACTCAGATATGATCAACTATCAAAACGTAGAAAAAGAAACACATGCAAATATATAGGTACTATCTTTAAGGTTTCTTTGGGTAAAAGGGAAGTGAAAATCAATTCCCAAATCAAAAACAAATGGTCGTGAAAATAAAATTTACTCCCGCAGTCCCTTTTTAAGTGTCCATTACGTACGGTTCTGCATGCTATTTTCAATGGTTAATATCATTGTCTTATAGAAATAATTGAGATCTATCAAACAAGATTTGTATTGCATATTTTTAGCAATATACATTAAAAGATATAGGCAATTGAAAACGGCACACAAAACTGTAGTGGATATTTAAAAAGGGACGGAGGGAGTATGTTTTTGTGTACTGTCTGAAAACTCGGTTTTTTCTATAATAAAAATAAATAAAATATCTCGATAGCATGTTTTGGAAACTATTTGGGAAACAGTTTTGATGTTTCTTAGTTCTTAGAAAATGAGAATTTCTACAATACAATTCTTCTCATAAACTTCAAACTACATATCATCACAGGAACTAACTGGAGTATTTATGAGGAATTGCATGCTACATTATACCCAGTACAGAAATATGTTCCCCACATGGGCGCTGGGCGAGTATCGCAAACATGTTTGTTCTTCTTTCCTGTAAACCTAATCTCGAAGATAGTATACATGCAATTCTACTGTACGCAATGCGTGTGTGTGTTCGAAACAAAATAAAACACCAGTTGTGTGTACGTCGACAAGGGGTCAAATACCGTGCAAATGATCTTGTGTTTGAAGGTGCAATTTAACAGAGCAATGAAGTATAAATAAAGTTAATAAAGCATGTTTTCCAAGGTGTGTTTTTTGTCAAGGCAATGTATCCGAATTGTGTGCAAGTTCTATGTAATGTCTGCAACACACTCACTCTCTCTCTCTCTGGTAAAATGGAAATGCATTGAAATAATAATTTAGTGCTTACAATTCTAGGGTACATAACCCCTAATTAAAAATCCGCACGAAATACATCCACAATACAATTTGGAAAATAAAGATAAACATAATAATCCCCAACTGAAACCGGAGCATCACTTGCCAACGCATCTGCACGTCGGTTAGGTTCTCGGTAGATATGCTTGATAGACACCGCTTCAAACTCCTCCATATTGAGGGATCTGCGATCAAGTAAGATATTAACCCAGTGGATGATTAGCCATTTCCTTGTAGTTGAGCAGCTGGATAGCTCCCAACGCATCTGTTTCAACTTCCAGATGCGTCACATGTTCTTCCCTAGCAAAATTGAGCCCATCCCGCAAGGCCCAAAGCTCGGTCATATGAGGCTGGAGGTTGCAAGAAGATTTCTGTGAAAACCTCCAAGCCATCTGCCATTGGAATATATATATCCCTTAGGAGTTCTCCCGTGGATGCCATCCCCGTAGTAGGATTAAGTGATCCATCCGCGCGTATTAAGTTTCACAATTAGGACTAACCCAGCCAACACTAAAATATCAGACTTTTTGTTACTCATCTGTTGAGGCACCAAGAAGTACCACTTCAAAGCTTTGTTGTTCCTTATGTTATTAGCAATAACACTAATATCAGCATTGGTAATGTGGCGGATGGACAAGTTGTTATACGGCCGGGTAGAAAGCCTTTCCCGAGGGGGTGATCAGGTTCCAGATGGTGCATTAATCGGCAGAGGGATTGAACCATTGGAAAGAATGCTTACAGATACCTTCCAAAAAATCAAGAGGAACGTCGAAGGAGATGTTGTTAAAGTTCCAGGCATGATTATCCCAACAACCAAACGCGCACTTTCAGGTTGTTCTCATTCCGGTAGAGGGGGTCCCTCAATGCGAGAGCGCAGAGGTCCATCGCCCGTCCAGTTATCCATCCAGAAGGACGTAGAAGACCCATTTCCCAAATGGATACGGGTACCCTTATCATAGAGTTGATGACCCGCGTTGATACCCCTCCAAGTGGTAGAGGGGTTAGAGCAACTCCTAGTGGTTGATTTGTAGCGAGAAGTAAGAACACGAGAGACCAGAGGGAAGTATTCTTCTTAGAAAGTTTCCATTTGAGTTTTGCCATTGCCACCAGATTATTGTTCCTCGATTTTCTTAAACCAAGACCCCCCAAATCTTTCGGTTTTGTGACCCTATCCCAACTGATAGCATGAATTTTCCTACGATTAGCAGTAGATCCCCAAAGGAAATTCCTACTAATTTGGCCTATCTTTTTAGTGATCGCCGATGACTGGAAGTAGGTTAAAGTGCATGATATGGGCCGGAATGGTCTCACTAACCGACTTAATCAAAGAGGAACATCCCACAGGCGAGAGGTGCTTACTCTTCCAACCAGACAGTTTGGACTCAAATTTCTCAATGATAAACCAAAAGGATTGCTTTGTTGGTCGACGAGAATAATGGATGGGGGCAACCAAGGTAAGTACCAAAGAGGATGCACAAGGAAAACCAAGGCTTGAAGAAAGATTAGTACGGACGTCAGTTGGAGTGTTTTTGGAAAACAGAACTTTGGATTTTGTCAAACTCACTTTAAGGCCCGAAATGGAACAAAAGTCTTGAAGACTACTCGAAATAATATCACAATTATTTTCTGTGGCTTCCACAAAAAGGACGAGATCAACAGCAAAGAATATGTGAGAAAGCGAGGGGCCTTCTCCCGAGGTCTTCATGGGAGACCACCATCTATTCTCACAAGCCAAAGTGATTTGAACAGAGAGGTATTCCATGCAAAGAAGGAATAAGTAGGCCGGGGAAAGGGGATCCCCTTGCCGAATACCTCTTGAAGGGTGGAAAGCGATGGATAACTTCTTGCACAATGATAACGTTATCCGTACCACTATGACCAGGTAAAAAACTAGACTGGAGAGGGCTAATGAGCTCACACAAGACAAGTCTAATGCGCTTAACAAGAATTTTAGTAACCAACTTGAGGATGCTGTTGCAAAGGCTGATTGGCCTAAGTTGGCCAACGGTCTCCGGATTCCTAATCTTAGCTAGGGATAAGACAGAGGAAGGTGTGATTCACCTCAGAGGGAATCTTACCAGAGGAGAAAACATCAGTCACAAACTGATGTATGGATTAGGGCCACAATGTCCCAGGTTTTTTGGAAAAACCCAAGGTGGAGACCATCCGGCTGGCCAGGCGCCTGGCACGCCTTGAACGTCCACAGGACTTCCTTAATTTCAGCCAAAGAGGGAATAGAACACAGGGTATGGTGGCTGCCCGAATCAATCTTAGGGAAAAGAGGTGGCATGAAGATAGTGCGAGCGCTCATGGTAAAATCAGTACTGAAAAGGGAAATGAAATGGGAGTTCAGACTATATTTTTAATGCAAGGACCTGCAGGATCATGTTCTGTAGGTCATTGCATTCTCTCGCGCTTCTCCAAAGACCTGCAGAACACAGGGCATAGGGACCTGGAAAGCAACATTTTGAACATCACCCAGGCCAAAAAAAAGGGAGCAAACTTCAAAAGTAAAAGCAATTCCGTATTATTGTGTTAGGGGTGCAGACAACCTTCAGCAATGGTTTAGCCCGCAGGGTGTGGGAACTGTAGCAAAAACGATATTTTTAAGGACTTGGAGTGTAATTTTGGCAATAGGACCCGACCTAATTATATTGCAGTCTGTATGTAATTAGGCTAATAAGTTTTTAGAGAAAAACAAAGAGAGGCGAGAGAAAACGCAGGTCTCAAAGAGATTGCGAGAAGACTTGTACTCTTGATTCGATTTCATAGTGGACTGGTGTGACTCTTGTGGTTTTTCCTCGCGTTGTGGTTTTCCACGTATATTCTTTTCTTGGTTGATACGCACTATTTTTCTGTTTGTTTGCGATTTCTGTGATCCTAGTTTCCAAGATCCGTAGGGCGTTATGAGTTGAACAAGTAGTTCAATTCCTAACATATTGCACTGAAATAATTTCTTTCCTTCCCTTGAACCGGCAATGGGGCGTCAACTATGTAGCATGGACACAGACATGACATGCCCGGTCCAACCGCTAGGAGGTTGTAATGGCTGCCTAAGGCCTAAGTTTTTTAAGAGGCCTCTGAACCAAAAAAATATATGTATATTCCTATATTCCCGCGTCTAAAAGGCCTAGAGAGCACAAAACGCTCTGCCATTGACATCCACATCGGTGCACTCCATCGACATGGCCACCATGATAGCCCTCTCTCTTTTGGCTCATCTATCAGTATACTTTAAGCCTAATGAATACTCGTATCGATAGATTTTATACCGATGATGATTCAATGGGCACGGTGGGATCCATGCTGAGTCCTGGATGATCTGAACCGTTCAATAATAATAATAAAAAAACCAAGTGGGCCCGTGAAAAATCAACTCAAAGATTGGATTGAGCTAATTTTTCACTGGCCCACTCGATTTCTTTTTTTATATTATTGAACGGCACGAATCGTCAGTGCAGAATCTACTCTGGATTCCGTGTGCCCGTGAGTTCATCATCAGTATGAAACCTATTGGTACCAATAGTTGGGTTCTTTAAGCCCAAGTATCTTAGGGCCAAGAGGTTGCCTCATTTTGCCACTCGGATCGAAATGTGGGGGTGCTTCGTCCGTCGATATATCAATTTATGATTACCCTAAGCATAGGGTAAATACGTCCATTGAAGCATAATAATCCGGAAGTCCGGGATCGTACCCAAGAGAATATCATCATAACTTGATTGAATTTGTAGATGCAAGTATTGTGGCCTTGAAGCGGCTAACTTTTAGGTGTAGTTTGAAGTGAACTAAATGTGCGATGAAAATGTGATTTGAAAACGATTTAAATTAAATGGCTAGGTCTAGGGGATTTCAACACCTGCAACTCGAATCAATCAGCTCTTTCTCGAATTACTCGGGTTGAGATACGTGTCAACGAACTCCCAACCCGGAGGATTTATCATTAAGCTCATTTACTAAAAAAGGAGTCGAAATACCAAGCTAATTCTGACATTTATCTAGCAAACACAAGGGATGACATAGCTCTAAGCATCTATGCGTGGCAAGTAGGCTCGCTCTTGCCTATGCATGATCAAAGAGGTTAACACCGCCGAGATTTGATAAACAAATATGAACTACCTTGATTTTCCAACTAACAATGAAGATTTATTGAGATAAAAGTATGATTAATTCAAATCGTGGGGTGCTAATCACCACATGACCAAGCCTAATTAACTACTCACTCATACTAGAAATTGAATCAACAAAACTAAATATTGAAAACATGGCGGAAATCAAATTAAATTAGAGATTAAGATAGATCTAAAGTAGAGCTACAACTTTAATGAAGGGTAAAATGACAAACAACAATTAATTAAGGAAGAAAATGAAGGATTTAGTCAAGAACAATCAAGAACACTAATAAGAGTGAACACCAAGTAAAGAAAATTGAAGGAAAACTGAATCTCTTATTAATTTCTGAATGAATCATTACAAAAGAGAATCAATCTCTTCTTATACAACATACATCAGAATCACTTACTACTTTACAAAAACCAACTATTTTACTAAACCGTGATTACCTTTAACTAATTCTGTTACAACAGAGGCCTGATTGTCTACACACGCATCCACACCATATGAACTACTTTCAGCCAAAAGCCTTTGCTGAGAAGGCTTGCATACAGTAGTAAGACGTAAATCTGTGACTGGTCTAATCTCACTAACATGCCCCCTCAAGCGATTGGGTGAGGCACAAACCAAGAGCTTGTCACGAAGATAATGAAATCGAGAGACAGAGAGGGGTTTGGTAAACACATCAGCAACTTGATCCATAGAAGAGACATGGCGAAGAACAAGCTTCTTAGCAGCAACCTGTTCGTGAATGTAATGATAGTCAATTTCAATATGCTTGGAGCGGGAGTGAAACACAGGATTTGTAGCGAGAGCTAAAGCACTGAGATTATCACACCATATAACTGGTAAAGAGGAGACAGAAACAGAAAAATCACGTAACAACATCTGTAACTAGTTCAATTCGGCCACAGCATGGGCAAGAGCTCGATATTCAGCCTCCGTCGAGGAACGAGAAACCGTAGGTTGTTTCTTTGCTGACCAAGAAATCAGATTATTACCCAGAAACACACAATACCCTGAAGTAGATCGGCAATCAGCAGAATCGCCAGCCCAATATGAGTCGGAAAAGGCCTGAAGAGTGAAAGGACCACGAGTAAAACAAAGACCATGATTAAGAGTGCCCTTGACATATCGAAGTAGCCGCTTGACTGCAATAAAATGAGCAATAGTAGGAGAAGCCATGTGCTGACATGCGTGATTAACAACATAAGCTAAATCAGGGCGAGTAATGGTCAAATATTATAAAGCCCCAACCACACTTCGACACAAACAAGGATTTCCAAAAGGAAGAGAATCAGAAGCTGAATCGACAGACTTAAAAGCAATAGGTGAAGCATAAGGTTTACATTCTGTCATGCCGGCTTTGGCAAGAATCTCACTAGCATACTTACATTGAGACAAGAAGTAGCCATGATCCTGAGACTGAACAGAGATACCAAGGAAATAAGAAATAGAACCCAAATCTTTCATGGAGAAAGTACTTTGCATTTGTTGGAGAAGATTGGCAATGGGAGCTGGATCATTACCAGTAACCAGTATATCGTCAACATAGACGAGAACAATGAGAATAGAAGAAGAGGTCTTATGAAGTAAAAGAGATGAATCACAATGACTGGCCAGAAAACCATGAGAAAGAAGAAAGGAGGAAAAAGTAGAGTACCAAGCGCGAGGAGCTTGTTTAAGCCCATATAGAGCTTTATGAAGTTTACAAACCATGTGAGGGTGAGAAGGATCAACAAAACCAGGGGGTTGAACCATATAAACCTCCTCTTCAAGAGTACCATGAAGAAATGCATTAGAAATGTCTAGCTGTTTAATAGGCCAATGGAAAGAGAGAGCCAATCCAAGCAGAATTCGAATGGTGGGCTGTTTAGCTACAGGACTAAAGGTCTCATAATAATCGATACCTTCCTCTTGTAAATAACCTTTAGCCACTAAACGAGCCTTATATCGAGCTATAGACCCATCAGAATTTCGTTTAAGCTTGAAGACCCATTTACAGCCAATAGCAGTCTTATGAGATGGTAGAGAAATCAAAGACCAAGTTCCTTGGTTTTGAAGAGCTTGATACTCTTCTAACATTGCTTGAGACTACTGGGAAGATTGAAGAGCTTCTTTAACAGTAAGGGGTTCAGTAAGAGAAGAAGAAGAAGCAACAGCCGTAAGACAAAAAGGAGCAGAAGAAATTACAGAAGCTTTAGATCTAGTTTGCATAGGATGAGAAGGAGGCTTAGGTTTTTAGTGAACAGTAGTTGTAGATGGTTGAGAAAAGGAAGAAAAAGGTAAAGCAATGGAAAGAGAACCAATAGGAATACGACCAGCAGGAACAGAAGTAGTAGGACCAGGAGAAGGTAGTAATGGAGATGTAGAATGTGGCACATCAGAAGAAGAAGAAGAAGAGTTAGAAAATTCAAAAGAAGAATCAGGAGAAGAAGATGGAGAAAAAGTAGAAGAAGCATCTGCAGAAAAATTATGTAAATGAGAAGGCCAAAAGAATGTGGAAACTTGAGAGAGAGACTGAGGAGTTGAAGAAGATGTAGAAGATTTATATGGAAAGATATGTTCATGAAACATAACATGTCTTGACAAATAAACCTTGCCAGAATGAGGATCTAAACACCGGTAACCTTTGACAGTGGGATGGTAACCTAAGAAAACACAAGGAATAGATTTAGGTTGAAGTTTATGGGAAGTGTAAGGTCGAAGCCAGGGGAAACATTGACAACCAAACACTTTAAATGAAGAACAGTCAGGTGAAATCTGAAACAAAACTTCATAAGGACTAAGATTTTGAAGAACAGAACTAGGCATGCGATTAATAAGAAAAGTAGCTGTAGCTACAGCTTCAAACCAATACGTAAGAGGCACACCAAATTGATAGAGTAAAGCAATTGCAGTGTCAGTGATATGTCTATGTTTTCGCTCTGCAATACCATTCTGAGCAGAAGTGTATGGACAGGTTTGTTGATGCACAACACCTTGAGAAACCAAAAACTAATTCATCCTATGATTGACATATTCAGTATCCCCATCTGTTCGAAAAATCTGAAGGGAAGTGGAAAACTGTTTTTCGGCATAGGTCTTAAACTCCACAAACTTATCAAAAACCTCACTTTTGTAGTGTAAAGGATAGAGCCAAGTAAATCTGCTATAATCATCAATAAACAGAACATAAAACCTGAAAGCAGATGTTGATTTATTAAATGGACCCCAAACATCACTGTGAACAAGAGAAAGAGGCTGGCATACAGTGGAATTGGACAACTTGAAAGGAAGTTTATGGCTCTTTGCAACACAACAAGATGTGCAAGATAGAGAGGTAACAGAGTTGTCATAAGAAACATTCAAACCCTGAAGAATTTTTTGTAATTTTGGGAAAGAGGGATGACCCAAACGTTGATGCCATAGGGCAGGAGAAACAGCAGTAGAACCCGAACGAGCAGTGGTAAGAAGTGCCTTTAAAGTAGATGGAGAACCAAGAGTTGAAGCAAAACCAACAGGAAACTGATAAAGGCCATTCACTTTAGTACCCGAATGAAGAACCTGTCGCGTAGCTTTGTCCTGAACCAGAAAGGAATCAGAATCAAATGTTACAGTGCACCTATTGTCTTTAGTTAACTGATTCACAGAGACTAAGTTGGTAGACATGGTAGGAATATGAAGAACCTTGTTCAAACAAAAAGAGTAATGTGGAGTAGGAAGAATACCCTTGCTAGTGTGCTGAATAGGCAATGAATCTCCATTACCAACCATCACTTGATCAATACCATAATAAGGTTGATAATCCTCAAGATTCTGCAGGTCATTAGTAATATGATTCGTAGCGGCAGAGTCAAAATACCAAGGAGGAGACCCAGAAAATCCAGAATTAAGCCCAGAGTGCCAAGAACCAGAAGAAGGCCCTGCATGCCAAGAATCAGAAGCAACAAACGCTCTAGGTTGAGAAGAAACGGAATGAGATGATGAAGCAGCATTCGTACGAAGCCAACAAGTTTTAGCACCATGCCCAGGCTTGTCACAAATTTGGCAAACAATAGGAGCAGTAGAAGAATTGGATCTGAAATTTGGTTTAAAACCACCTCCCTGAAAACCATGCCCTTAAGAAGCACCGCCTCTTGGAGAAAAACCACCACGAAAACCAAAACCTCCCCCACCACGAGGAGAAATTCCACCACCTCTAAAATTGCTATGAAAACCACCACCTCTAAAATTGTTATGAAAATCACCACCTCTGTTAGAGGAAAAACCACCAGAAAAACCACCTCTAGCAGTAACTAAGGCAACATTAGGATCTATAGAAGACTTTTTAGCCTTGGATTCAATGTGAATAGA
The DNA here is from genome assembly GCF_030253575.1 of Rhododendron vialii. NCBI lineage: Eukaryota > Viridiplantae > Streptophyta > Magnoliopsida > Ericales > Ericaceae > Rhododendron > Rhododendron vialii. Next base: position 41,277,552 of record NC_080558.1, read on the forward strand.
TTCAGAACATAACAAAGCAGAAACCTGGTCCATAGTAATTGTTCCTAATTGAGCCCTAATTGTGGTAGCAAGAGGGTCATATTCAACTGGTAAACCATTCAAAGCAGCAAGAATCAAATCGTCATCATCTACAGAAGCAGTAACCAAAGCCAATTGATTGGCGATAGCCTTAATTTGTTCAAGATACTCTTCCATAGGTTTTGATTTCTTCGAAACACTACCTAACTTGTTCTTAAGCTGATGAACATGAGATCGAGAAAGGGACATGAATCGCTTCGCAAGAAAGGACCATACCTCATAACTGGTGGAAAGATGAAGAACAGATGTGTAAATTGCTGGACTTAGGGTTGCAATAATGCAACTGAAGAGATGACCATCAATCAGAGACCATGACTGAAAAGCTTCATTAGAGACCTCTTTGCCGTTAGCATCAGTGATTCTCGACGGAGGACGCGAGAACGAACCTTCAACATAACCAATCAATCCATTTGCCCGAAGGATATTCTGAAATTGATGATGCCAGATGAGGTAATTTGAAGAATCGAGTTTGACGGTGATGAACGAACTGAGATTTGAAATGAGAAGAGTAAGAGTGGAGGGAACCGGGGAAGAAGAAGAAGACGCCATGGCTAGGATCGCTAGGGCTCGGTGGAGCTCTCGGGCTCTGATACCATGAAGGAAAACTGAATCTCTTATTAATTTCTGAATGAATCATTACAAAAGAGAATCAATCTCTTCTTATACAACATACATCAGAATCACTAACTACTTTACTAAAACCAACTATTTTACTAAACCATGATTACCTTTAACTAATTCTGTTACAACAGAGGCCTGATTGTCTACACACGCATCCACACCATATGAACTACTTTCAGCCAAAAGCCTTTGCTGAGAAGGCTTGCATACAGTAGTAAGACGTAAATCTGTGACTGGTCTAATCTCACTAACAAAAATCCTACTTAGATCTAAAAAGTGCAGGAAAATCTAGTGTCTCCCCGAATTTGTGACATAATGGGATATTTATACAAGCCCACATTCGTACACAAAATATTCCAAAGGACGCCCTAAAATTCCGCTACGAAGGCACTCGGTATCGATACTAAGAACCTTGTATCGATACTGGATCACTTGAAAACATTTCCACTGGGCCGCAAAACAAATTGTTATCAATACAACATTTCTGCGTATCGATACCCAATGACAACTGGCAGTCCCCAAACTCTCTGCCTTGAAATGGTATCGATTTGGAGTTCTGAATATCGATACCGCCTTCAAATGCTTGAGTTTTTCAGCTTTCGGCCTCCGGCTTGGCTTCCAACGTCCTTGGCCACCCATCGGGTCTTCAATGCTTGATTCTTTGGCCCCAATGGCTTCGTTCCTTGATCACTTTTGGGTTTTGGATGCTTCCGGCTTGCTTTAAGCTTTAAGACTCTCTTATTAAGCGATTTTCCTACAAAATAAAGTAAACAAATCCTACGTGCAATATCAAATAAAAAGCTAGATTAATTAAACATAAAGCAGTAAAACTAAGGACTTAAGCATCAAGAATATGCGTTATTGGATACTTATCAGGGGCTAAATCTAATACCAATGGATACAAACCCTTGTTGATGTGGGACATAATCTTATACACACAAGGCCAAGGTCATACTTGGCGATGTGGGACATTTGGATAATAACAACGCACATAATTATTTCTGTTTCATTAGATCAATTCAGAGAATTACCTTTTTATTGACTTTTATTTTAACTAGGCTGAGAGAGATCCTACCCCATTGCATAAAGCAGCCAAATTGCTAATTAATGCACAGATGGAAGACAGTGATTTTCTGCAACAGGTAATGTTGATTGCGTAAACTATGTAACATTTTCCGAAAATGATTAGTCTCTAATTGTAAAAGAAAAAAAATAGTACAGTTTCTTATAGTGTTCATTATTGGTCAAAGAATATGCTCGTGAAGATATATAAAATTAATTATGTTTTTTTGAGTACTCTATAAAAACTCGATTTTTTCTTAACGAAAGAAAAATCTGGATAATATGTTAAGGGAACTATTTGGCAAATAGTTCCAATGTTTTTGCAAAAATGAGATTTAATATATTACAATTCTTCTCATAAACTTCAAACTATATATCATCACAGGAAATAACTGGAGTCTATATAAGGAATTGCATGCTACATTATACCTTGCACAGAAATCTATTCCCCACATGGGCTCTGGGAGAGTATCGCAAACATGTTTGTTCTTCTTCCCCAAAAACCTAATCTCGAAGGCAGTATACGTGCGATTCTACCATACGTAATGTGTGTATGTTCGTTCCAAGCAAAATAAAACACCAGTTGAGTCAGTGTACGTCGACAAGGGGTTGAATACCGTGCGAATAATCTGAGTTTGGATGTATTTACATATAATCTTCGTTGTGTTTTTCAAGAAAATAATTTCTTTCCTTCCCTTGAACCAGCAATGGGGCGTCAACTATGTAGCATGGACATGGACATGACATACCCGGTCCAACCGCTAGGAGGTTGTAATGGCCGCCTAAGGCCTAAAGTTGTTTTAGAGGTCTCTGATCCAAATATATATATATATATATATATATATATATATATATATATATATATATATATATATATATATATATATATATATATATATATATAGTCCCATTTTTATAAGGACTACCTTATTTTAATAAAATGCGGACCTCCATTTTTCGATCAAATTTTGATGATTCGAGCCGGTCAATGTGTTCAGAACGTGATTTTTAGGGTACTCGTGAGAAATCAGCAAAAAAAAAGACCGGGAAGGGCTTCGTCCGAGTAGTTTTTGTTTGTTTTTATCCAACGGTTCAAATAAAAACTACTCAAATCAAGCCCTTTCCGGTCATTTTTTTTGCCAATTTCTCGCGGGTACCCTTTAAATCACGTTTTGATCATATTGAGCGGCTCGGATCATCGATATCAGATCGAGAAAGGCGAGAAATGGGAGGTCCGCATATAAGGTCCTTACTTGAAGATTTTTATAAATAAATAAATAAATATATATAGTCAGTCTCAAATGAGGGAGTCCTTATTTTAGTTAAAATGCGGACCTTCTCATTTCTCTCATTTTCCGATCGAATTTCAATGATCCGAGTCGCTCAATGTGTTCAGAAGGTGATTTTAAGGGTACCCGCGAGAAATTGGCAAAAAAAATGACCGGAAAGGGTTTCATCCGAGTAGTTTTTGTTTGAACCGTTCGATAAAAAACGAACAAAAACTGCTCGGACAAAGCCCTTCCTGGTCATTTTTTTTTTTCTGATTTCTCGCGAGTACCCTTAAAATCACGTTCTGAACACATTGAGCGGCTTGGATCATCGAAATTCAATCAGGAAAGGGAGGTCCGCATTTTATTAAAATGAGGTGGTCCTTACGGGAGACGGACTGTGTGTGTATATATATATATATAGTCCCCTTCTCCTAAAGACCACACCTTAACTTAATAAAATAAGGATCTCCCTTTCTCGATAGAATTTCGATGATCCAAGCCGCTCAATGTGTTCAGAACGTGATTTAAGGGTACCCACGAGAAATTAACAAAAAAAATGACCGGAAAGGCTTCATCCGAGCAGTTTTTGTTTATATTTTATCAAACAGTTCAAATAAAAACTGCTCGGATGAAGCCCTTCCCGGTCATTTTTTTTTGCTAATTCCTCGCGAGTACTCTTAAAATCACGTTCTGAACACATTGAGCGGCTCGGATCATTGAAATTCGAACGGAAAATGGAAGAAATAGGGAGGTTCTTATTTTAACTAAAATAAGGACCTTCTCATTTGAAAATGACTGTATATATAAATATACGGAACGGTTCAAGGGACACCCTAAAAAAACACGTAAAAAAACACCCATAATCTCAATCTCATAGTTTCTGATCAAATTTTGATGATCCGAACCGTTCAATGTGTGCAGAATGTGATTTTAAGGGTGCTCGCGAGAAATTAGCAAAAAAAATGACCGGGAAAGGTTTGATTTGAACAGTTTTTATTTGAACCGTTCAATAAAAAACTGTTCTAAACTGTTCGGATCAAGCCCTTTCCGGTCATTTTTTTGCTGATTTCTCATTGCACCCTTAAAATCACGTTCTGATCACATTGAGCGGTTCAGATCATCAAAATTTGATCGGAAACTATGATGTGTTTTTTTAGGTGTTTTTTTGGGTGTCTCCGGAACCGCCCCGATATATATATATTCCCGTGTCCAAAAGGCCTATAGAGCACAATATTATCTTTAAAATGCTCAAAATTAAATCAGTTAGTATTTTTGTTAGTTTTTCAATTTTAAATTGGTTTAAGTTATTTATTTGTCTAAGAGAAAAAAAGAAAAATATGGATCAAAATCAGTTAGTATCAACAATGCCTAAGCTGATCGACATCAACAACACCTTCAGTTTACACTATACAAATTGGAAAAAGAAAATTACAATATTGGGACTATAAAAAAAAAATAGGTATGTACCGTCAGTTTATAAATGGTACTCCCTCCGTCCCTTTTTAAGTGATCCGCTTCGTAATTCCAACTTATTAAGAAAACATCATCATTATCTCTTTCACATCAACTTTTACTTCTACTTTCCCTACTTACCTTCTATGGAGACATCATCATTACCTTTTTACTCACTAACTTTTCAAAAAGGAATCTACTTTTAGAGGCAAAATAGGAAATATACCTACTTTTTTCCACTAACTTTACAAAATAGACACTTATTAAGGGACAGCCCAAAATGAAATACTGGACATTAAAAAGAGGACGGAGGGAGCAATTAAGAAGTCCTAGGACATTATTCAGTTCGGTTCGATTTGGATCGGGTAATTCTGCATGCCAAATCCTAATCGAAATTGCCCTGCTATTTTAATTTTAACCCAAAATCGACCAGCGAATAGGAAGAACTTAAAAATAATCATCCTTGCAAGGGCGGTCAAATCACAAAGTGCGAGTTCGTTTCAAGTCAAATTTACGAAACAGAAAGTCTAATTAATGGTACAGATGAAAAATCTGTACCATTGGATACAAATTTCTTACTAGGCCCATTTTGGGTCTCAAAAAAAGAGCCCCGCTACACACACAGTAGCCTGTGCACAAATTCCGTTGTGGGGCACACCATAGGTCTCATACAAATAATTCGAGTTGTTCATTAAATGTAAAACAAGTTTTTGAGGGTTCCGTAAAAAATTAGCTCAATTCGATACCTATAGATGCTCGATCCAATCGTCTAGCTTTTCATTATTCTTAAATCTGAATGAAAAGTTCGACAATTGAATCGAGCATTTATAGATATCGGATTGAGCTGATTTTTTTGCTTGAGCCCTTAGAAAAATGTTTTACATTTAATGAACGGCTTGGATCATTTGTGTAAGACCCGTGGTGGGCCCCACATTAAAATCTATGCACAGATTGTCTATGTGTGTAGACTTTCTGTCAAAAAAATTATCGGAGTCGCTCATTTTGTTTGAAATACTTTGCTTATGGTCTCTGCAAAAAATAAGCTCAATCTGGTATCGATAAAAGTATTTACGAAACATCCACACTTTGCTCTAGAATTCAGGCTTGAATTCTGGGACAAAGTTGGACGTTTTGTAGGTGTCTTAACCGATATCGGATTGAGCTTATTTTTCGCAGGAGCCGTAAATAAAGTATTTTAAACAAAATGAGCGATTCCAATCATTTTGTTGAGACCCAAAACGGGACAAAAATGAGATTTGTACACACTGGTACCAGTAGCACCATTGTGAAATCAAAGAAAAGTTGTAAAGAGATCAGTCGAAGGCGTGCCTACATTAGCAATTTGATGTTCATGATTCATGACAACCACAATAGGGTTCTTGTTTACCGGTTAGGTTTCAATTCAATCTTCAATGGAGTCCCTAATAAGATTTCTTCAAAATGGTTATTTTATTCATGTTCAATGGATTCATTTTTGTCCTAATATATGGAGTGAGACTTTGTTACAACTCAAAGCTAATGGTCAAACCTCATTGTCAAAAAAAGCAAATTCATAAAAAAAAAATAGTTTTTCTAAGTTATTTAGTTTGACCAGCTAAACCAAAAGCCAAAACTCTATGGATCGGCGAGTTATTATAACTCTGAAGACCAAAAAGTTATCTAGAAAAAACACCTGATGAGACGGTGGTGACTCCAGAAATTTGTAGCAGTATGCTAAAAATTGTCTTACCTCTGCATGTTTATATGCCAAATAATTTATTCTTTTTAAGTGATCCATTTGTTCAAGTTCAAATTCTCCATGCCCAATTTTGTTTGTTTTGTGCATCTGTTCTGGTGCATTTTTCGACTGTTTAGATGTGTTAAAATTCTTTAAAATCTACACATGATTTTTGTGATGCTAGCCAAGTGATTTTGACCCAGTCGTTGGTAGGCAAGCAGTTTATTTTGACCCAGGTCGTTGATAGGGAAGTAAGCGGACATATATACTTTTTCTTTGAGGAGGAAATATTCTTGATTTCCGACTCAGTTAAGCAAAATTGGTCTACTTATTCAACAGAACATAAAATATGATCATATTTTTAGACATGAAATTGAAGTAGAAATAGGCTACTCCATATATTTGTCGAGGAAAACGAGAGCGTAGTGTGAAAAATGAGAACCGGGGGAGTTCATGTCATTTTGAAGGATTAGATGACTAATATGGCTCCTACAAGAAAAATGGTCATTCGCGGCATTTTTATTCCCTGCATTTTAATTAAAAAATAAATTCTTTACACCGGCGGTGTAAACATTTGTTTTCTCCAAATCAATTACATTGCGCTACGTTGCAAAACAGTGGTCCCAATTAATAAAATATGGCGACGTGGCACAATATAATTGATTTTGAGGAAATAAATGTTTACACTACCGGTGTAAAGAATTTAATCTCTTTTAATTAATGCCGGAAAAGCCACTATTACTAGCATTTTTAAAAAATGCTAGAAAAAATAATTATTACCGGCGTTTGTTTAAAAAAAAATTCAGCAAAAGTCGAGTTTCCCGCCAAAATAATACGGCCAAACTATAACCAGCATTTTTTCAAAGAAATGCCGGAAAAAAGCTCTGTATAATATAAATATTTTTCATTGTGCAAGGCGACTCAATATGGTGGCTAGCCCAATTGGTAGCCTCACGCATGCGCAAGGCAAAGGTCACGAGTTCGAATCCTGGGGTAAGCAATATATCTCCACAAAACGCAAGTGCCACGTGGCCGCCATGAGGGTGCCACAGAAGTGCCATGTGGCATTTTGTCTTATATGGTACAATTCTTCCCGGCATTTGCGAAATGCCGCAAATGAGTCTAACTATTCCCGGCATTTGTACCTTTACCGACACGCTTCTACACGGCATTTTTTGAACTTTTAACCGTATTTATGAAATGCCGGAAAAAGCAAAATTTCTTGTACTGCGTCCACCAACCTTACCCTTTTTTTAAATAAAAAATAAAAATTCATGAGCGTTTACCAGCATTACGGCATTACCCACTCCTCCAATGAATGACATCGAGTTCTTCCTTTTTTGTGGAATGGGATTGGTCTAACTTATTCTTGAATTGTTTTTCATCGGTTTTCATGTTATAAGTATTTTTGTTAGTTTTCCTTTTTTAATTGTTTTAAGTTATTTATTCATCTCGTCAAGGGAGGTCATAATAATAATAATAATAATAATAATAATAATAATGCATCAATCTTGAAGATATATAATCCAAAAGAAATCTAGAAGTTCTACTTAGCTATTTTGAAATATTTTTGTCTTTATAGAACTTTTTTAATTTGTTCATAACTTCTAAATTTTATACATCGAGACGAATATATAATTTAAAAAAATATGAAACAAAGCTAACAAAAGTTCACATGACTTTTTAGGCTTTTTCTCGAATATTTTTAAATTATTTTTGTGTAAAAGTCATAATTTAAAAAAAATCATAATATTTTTACTTTTTCAATTCCTATCGTCGAGACGAACCAATATTAGGGGTGAGCAAATAATCCCTTAAACCGTGAATCCAATCCAAACCGAATTATTTTGTTTGGTTTTTAAGTAGTGTGGTTTGGTCTTGGTTTTCAAAAAATTCAAAACCGAGTTATATAGTTTGGTTTGTGGATTTACATTAACGGTTGCGGTTTCAAACCGATCCAGGCTGTTTGTAGGCATTTATATATGTATATTTAATTTAATATATATACACCAATAAACATAGGTTATGCCATGGTGAATTGACTTCCTAATTTAGTACTCCACTTCACCGCTACTTTCTTTTACTGCGAATAGTAATTGCCCTAATTTTCTATTAGTTCACGAGTTTTTGGTGATGGTTGGTTTTGATGAGTTTTGGTGATTTCAATAGAATTTTAAGTTTAAATATAAGTTTTGATTTTATTTATCTATGCCATTTTGAGTACTTTAAATCGTGGGTAAAATTGATATTTTAACTTCAAGCAAACCGTGATTCAAAACCAAAACCGATCCGTATCTTAAGGGTCTGGATTTGTTAGGTTTTATGAATTTTATGAATTGGTTTGGTTCTCAAAATTCATAATCCGTGGGTATTGGATTGGTTCTTGATTTATTACAAAACCAAACTAATCCAAACCATGCTCACCCCTAACCAACAATACATAATCATCAATTTTTACCGACCCTAGCCGCAACTGATTTCTTCTTCTCGTTGGACAATAATATGATAAAAAAGTAAGGGTCCTTATAATTCATAATTTTTAGGAGGCCTACAGCGACCGGAATACTTGCTTTAACTCAAGGCCGACTCTGTTTCTAACCCAATGGGGCTGCAGGAGGAGGCCGTCCCGATTTCTCTCTCTCTCTCTCTCCTCCCTTCTTTTTTCCTCCCCTTTCTCTTTCTTTACAGCGTTGTCTTGCTCGCATTTCTTCTCTGTCGTCTCCTTCTCCACGTTGTGCCTAGCTCCTTTTTGTCTCTATTTTGCCTGCCGGTATGTTACTGTCTTCGCAATTTCCGGTAGTTCTAACGACTAGGTGGGGTGGAGGCAGGGGGAGGTTGGCCGCGAGATCTCCCACCGATCTGCTCCCAGGCATGATCATTATGGGCTTAACGGCATGTTGCAGGCGTATCATTTTGCTGGTCGGGACCCTAGGCGTTTGCAATTCGGTGGTGTTGGGGTGTTATAGTGTCTTGGGTGGCGTCATGGTAACGGTCAACAACGGCGGATGGATATGCTCAGGTGCTAGATCTCAATCATTCGTGAGGCTGGTTTGGCGGCTTCTCGGCGGGCTTGACTTGGGGTCCAGCATCTTGCGGGAATCGCGGCGGTGCAACCTGCTAGTGTCGTCGTATTGTGGGGTTTGTACACGGTCTCGATGAACGTCTTGGGCAATGGCTGGTTGCCACTGGTGGTTGAGTTGGCAATGGTTGGGCTTTAGGTGCATGTGCGGCGGTGACTGATTTGCTGTTTTGTTTAGGGTTAGGATTGGGCTTTGCCTTTTAAGTGTATTTGTGCTTGAAAGAAAAAAACGGATCCCAAAACCAAGAGAACAAATTAACCATAAACCGCCAAAAAACTCAAAATTAAAATTCTAGCTACTAGTTGGTCGAGAACTTAAATATTTGATTCCTCAGTCAAGATGGACTTAAAAATGGGACAACAATTAATTCAGAAAAAAAAATCTCCAAACAATTTATTCTTTTTAAGTGATCCATCATTTGTTCAGGTTCAAATTCTCCATGCCCAATATTTGTTTTGTGCATCTGTTCTGGTGCATTTTTTTACTCTTTTTTTTTTTTCAATCGATTGGCATCCAATTTATTGATCAAAGCAATAACGGAAAGTCAAACGAGGCTTCTTGACAAGCCCAGTCCAGAAAATTTCCCTTCTAGGTTGTGAGGATTGATCAACTAATAAGACATATTTGGCTTTAACATGAGCCACCCTAATACAAGTACACAGAACACAAGAAAAAGAAACAAAAGAAACTACGGGAACATATATAATTAATAGCATCCTTAATGATCACGGCCAGGCAGGCTCTGGCCACTTGACACCCTTGTAGCATCAGAATAATAGTTTTAGCATCTCCCTCAATAACATAATTTTCTACTTCAAACTTGTTCGTCATATCCGTTGCCCATCTAAAACCCAGGGCTTCAACCATTTCTGCATGCCGAGCTCACATTAGAAACCGGGCTGGCAACCATACGCGGAATTGTACTACGTACCCGTATGATTTCTAATCACCAGACCCATTCCCCCCGCAAACTCCCCCCCGCCCCTAGCTGCATCTACATTGATCTTGAAACAGCCATGGCTTGGGGGAGACCAGGTGGTTGGTGTTGGTGTGGGTGTTGGACGCGGATCACTAATCGATATCCTTCCATATATAATAATAGGGCGCAGAATTCGTTGAAATTATTGACTGCATTTGTTGGGTCTGGAGTGCCACCATGGATTCGGTTACACAATTCCACTTCATGTGACCGCTCTAAAAACAGACTTGTGGGTGTGATGTGGAATGCCATAAAAGACTTAATTGAAGCCTTTGCTAACATCAATTGGTTTTAGAAGAGATGGTTGAAAGCGGTTCGACAAGTGGTATCAGAGCCAGAAAGTCATGGGTTCGAGTTGCGGGAGTGTCATCGTGAGAGAGGGATTGTTGGGTTCGGAGTGCCCCCATGGATTTGATTACACAATGCTACTTCCTGCGCCTTCTTTAAAAACAGATTTGCGGGTGCGATGTCGAATACCATAAAAGACTTAATTGAGTCATTTGCTAACATCAATTGGTTTTAGGAGAGATGGTAAAAAGAGGTCCGACTAGTGATATCAGAGCTAGAACGTCATGGATGCGAGTCACGGGAGTGTCATCGTGAGGGAGGGATTGTTGGGCCCAGAGTGCCCCTATGGATTTGGTTATACAATTTCATTCCCTGCAACCGCTCTAAAACGGACTTGCAAGTGCGATGTCAAATGTTATAAAAGACTTAATTGAAGTATTTGCTAACACCAATTAGTTTTAGGATAGATGGTAGAAAAACAGTCTGACAAGCGGTATCAGAGCCAAAAAGTCATGAGTTTAAGTCACAGAAACGTCATTGTGAGGGAGGGATTGTTGGGCCCGAAGTGCCCCCATGCATTTGGTTACATAATGTCATTTCCTGTGACCGCTTTAAAAACAGATTTGCGGATGCGATGTCGAATGCCATAAAAGACTCAATTGAAATCCTTCCTAATACCAATTGATTTTAGGAAAGATGATGGAAAACGGTCCGACAACATTGGCACAATCACTGATTCACTAACCCAGTTCCATCCCTTGAAACACCCATTCATTCCGAGCTTTCCAGATATTAATTCCAACATATAGTCGCAATCAACCCGAGCACATCAAAAAGACTCCAGCATTCTTCCACATATCGCTAAACTGGGTCGACGATGTAACCTCTCGTCTAAACCGCAAAACCCGCAATGGAGGGGAAAGATTACATTATACACTTTTTATTTGGATGTGTATCTGTTTACACCCGTTTTTGGCACGAAACCTTGGGCTAGCACTGGAAGGCTATTTAATTAACATTTAATTAAATTGAGCCAGTTTTTATGAGTTGCTCGGGCTAAAAAATTGATGGGTCACATTAATTTTGTAATTTAGAGCAAGACCCAATTAATTGAAGCACAAGTGAAGCAAGATACACCGGGGGCTTCTTACTGGCTGGCCCCTTTTTGTCTCTACATATCCATCCAGCCCTACCCCATGTTAACCCCATTCCCCACAAACCCTGTTTTAAGTGAAGTATCCAAAATAAACCCGCGCACCCCTTATATATTAAAAAGTAAAACCTGAATATTGACTTTTCTCCCATCCTCATCTTATACGGATCAAGATAATCGGTATTGTAGCCCCCCATCTCTCTCTCTCTCTCTCTCTCTCTCTCTCTCTCTCTCTCTCTCTCTCTCTCTCTCCAGAAATGGCCTACGCCACCGCCTGCCCCGTCGTCTCAGTCCAAACCTCCGACTCCCACATGTCGACCGACAAGGACGCTCTCCCCTTGCCCTCCGTCATGATGGCATTGATCCGGTCCGAAATTGTCACCCATGTCCACTCCCTGGTCTCCAAGAACAGCAGCTAGCCCTACGTCGGCAACCAAACCTCCGCCGAGCCATGGGACATTGGCCGCACCGTGGCATGAATCCAAGGGTTCCCGGTAACGGGACCCATCGTGCCAGCCAGGGAGCGTTGAAGAAAGAGAGAAAGGAAAAATACAAGTATTTAGCGCAACTAATTTGTCGTTACGTTTTTTTTTCCAAAATGTATTCATGAATTACTCTTTGCTGGTTTTATAGGCTTGAAATTAAATCACGGATCTGTGATCTACTTTATACATGCAGAATTGTTGACGGTGATTTTAATTTTTGGTGATTGATTAGGTCATGCGCGATTTTAGATGGGGTGTTCTGTGCAGACCTCTTTTTTTTTGTGAATTCACACATTTTTATTTTCTTTTGTGTTGTAAATTCTTTTTTTGAAGGTGTGAATTTTTTTTTTTTGAATGTGTGTTTTTTTTTTAAGGTGTGAATTCTTTTTTTCCTGAATGTGTGAATTCTAAATTTGGTGTTGTGAATTCTGTCTTTTTCAAAGATATGAATTCTACAAAAGTATATGAAATTATGGGGGGGTGAATTATGCAAAAAATGGGGAAATGACTGTTTGTAGTCCTAAGAATTCACTTCCAGAATTCACACTCACCAGAGGTGTACCGGGACTGAATTCACACTAACAATTCACCAAGAATTCATAGTTTGTGAAGTGTACATGGGTGTGAATTTTAAAGGGGGTGTGAATTCTGCACAGGGTGTGAATTCTGAAAATGGTGTGAATTCTGCACAGGAGTTTGAATTCTCAGGATGTGAATTCTGAGGGGCGTGAATTTTGCACTTGTAAATTCTGTACAGGGGTGTGAAATCTAGGGTGTGAATTCTGTAAAGGTATGTGAATTCTGAAAAAATCTGTAAATTCTGAAAAGATGTGTATTAAAATATTGTGTGAATTTTGGGTGTGAATTCTGCAAATGAGTGAAAATTTTGTAAGGTGCGAATTCTAGAGTGTAAATTCTGTAAAGGTATTGCTTCGTTCGCTCCGATGATAATAATAATGCGGAATAATACCCCAAGCGTAGGGCTTAACACGTCGGTTGAAGCATAATAAACCGGAAATCCGGGATCGTACCCAAGGGAAATATTATATGGCTTGGTCGGATTTGTAGATGCAAGTAAGGGCTTTCGGCCTTTAGACGGCCAACTTTGTTTTACTTTGAAAGGTGGAAATAAAAGGGCTAAATTAAAGCGAATTAACTAGGGAAAAGATAGGCTAGGTCTAGGAATTATTAACACCCAAGACTCGAGCTAAACTACACTCTTCACCCAATTACACAATTTAAGATACTTGATTAAAGTTCTCAAGTCGGAAAATCGAATGATTTGAGAACCAAGCTAGCTCTAGAATTCATTTGACAAATACCTCGTGCGAAAGAGCTCTAAGCATCTTATGTGGTGGGTAGTCGACGCTCCCACCTACACAAGATCAAAGAGGTTAACACCTCGGTGATTTATCAAACAAACCCGAACCCCACATCAATTTTCAAATCAAAGTTTGAAGCTTTATTGGGTGTAAAATGCAATTTTCGCCCGGGCCATGAGATGCTAATCATCCCATGACCTAACCCTTGAAACTACTCACCCATATCTAGAGAGATAGGAGCAAGCAAAAATCTAGCTACCATAATGAAATAACAAGACTTGAATTAAACTAGAGACTAAGATAGATCGGGAGAAAATAAACAACTTTAATTAAGGCAACAATAACAAAAATTAACAACTAAGGGCAGAAAATTAAAATATAAGTGCTGGAAAAATGAAGAACAGCAAGAACAATTCAAAATGCAAATTGAATCTAATTCTAGATCTAAAATTAGGTAAGCAAATCTAAGTCTACTTGTTTGTACAAAATAATGACAAAGGCTTTTATACTCCGAAGGTCCGCGCCTGGAATATTCCCAAGATGCTCAGAAAATCCGCTCTTAAGCCCCTCGGCATCGATGGCAACGGCCTTAGAATGCTCTACTATGGGGTTCGGCATCGATGGAAGATGATTTGTCCCATCGCTGCCGAAGTGGTTAAGGGGTATTTGCCACTAAGGGGCTCGGCATCGATGGGATGTAAAAGTTTACATCGCTGCCGAGGCCAATAGTGGGTCATTGCCTTGGCCGCCTTCCTCTTGCTCGGGCAAATCTGCTTCTTGCTCGGGCAATGATGGGTTCTGCTCGGGCAACTCTGCCTCTGCCTTGGCCATCGGGTTTCTGCTCGGGCAAATGAGTTCCTGCCTTGGCAACTTCAACTTCTGCTCTGGCCATCGGGCTTCTGCTCGGGCAAATCTGCTTCGGCTCGGGCGATGACAGGTTCCGCCTTGGCAAGTCAACTTCTGCTCGGGCAAAACCTTGTCTAGTGCAACGAAAGCTCCCTTTTTGGCGATTTACCTACAAAATAGGACTAGACACTATACGAGCAAACAACGTTAATAATAACTAATAAGTAACTAAATTTAACTAAAACTAAATACTAGCGCACCCTGCATTACATTCTCGGGTGCTTATCAGGTATGTGAATTTTGAAAAAACAGATGTAAATTCTGAAAAGATGTGTATTGAAAAATTGTGTGAATTCTGGGGTTTGAATTCTGCAAATAGGTGTAAATTTTGTAGGGTGTGAATTCTAAAAGATGTTAATTCTAGAAATGGTGTGAATTCTTGGAGTGTGAATTCTTCAAAAAGGTGTAAATTCTGGAGGTGTAATAAGTGACAATGACAAAATAATAAAAGCATCTTAAAAAATGGTCTTGTGGGGATAGGAAGACAAAAAAGGGTTGGGATGGAACCCAACAAAAAAAAAGGGACCAACCTATCATTTCTCGAATAATTTTTCTTTGAAGTATTATTCGAAGCACTGAATATGAGTTTTGGCATGTGCTTACTAGAAAAGTGGAATGGCCCACAATGTAGAAAACAGTTGGTTTTTTACTTGAAAGTTAAAAGTCATTATGGACACTTGGCATTCAAAGAGCTATGGAGAGAAGTTAATTTTCAAGAAAAGGGACACTTGTCAACATACAGGAAACCCACTTTCCCATGATTTCAATTTACGCAAGCACTTTTCCACAATTCGAGCCACTCTCTCTCATCTCTGCACCGCCCATTAGCCCACGATGTACAGTTGCATGGGACAATTGGCACAATGGGGTGAAGTCAGGAGATATTCACATGCAAAAACCGTGAAGCCTCTTACCTATAAATAGAGGAACTCAAGAAGAAAAAAGGGTTCACACACCAATCAAGTTCAGCGCTTAAAAAATCAAAGTCTTCCTAACGAAGCAATTATCTCATTTCTCTTGTTCCCCCAACTTTATTATTACGACATAATAAAGTTATTTCTACGTTTGCTCTTCTTTTTGTCACACGGTTGGAAAATTTTAAGTCTACGTTCGTTATGGCAAAACCACGAACCTCATTGTGGCTTTACCCTTTGGGTCACACGTAGTCGCACTACATACAAAGTCAGATCGAGGCGCTCACGCCTTTCATACGTTGGACGACGACAAGTCCTGGCACGCCCACGCTCACACCGCACACACCATTGGATTTTCCACTCACGCCTACCGAACGGAAAAGTGGGAAACAGTATCATATGCACCTCCAAATATTATGAATTGTAGAGAAAATGTTATGAATCGTATTGCTAAAAAGTTACGAATCGTATAAAAGTTACGAGATACACGAAACTGTTATGAATCATAATGAAAATGTTACGAATCATACTGCTGAAAGGTTATGAATTTTAGAATAAAAGTTACGAAACACACTAAAATGTTATGAATGAATCATAAAATAGATGCATATTGTACACCTTTTTAAGATGTGTATATTGTATACTTGCCCGTAAGTAGGGCTGTAAACGAACCGAATCGAGCAGAACCCTGTTAAGTTCGACTCGGATTCGTTAAGGTATGAGTTCGGCTCAGGTTCGTCTCGAGTTTGATTCGAGCCTGAACAACTTGGCTCGAGTTCGGCTCGTTAAAATTTTTCAAGGCTCGGGTTCGGCTAGGTTGGGTTCGTTAAAATACTAGTCTGACTCAAGTTCGGCTCGGGTTTGATTCGAACTTGAACATCTTGGCTCGAGTTTGGCTCGTTAAACTCAAATGAATCGAGCCGAGCCGAATCTAAGCTTGAATTGAGCTCATCAAGACTCAGGTTTGATTTGGCTCAGCTCATTAAACTCAAGCGAACCCAAACTCTCTCATTGATCGCATAGAATTTGGGAGAAAAATAAGTATTGAATTATATATACAACCTTAAAATTTTTTACATTTACAAATAGACCTCTATTAAATTATTAATTAAATTTAAGTATAGGTTCGCGAACCTAACCGAGCCGAATATCGTTAGGCTCAGGTTCGGCTCATTTACTGAACGAGCCTAGAATTGAGGTTCAAGTTCAGTTCGTTTAGCAGACGAATCGAACTCGAACGAGCTCTTACCAAACCGAGCCTCGAACAGTTTGCGAATGACTCAGTTCATTTACAGCCCTACCCGTAAGAGAGACATGCAATATTTATCTCATCCCATCTGCTCCCGGTGCCTTAGTTGGGTCCATATCGAATGACGCCAGCTTGTAAGGGCAGCGTACGTTCATGTTCTCAGTTATCCGTCCCGTAATGGAATCTTACTGGAACCTCCTCTACATTCTCTGTCCCTTCCGTCCCAAAAAGGCTTTGAAAATACGGTTCCACTCATAGGTGTCAATGGAACAATATTTTAGGTGCAATAAATTTATCTAAATTCATAAGTTGTGTTTATGGGTATTCACAAAACATTAATTTTCACCACTATTTTCTAAACTATCCATAAATGTTTGTAATGCTTTTTTTGTTAATGACAATACTATCCTCATTTCCTTTTAAAAATTTAAATTAGGTAGGTGAAAGGTTTTTATTTATTTTTTGGTTGGCTACATGGGAGGGATTTTTTTTTTGGTCGGCTACAAAAAGATTACGTGCAAATAAAAAAAATTAGGTAGGTCATTGGTGCTTGTGTTCTTCTCTTGTTCCCGTAACTAATATATGCCTTAATATTATTTACATGAATCTAAATTTTAAAAAATAAAAACGAGCTATATTTAATTAGAGATCGGGATGGGTACTTTATGTTAGTTGAACTCATTTAATGACTATGAACATATGCATTAGGGGCATACATTAACAAAAGCCTTACTTATGTAGTTTGGTTATAAAAATTCACAACTATTAAATACTTCGTGTTTTATGAACTGATTTTTACGGATTATAAAATTCGTTGTTAGTTTGAGGAGGATAACAATGGGTAGTACCCAACTCCAAGGCGTTTGGTCAAGTGAGCATGAGAAAGTAAATAAATGATTCACCTCCATGAAGTCACATGAACGAATCTCACAGTGGCCAAAACTCCAAATCTTGGTGCAACTAGAGGGTTTGTCTGGTCATTAACTCCAGAGCTTTGGAATTAGTCGAAATAATATACTCATGAAACCCACTTATAAAATAAAATCATATGATAATGGCTAGAGAGAGAGAGAGCAAAAGAGAGAGAGTTCTGGAAAGAGAGAAGGGTAAGGATCAAGATGAAGGTGGGTGGATCCCTGTGATCAAGAACCACAGGGCTCAAGCTAACAATGGAGACAGGACTCTCGAGACCTACACTCTGTTTGTTGACAACATCCCTGAGGACAAAGACCTTCAATGGCTACAACGAACTTTCAATAAGTTCGGAGTAGTTAAGGATGCGTTCATCCCATGGAAGAGAAGCAAGCGCACAGGTAATAGATTTGGCTTTGTCAGATTTGACTGTCATATTTCGGCTTCCATGGCAGTCTCTAGGTTGAATGGGCTATGGGTGGAGGACAAAAAGCTATTTTGTCAAAGAGGCTTGCTTTGGTCGGATTGTGAAGCTGAAGGAACCTAGGACCCATGAAAGGAGAGAGCACCAACAGACTGATCATGGGAAAAACAAGAAATTTGGTCCATCTGGACAAGTATGGAATAGCATGGCTCATGGCAGATCATTTGCCCAAGTGGTTAATGGAGAGTCATCCAAACAACCCAGCCCCATTCTTTCGTTGCAGATCAATCCTACTGGGAATGGATGGCTCTTCCGGAGTGCGGTGGCGGTTATGCGTAGTGTGGTCCCGTTGCCGACTTTGAGGGCAAGTTGCGGGTTGGAAATGGATATGGCTACTCAATTTAGAGCCTTAGGGGGGAGGTCTGTCTTAATAACATTCCAAAGCCAAGAAACGAGGGATGTTTTTATTAAAGACCCGTGGATGGAAAGGTGGTTTGAAGTGGTCAAACCGTGGAGCGGAGAACCAGCTAGTCATGAACGTTTTGCTTGGCTGGGTTGTCAAGGGATCCCACTCAATGCATGGGATAATACCACGTTTCAGCGAATCGGTGAAATATGGGGTCATTTCATATCAGTGCATGAGGAAACATTGAGAAGTCTATACTTTGCTCAGGGGAAAATTTTAATAGCTACGGAAGAGAAATCAAAGATAGAACAGTGGATTCAATTGGTGGTGCAAGGAGTGAAATATGATGTTTTGGTGAAGGAGATTTCTTCTTTTGTCAATCCTGATGAAACTGAAATTCCAAGGCCGATGATTCTTGCTGCTCCAAGGCCAACACCGAAATCGCTGGAGAAGGTTGGCAATGGCTCTGGTGCAAAAGGGGTGTTGGAAGAAGATGATGATGTGGAAACAATTTCAAAGGGGCCAGCCAATGAGAAAGGCGGGGTAGGTGAGGGTGCAGGGGTCTCTGTCTTTGACTCTGCTATTGCGTATGGGAAGGAGAAAACTGAGGCCAGGGTTGGTGGCCCAAAGCAGCTGACTGCAGGAGAGCATTTAATGTGTGACAATAGGGATATTCAGTCTCATTCAGAGGATTTTGAATCCTTGGTGGAAGAATCGGTGGGTCATGATACTGTTTTGGGCCAAGGGGCCCACTTGGACTTATTAGTTCCCAACAAAGCCCAAGAAAAACCGCAGGCTCGTCTTAATCTAATGGATGGGCCGGTGGGCCAGTCAGGAGCAAACAAGAAGATGGGTTATGTCCAACAGAGGCCCTCTTTAGTGGGGTTTCGTTCTGATAATCCTCAGCTGGAATTGACGTCTCCAGCCATGGAGTCACCAGAGGAGAGCTCAACAAATCAGCCGGTCGTGCGATCGTCTCAACTGCCCTGCATTAATCTTTTGGTGGATCTAAATAATACGGAATGCAGGAAAAGAAGAAGAAGACAACTGAATAATTTGTTGAGGATCCGTGAGGATTTGGACCGTGAGCTCAGTTCAGCGGAGGAGTCTCAATCGTGTTCAGAGGATATTAGCCAAGTCAGCCCGTCGATTGTTAACGAGGTCAGAGCTACCATGGCAGTCGGAGGTGAGTTGGATATTAATTTTATACCTGATGATAATGAGACTTTAAAGAGGATGATTGAACTGGAGGCTAAGGAATACTCTCTAGTGAAGGAGAGGGGTGCCGGGAATTAGTGCATGTAACTAATTCTGTGGTGAAGTTTGAAAGGTTTCTTGTTTTTATGCAAATTATAACCTGGAATATTAGAGGATTGGGGAGCATTGTCAAGAAACGTTTTCTGTCAAAACTTATTAAGAAAAGCAAACCGGACATGGTGTTTGTTCAAGAAACTAAACTGGAGGCAGTAGAGAGATTTGATATTCAAAAGATATGGGGTAGTGCTAATATGGAGTTTGCTTGTTCCAATTCAGTGGGTGCTTCGGGGGGTCTTATTAGTATTTGGAATAAGGAGTTTTTTACTGCTAATAATATTGTGGTCCATAGATTATTCATTTTGATGAGTGGGTTGCTGTATGATGAATTCCCGTGTACGCTTGTCAATGTGTACGCTCCAAATGAGGCAGTGGCTAGAAGAGTGTTATGGGAGGAGTTATTGGTGCTTAAGGCAGGTTGTAATGGTCCATGGTGCCTGGGAGGGGATTTTAATGAAATTAGGGTTATTAGTGAAAGGGTGGGATGTTTACGGATTGAAAGGGGCATGAGAGAGTTCTCTGAGTTCTGTAACAACATGGAGCTGATTGACATGCCAATGCTTGGCAGGAAATACACATGGACAAACTACCAGAATAATGCTATCCATAGCCGGCTGGACAGATTTTTGGTTTCCCATCAATGGCTTGAAAAATACAATATTTTGCAATGGGGGCTGCCGAGACCAATCTCTGATCACTGCCCAGTAACGATTAGGGATGACAACAGGGATTGGGGTCCTAAACCATTTAAGTTTATGGATATTTGGCTCTCTAACCCTAAGTGTATGACTTTGGCCAAAGAAACATGGAATGAGGTACAGATAGTGGGGTGGGCCGGCTTCATTCTAGTTCAAAAATTGAAGGCCATCAAAGATAGGTTGAGAGTCTGGAATAAGGAGGAATTTGGGGATGTCAACTCTGCTCTACAGGAGAATGAAGCTAAACTACATCAGCTCGATTTGGTAGCCGAAGAAAGACCTCTTGATCATGATGAAAAGGCCCTCAGATGCAAAGTAAGAGCAGAATACTGGAGGCTCTATAAGCTTTCAGAATCTTTATGGAGACAGAAATCACGGGTTAAGTGGCTAAAGTTGGGGGACAAGAATACAAGGTACTTTCAGATCGTGGCGAATAACAGATTTAAGCGGAATATGGTAGGTTCGGTCAGAATTAATGGTAGAGCCGTGGAGGACCCCAATGAAATTAAGGAAGCTGCAGTTGTCCACTTCCGAAGTAACTTCACAGAGGAAAGGAAGATTAGACCGACTTTGGGGGGACTTTTTCAGAGATCCTTGTCCGGCGATGTCACCTTGCATTTGGAAAGACAGTTTGAGGAAGGGGAAATTGTGGCTGCTCTAAAAGGGTGCAATAGCTTAAAGGCTCCGGGCCCGGATGGTTTTAACTTTTCGTTTATCAAGAAGGGGTGGGATTTCATGAAGGACGTAATTATCCAATTCTTTTCAGAATTTCACAGGAATGGAAAGCTCACGAGAGGTATTAACTCAACCTTTGTTGCTTTAATTCCTAAGGTTGATTGTCCTACTTCTTTTAAGGATTTTAGACCTATTAGCATGGTGGGGAGTGTTTATAAAATCCTTTCCAAAGTGTTAGCTAATAGGATTAAGGAGCATCTTCCTGTTATCATTGGTGAAGCCCAAGCTGCTTTTGTAGGGGGTAAACAAATATTGGATGGTGTTTTGATTGCTAACGAGGCTATTCACTATTGGAAAAATTCTGCTCAAGGAGGTTTAATTCTTAAATTAGATTTTGAGAAAGCGTATGACTGTGTGAATTGGGGTTTTCTTTTGGATATGCTTAAGAAGGTAGGTTTTGGGGAGCGGTGGTGTGGGTGGATTAAAGAATGTTGTTCCACAGTTTCTATGTCTGTCTTGATTAATGGATCAGCTACAAGGGAGTTCCAAACCCAGAAAGGATTGAGACAGGGGGATCCCTTATCACCCTTTTTGTTCAACATAGTAGCTGAAGCACTCAATATCATGCTGGAAAGAGCTCGTGCGAAAAATATCATTAAAGGCGTAAAGTTGGGGAACAATGGAGTAACTATTTCCCACCTACAGTTTGCCGATGATACGATTCTTTTTTGCAACAACGATCTGGAGGAAATGGGGAACATTAAACGAATTCTTAGGTGCTTTCAATTAATGTCTGGCCTAAAGATCAACTACTCTAAGAGCTCCATTTGTGGTATAAATGTTCAACAGGAGGATATTGAAGCACTTGCACATGTGATGGGCTGTAGAGTGGAGTCTTTGCCCATTAAATACCTTGGGCTTCCGTTAGGTGCTAATCCAAGGAGGGTCAAAACGTGGGAGCCTGTTCTTGAACGGACTCAAAAGAGGCTAAGCATTTGGAGATCGAGAACCATCTCTACCGGGGGAAGACTTACGCTTATCAACCATAATTCTAGCACTCTGCCGATTTACTACATGTCCCTATTCAAAATGCCAATGGCAGTTGCAAAGTCGCTGGAGAAATTACAAAGACAATTTTTTTGGGGCGATACACCGGACAAAAAGAAAATGCACATGGTGAATTGGGAGAAGATTACTTTGAGAAAGGAAAATGGGGGCTTAGGGATCAAGAGATTGATACAACAAAATTTGGCTCTTCTTGCTAAGTGGTGGTGGAGATTTGGTAGTGATAGAAACTCTTTGTGGGTAAAAGTTATTCGTGGGAAATATAATCTGGACCGGAGGAGCTGGCTTCCATATACACAAGGCTCGGGTTCGATTTCTAATGTATGGAGGGACATATGCTCAGTGGGAAATATTGATTCGGCCTTGGGATTTTCTCTCCGGGAGGGCTTCAAGGTGCAAGTAAACTCAGGTCATGATACTCTATTTTGGGAACATAGCTGGTTGGGTTCTACTACGCTTAGAGAGGAATTTCCAAGACTATATCGCCGGTCCATGCAACAAGATGTGGTTCTGAGCAATATTTGTGAAGGAAGAGGCAGTGGAGATTGGAATTTGCAGTTTAGAGGAACGCTTCGTGTCCGGGAGAATCAACAGTACGAGGACTTAAAACAAAGACTGAATGGTGTGACATTGGATCCCTCAAAACCAGACTCGCTTCAGTGGATATGGACAGCAGATAAAACCTTCTCGGTGAAATCGGTTTATAGGCAGTGGGAATCCCTTACACAGTCTCCAAACACTCTTCTGGGTTTGATGTGGAGGAACTTGAGTCCTCCTAAAGTGGAAATTTTTTCATGGATGGCCACTCAAGATAGAGTTGCAACTCGGTCGGTACTTGTCGATAGGAATGTAATTTCTGAGATCCACTTGGCAGTGTGCCCATTCTGTGCTCTTCATGTGGAAACCCCTCAACATCTTCTCCTACACTGTCGATTTGCGTGGGTAGTATGGTCAGGAATTCTGGAATGGTGGAACCTACAGTGGGCATGCCCATCTGCAGTAGCAGAGTTGGCGCTTTGGTGGTTTGGGAATAGGTTTCGCAACTTGGAGAAAGCTACATGGGAAGTTTGCTTTTATGCAACTCTTTGGTCCATCTGGTTAACAAGGAATGATTATATCTTCAACGGAGCAACAACCCAGGCTTCGGAAGTGGTGGATTTAGTCAAAACTAGAGTAGCCATGTGGATGAAGGCTAAGTTTGACATCAAAATTTACACAGTGGAGGATTTTAAAAGTTATTTGGATGGGATACGAAAAGTGAAGGTGTAGAGTAAGTATTTGAGGGTGTTTTATCCAACTTTGGTTGGATAGATCTTTGTACTTTTGGTTTCCTCATCGATGTACCCTTTCGAGTTTAATAAAAAGTTTCGTTTGCTAAGCAAAAAAAAACATAAACCCACTTATTTGGGAAATAGTAAAAGTGAAGTGTTGTGTTTTATTACGTTAAAAATTCTATGGTGAGACCAAAACACCCATTTACTTCTCCTTGCTTCCATTTTGATTTGTGCTCCCTTCAACATTTTTTCCATTTCCGTTTCAGATTTTTTGTCCCCACCATTTGACCTTCTCTTGTAAATCTGGAGGGGGAAGAATTTACATTATACCCTCTTTACGTAATTATTTCTTCTTGTATATTTTTGTGGTAAAATAGTACTTTGGGCTGAGAGTGGATTTAAAAAATCCATCACAACTTGAGGAGTATTTTAGCCTGGCCCCATAATCCTACTGGATTATTTTTTCCTCTTTATTTAATTTTTTTTGACTCGTTAATTTTTTGTGGATTGTTTGTTCGTCTCAACAAAATGAATCAAAAAAAACTAAAAACATGAACCATACTAACAAAATTTGATGAATAAAGAAAAAAATAATCCAAAAAATCTGTTTTGTTTGAATTATCTTTCTTTAGAATTTTTTTTAAAGGTTTTGATCACAAATTTTTACACTTTAGATTTCTCTATGCAAGACGAACCAATAATCTAAAAACAATTGACACAAAACTAGCAGAGGAGAAATTTTTTTTTGAATAAAGACAAAAATAACCCAATTGGATCACCAGGCCAAAACAGCCTTATAAAATAATATTATCCTTTTGATTTGATGTGTATTTCAATTTGATGTAAGGGATTTTTGTTTGTTATTTTTATATAAATTTTATAGTATGCTCGAGGGTGGGAATGATATGAGAAGATTGGGCTTGGAAGAAATATGATTTTGTTGTTTAATTGAATTAGTTCAAGTTAGGGGGTTTCTTAAATGCTAGAAACTGGATATTAAATTAGGGTATATTAGTCCAACAATCAAAAAGTTATAATCTTTTCAAAGTTGTAATTAATGACTTGACTTTTGGGTCTTACATTTTCCGTAAAAGTGGAGTCAAATAGATGAGTAAATATGTTATTATTATATTTCCCAAAGGCACACATTAACAAGACCCTTAATTTATGGGTTATTTTCAAGGCCAATTCTAACCGATGCCCCTGGGGCACAACTTTGAACTTATTGAATGAGGTAAAAGTTGATATTCACTAGAAAGAATAATTAATGACTTAGATTGGTAAATTAAAGAGTCTTCTAATTAGTCTCATTGATGACCGAGTAGTATCAAATAGGGTCAAATCTACCCTTGTTACATGAGTTAATATGTTATTATTATATGTTCCAAAGGCACACATTAACAAGACCCAATGGGACTAATTAGAAGACTCTTTAATTTACCAATTAATCTAAGTCATTAATTATTCTTTCAAGTAAATATCAACTTTTACCTCATTTAATAAGTTCAAAGTTGTGCCCCAGGGACATCGGTTAGAATTGGCCTTGAAAATAACTCACAAATTAATTTCTTTGTTATTTCTTCCGACCGAAAAAGACCGTTACATGAGTTTAAAATTCTTACCTCATTTTTTTTTTTTGGGAATGGGAATGGGATTGGTCTAAATTTACTCAAACCCGCAAGAGATCTCAATTTTCAATAGGCCGCACAACATTAATTAGAGTTATGTCAAACCCGCAAGAGATCTCAATACTTTTTAGTACTTAATTAATAGAGTTATAAAAAACCCGCAAGAGATCTCAATTTTTAGTAATTAATAATAGAGTTATGGCAAACCCGCAAGAGATCTCCATTTTCATCCCGATCGCACCATCCGCGGGACATTAGCAGTTCGTTCTTTTTTTGATAACCTGACATTCGGGGTCAGCTTGCACTCACCTCGATAGATTCCGGAGCCCTGGAATTAACGATTAAAAAAGTATGAACTTGATGCCATTCATTGGAGTAATGTCGTAATGGTGGTAAACGCCGATTTAAAAAAAGAAAAGAAAAGGGCAAGGTTGGTGACCCTATTCGTCATCTAATCCTTCAATATGTCACATGCGTTTACCTATTCTCATTTTTCACACTGCTCTCTCGTTCTCCTCCGCTAATATATGGAGTAGATATTTGTACTTCAATTTTATATATTTTAGACCAAATTTACTTGACTGAGTCGGAAATTAATCTAGCCCATGTGTCCTCCTCAAGAAATTAAGAATATATATATATGTCCATTTACTTCCCTATCGTATTACTTGAAAACGTGTGGTCAAAAGTACAAAATATGATATTTTATACTTGCAATTAAATTCGCAAGACGATCATAAGATCTGACACCATCTTAATATTCCAATGTCCATATATCTCCCAAATATATATGCTACTATCTATATTATAAATTAAACAGAGCGATTTTTATTTTTTTTTATTTTTTGCTCGGCAAACGAAATAATTTATAAAACTCGACCGGGGTACATCGAGGAAAAAGTAAAAAATACAACCACATCCAACCGACAGTTGGATGTCCACCTTAAACTATGTTACAATTTTAATTTTCGGATACCATCTAAGAAGAACGTGAACTCCTCAACAGTGTAGACCTTGATGTCAAACTTCTTCTTCATCCACATTGCAACTCTAGTTTTGACTAGATCCCCCACCTCCCAAACTTGTTTCGAAGAGTTATTGAAGATAATGTCATTCCTTACCAACCATAGGAACCATAGTGTTGCAAAGAAACAAGCTTCCCATGCATGTTTCTCCAGGTTGTAAAATCCATTATCAAACCACCAATTCCCATGTCTATATTCTACGTGAGACGTGCGTGCGAAATTCTTAAAGAAAAATTTGGTTTATTTTCCTAAATATTGGCCAGTTAATAAAAAAACTAGAAAATATGATCAAATTAAAAAAAAAACTCATTCAATCCTGTGGGCAAAATAAATAATATGAAAAAAACCCCTCATCCGACTCCATATTGCCCTGTAAGTGGAGCAGCACAACAGGTCCAAGTATAACTTAAGGAAACATTCTCTTAATCGGACGGCTACAATCTTAACGTGATGGCGATCAACGGCTGTATAAGTGTTTATGTTTGTATGTGTAGAGACAGAGCGATTTTTGTCTACACATACAAACATAAACACTTATACAGCCGTTGATCGCCATCACGTTAAGATTGTAGCCGTCCGATTAAGAGAATGTTTCCTTAAGTTATACTTGGACCTACTGTGCTGCTCCACTTACAGGGCAATATGGAGTCGGATGAGGGGTTTTTTTCATATTATTTATTTTGCCCACAGGATTGAATGAGTTTTCTTTTTTTTTTTTTTAATTTGATCATATTTTCTAGTTTTTTTATTAACTAGCCAATATTTAGGAAAATAAACCAAATTTTTCTTTAAGAATTTCGCACGCACGTCTCACGTAGAATATAGACATGGGAATTTAAAAAGACCACTTAAGGAGAACCGGGAGTGTAGACATGGTTGCTAGAGATACGAATGGAACTATAATTGGTGAAGCTATGAAGAACTTCAAGGCTATATATATTTTCTCCCAAGTCTATCCCGATCGAATCAAAGTGGAAGGTGATGCAAAACAAGTAGTTCAAGCGCTGGCGGGAAGGTAGTACTGTGTTTACGGACTGTGACTCGATCGTCTTGGATTGCATTCAACGTAGTTACTTCTCTTTTTTATTTTTGTACGTCTTTTTTCACATGTGAAACGAGACTGTAACAGGATAGCCCATTCTGTGGATGCTCTGTAAGATGCTAGGACGACTACCTGGAGGGAGGACTTTCTCCCATGGTCATGTTATGTAGCTTCGAATGATGTTCGGGCCCTTGGCATCACTCTATTGCAATAAAAAAAATTCTTCCTCGAGAAAATTTTTTTTACTTTACATAGTGTAAAAAAAAAAGTCTTAAATTAAATTTTTTTTTTTTTTTTGGAAACGGCAAAAATATTGTTAGAAAAACTCGATAATTGGTACATTAAGAGAGAAAGAGAAAGGGGAAAAGAGGGGGGAAACTTCCAACAAGAAGTCGAGAAGAAAACGAAAACACAGTACAGCAGGTCCATAGCAGTCCCGAAACCTATCAGAACCAAATCATGAACAATCGAAAAGTATGTAAAGCTTCCATTCACAGTCCAGTTAGAGACATCCTGATCACTGCCTCATCATCTTGAATATTATCACCCCATTGTGAGTGACATAGCGCATCAGAAGCTCCAAAAACAGCAAGCCTAGCTAACACAGAACACATCAAATTGCCATCTTCAGCAGACAACAAAATAGGTGGTAGGTGGGAAAAAACGACAAAACCATTCCTATTATAGCATGCAGCTGTTAGCCCTCTAAAGCAGAAATCTCCGACACAAGTATCTCAACCATAAGTCTTATGATCTTTCAAAAAAAAAAAAAAAAAACCATAAGTCTTACATTTAAAATTGGGACTGGCATGATTTCTTTTTTTTCTTTTTTTTTAAACAGAAGCACAAGTTGCAGTCATTAAAAGCTGTTATGTCATTTCTGTACCAAAAATATAGTTTATAAAATAAGGAATTAACTATTATTCCGAAGAATAGAGGTTAAGTCCAGGATCGATCGTAGGGAGTAAAAGCTGAGTTGCAGTAGTTTCAATTAATTTCTAATTTAATTCGGAAGGTAAAGATCGAAGTTGGATTTGAAAAAAGAAAAAGAAAGAAGGTTAAGGTTGGCTTTGCGGGCTCTACTCTAGTCTTGCTCTAATGATCGAAAACGTTCACTTCGTAAAACTCGTCAAGTAAAAAAACTATGCAAAAAATCAGCTCGATCAGGTATCATTAAGTGCTTGATTGCATTCAATTAACTTACTTCTCTTTTTTATTCTTGTCTTTTTCACATGTGCAACAAGACTGCAACAGGATAGCTATTACACAAACATGGTGCACCATACTGCACATTATTTCCCTTAAATAGATCTCTACCATTCAGTGGCACATTATTCAAGACACAATTACAGATTACTTATTCTAATACTAAATACTAAAAACGAGTCTCAAAACTCTATCCACACCGACAATTAAATTCGGCACCAATTGCTAGAGATTTAGACACAAAGTCGCCTTAAGGTCTATCCATCAGTCCCCGGCAAAGCCAGTCACCGGCACGCTCCTTACAGTGACTCAACTGTCATCTACCATCTGGTAAGAAAAACAAAGTCTATAAATAGCAATACGAAGGTTTCTATATATGTTACGTACTTCCTTATGTTCAGCTCTCGCTCGTCCAGGTATCTACAATACACAGCAGCTTCCACTTTATTCCTCTTGTATCAGCTTAGCAAAAAAAAAAAAAAAAGCTTCCACTTTATTCCCATCTCTCTCTCTCTCTCTCTCTCTCTCTCTCTCCAAAGAGGCGGACACTGGGTGCCCGGCCCTTCACCGCTCCAAATATTTTCGCTATTTTTTGATATATTGTGCGAAGAAAATTAAACAATGGCAACGTATATATACACCACTTCGTCTCTTGCCAAACCTAGAAACTAGTAATATTATTTTTAAACTGTATTTCTGTTATTAAAGTGAAAATGCACATGATTCAGACCCGTTAATATAATTTTGTTTCATGCAAGTACTTCAGCTACCAAGAGAAAGGGGGGAGAGCCATTGAATTGAGTTCGAAAAAGAAAACATGTGGAAGCTAAAGGTTGCAGAAGGCAAAGGGCCATGGTTGAATAGCACCAACAACTTTGTTGGTAGACAAATTTGGGAGTTCGATCCCGATGCTGGGACACCAGAGGAGAGAGAAGAGGTTGAAAAAGCTCAAGATGACTACCGGAAAAATAGATCTCGGGTTCGTCCCTCCGGCGATGTTCTCATGCGAATCCAGGTATAAATAAAATCTTATGAAAAAGTTTGTGCACACAGAGTATGCAATTTCGGACACAAATTTGTATGGAACTGAACAATGCATGCACGTGAGCTCTACAAAATATTGATGTGTAGTAATATTGATCAAATCTTAATTCCTTAACCATTATTTTTATAAAATAAAAAGAAGTGAATGTTATCTATCACTGAAATAGTTAACCGAATGTCTATCTATCACTGAAATATTAATTTGTTTTGGGTTTCTTGGGCTGGGCCTAGCCCACTTTGGTAGGTTATATAGGTTCTCTTTTTGGGAAAATGACGGCCCAAGACGCGCTTTAATAATTAATACCCTCAAGAACATGCTGAGAACATTTGTTAATGCTGAAAATGTCCTTGGCGGGTATTAATTATCAAAATACGTCATTGGCCGTCATTTTCCCTCTCTTTTTTGTACTTAATTGTAAGATCTAAGCTTTGTAAGCCATCAGGTGTTTTTGGGCTTCATTGTATTATTTGAACTTTTAGGCCTTCCAAATATTGTGGCATTTACCCCTTGGATGTATTTTCAACCTTTAGTTGGAACTCCCCTTCCCCTTTTCCCTTAATAAAATGTTACTTTTGCCGATAAATAAAAAGGTTTTGATGTTGTTTGATTCACAAGCTTTAGTTCCACAAAATTTAATTTCTCGGGAAGATATATTTCTACTAATAAATTCTTTTTGAAATGTTAAAATAGTTATTGGAGAGGGACCCAACTCGTAAAATGGCTTTTGAGGACTTGGATGCATCAATTTCAACTGCTTAGAATTGAATATTTGGGATATTCTTAGACACAAAACAACAATTATATTGCGTGTTTCAATTTTTTTTTTCCTTGCATGGAAACAGATTATGTTTTATTGAGATGTAATAGGGTCCGTGGACCAAATATCCTAAATGGACTGATTGGTGAGGCATTGAGGGACAGGAACCCCCCAAAGTTTCAACCGAGCGCCTAATAGGACTTTTCAGCTAACGAATGGGCTGCCCTATTACAAGTACGTTTTGCAAAAACAAAAGTAAACGATGAAAAAGAGGAAACACATTTCCGACAGTCTACTAGTAATATACATAGAATTGAATTCTGTTCAAGAAAAGAAAATTGAAGATGCGGAAAATTCTAAATCGTTTTCTCTCATCGATTTGCATGTCTCGATAAAACCAACGACGCAGCTTAAAAAGGAAAACAGCCACATCGATCTGAGCATACCACCGGTGAGACTGGGGGAGAAGGAACAAGTGGACTACGAAGCTGTTACAACTGCTCTCAGAAAAGCTGTTCGATTGGATTGTGCGACTCAATCAAAAGATGGTCACTGGCCAGCTGAAAATGCTGGCCCGCTTTTCTTCACACCTCCCCTGGTAAGTACTTCTGCTAATAATGTTCGGGGTGGCTCAAAAGACATCAAAAAAACACCCTAAATCCCAATCTCATAGTTTCCGATCAAATTTTTATGATCCGAACCGTTCAATATGTACAGAATGTGATTTTAAGGGTGCTTACGAGAAATTAACAAAAAATATGACTAGGAAGTGCTTATTTTGAGTAGTTTTTAATTGAACCGTTCATCAAATCTGAACTAAAAACAGCTCAGATCAAGCATTTTCCGGTTATTTTTTTTGGTAATTTCTCGCAAGTACCTTTGAAATCATATTATGATTACATTAAGCAGCTCGGATCATTAAAATTTGATCGGAAACTATGAAGTGTTTTTTTAGGTGTCTAATTAGTTGTCCCCAAAATCGCTCCGAATAATGTTAGTTAGTAAATTTTTTTTGCTTAAGAAAATAATAATAATAATGTTACTTCCTATGGTTTGCAATGAGGAAGATCCTCTCATCAAGTCCCTTTTGAGAGATCGTCTAGTTTGGCCCACATGAAACTTTTAAGGCCTTATCCCAGCCTACTTCCATGATTGAGATAATTTATTTTTTTAATAATTCTAGTGACACATCCATACTTACATGAGTGGTGGGCCCCATACATACACAAGAGTGTAGTGTGTGTGGGACCCACCACTCATGTGAGTGGTGGGTGTGTGTTTGGGTGTGAATTTGGGTGTGGTACTAGCACCACTCTTTTTTTTTTTTAGCCTTTATTGAGAACATCAAACACACCGACTAGTATATTTATCGGAGATCGGTCATATCGATGTGGCAAAAAAAAAGGGTTCCGATGCAGTATTTCAAACTTTATAGTTACCATTTTTCACATCATATATGCGTTTCGGAAAAATGACAATTTATATCCGATGAATATGATTGGGGTGGCTGATGTATGCGACAAGGTTTAAGAAACTTAATGGTCCCGATCATTAAAGCTGGCAAATCCAACAAGAGCCCCAAAAGGGGCTAGACTAGACGGTCCAGTCCCTTTGCCGAAAAATTGTGAATAACATAAATGATATTCCATTTGTTTCAAAGGCACCCAAAATGGATTTTCTTTTTTTCCGTGGAATTCGGTTCCTACAAAATAACTGATATCCGTCAATTAATCTTTTTTCTAGTTGACAGTATGATCCTGGATGTATACAGAATTGAATCATTCATTTACAATTTTCGAAAAAGATTTGCGCATAATTTGTTTCAATGTTTTCTTCCTATTTAGAATAATTATTAGATAGAAACTAACATAGCCCAATTATAATTGGTCGATGGTTTCCTCTAATTTTCCCTATCTATTGGAATTTGCAGCTCATTTGCCTTTACATAAGCGGAGTAATCAACACTGTCTTAACAGCAGAGCACAAGAAGGAGTTGATTCGGTACATTTACAATCACCAGGTATATAGTTGGGAAATTTCAAAACAACAATGCTATTGACACAGCAAGAGATGAACAAATCCTAACAAAAATGTGTCAGGAATTGTCTGATGCATGTGTGATATAGGACCCACATACATCGAACATGACGTAACTGTGTTCGGACTTGTGGCGCCTAACTCTGTGCTCGTACTGTAGTTTTATTTCAATAGAGAGTCTTCGGACACAAATCACAGTATAAGGTCCACTCTAGGTTCCACACAAACAATCCGAACCGTTCGCTAAATTTAAAATATATTTTCGAGTAGCTCCGTCAAAATCAGCTCGAACGGATAACTATAAGTGCTTAATCCAATGTTCTAACTTTATATTCAGATTGTAGATCCAAAAATCAGAATGAGAAGTTAGAAAATTAAATCAATCACTTACAATTATCTGATTCAACTGATTTTTGCGTGGTAACTCGAAAAGATATATATTTATTCCTAAGAATCGTTTATATGGGTTTTGAAGTGGGCCTCACACTATAATCTGTGTAAAACATGTGTGCACAAAATCAGAGTCGGGATGTAATTTCAAAGAGCAATGCTACACACATACAAGGGATGCACAAATCCTTGTACAAATGTTTCCAAAATCATCGTCTAATGCACGTGAGTTCCACATAGAAGGTAAATGTGAGACCCACATACATAGAACACTTTCCACCTTCCTGCACATCTGTGCACTTCACCCGTGGCATTTTTTTATTTCAGAGAGCAATGCCACACACAGATCCTGACATATGTGTTTAGAACTGTCAACTGCTAAATGTGATTCCCACTATACGTGTGGGGCCCACACACAGAGAATGGATCCCAAGACACATGTATTCGCTATGCATGTGCACATTCGTTACGTCCATAGCCTTTTTCATTTTGAAAATCCATATTTGTGATCGTCTGAATTCGTGAATGTTTTTACTACGCAGAATGATGATGGGGGATGGGGATTCTACGTAGGAGGTCATAGTACCATGATTGGCTCGACACTTAGCTACGTTGCGTTGCGTTTGTTAGGAAAAGGGCCTTATGACGGAGAAAACAGGGAAGTGGAAAGGGCTCGAAAATGGATACTTGATCATGGTGGCGCAGCTGCGGTACCTTCATGGGGCAAACTCTATCTTTCGGTAAAGCTTACTAAACATGTTTCTCTTAACAATTTGTGGCAAAATTTTACCCCGTAAGATGGGTCCATTTTTTTGGCTTTTTTTTTTTGGTTGATCCAAGAGGAAAAGTAACCACCGCACCAAAAAGGCACATGTGGATACCCCTCTTCCGAGGTCTTACCACACAAGATGTCGAATTAGGCAAACTAATCTCTTTTGGACACCGTTACACTGGAAGTGCCCATTGTGGCCCACTTATCCTTTTTAGAGTTGTCAATTGATTTTAGGAACCAAGAAATCAAAAAGGTCGAGATTTTGAATTCGGAAGCCAAGGGTACGGTGAGGGGAAGGTGTTACCCCTCTCCGCCCAACCAAAAGGTTTCAGTTTAATTATTCCATTGATTTTGCAATAGCGTTTTAATTAGCAATTAAACGGACAAGGGTGAGAATGAGTAATTAATAAAACTACGAAAGGGGGAGGGAACATAGGAAGCATGCAGAAAACAAGAAACCAGAGTCTTTGTCAAACAGAGACTCTACCGATCGCCAGAAATTTCTGGCACAAACGGGGGAGGGAACAAGTAAAGCATGCAGAAAACAAGCAAACAGAGTCTCTATTCGAAAGAGAATCTAGCGATTGCTAGAGCCAGAAATTTTTGGCAATTGACACAACTATCCGTCGATCGCCACTTAAGGTCTTGCGATCACCACATGCAACATATATATACAAACTTGGCGATCATCACAAAATTGTGGCAATCGCCACTCTTCGTTACAACAGAATAGCTAACAATAGAAGAACATCAGAAATTGAAGAAAAAAGTGTGAAGTAAATAAAAAAGACTAGCCTGAAGGCTATATGACGCAGCAGAACTCACAAGAGAGTAGTTAGCGTACTAGTCCAAACGAAATAAACAACTCGTAGCAACGAGCAACCTTGCGCACAAGGAAAAGAGATAAACTCTATCTGCAATATTATTGGTGATAAAAGTTGCTCAAAACGTTAGGTTTACAACCCTTTTATAGAGCGGAACCCGAAACCCTAATAATAATAAGCTGAAAATTAAAAATTCCCAAAATTTAGGGCTTTTCCTAAAATTGAAAACGGGAAAGAAAAATAGGACTTTTCCAAAAAGAACCAACTGAAAAGGAATTACGGTCTAAGAGTTATTAACGAAACAAAAACTTTCCTAAAACGGCAAAATAACGCAATTGAAGGCCTAAACGAAAAAATTAGGCCGAAAAACACCAGGGCTCACAAACTTAAGATGGTGAGGCCTAACCGGAGCATAATAATAAATCAGCCCACCAAGTTTGGGCCTATTCCGAGCTCGTCCAAATTTTGCCAAATCGGGTAATCTAAAATTAAGCATCATTTGGGTTTCTGAGAGTTGGCACGGTTCAGCTAATCATGGAATTGGACCTCCACGTGTTTTGTAGATCACAATATGAACATACCACGTTGTTCCCTCAGTTGCTAAGTATGGAACTTGTAGCTTGGTTCCTAACCCTTTATCGATTGAAGGTGGAAACCCCAATAACTCCTTCAGTTTGTAGGGTTTCGGATACTCTGTGTGTGTTTAGCTTGCTCACTAATTTGCTAGGCTGCGGGGGTTGAATACTCAAGAGAATATGGACGTGTATGACTATGGGTGGATGAGAGTACGTGAATTTGTATGAGAGAGTAGTAAAATCTGGTTAAAAACGTATCAGGAGATGCCTTATTTACAGAGTGAAAGATGTAGCTAGCTTTAGAGATAATTAATAGGAATTAGTGTAATCCACAAATATGAATGAATTTTCATCAAAACTCTCTCTTTGAAGTGTTTGGAGAGTGTTCGACAAGTCGAAACGATCACATTGAAAGAGTTTGGATCTAGATCGAAGACTACTGTGAAGCATAACAGCAATCTGGAAAGCACTGTGCGCAAAAGAATATGGCGATCGCCACTTAAAGTGTCGGCCTCAGAAACAGATTTGTCGATCGCCACTTTGGTTCTGGCGTACTATAACTCTGCACAACAAACTAAACTTAGCAAGCTCGCTCCGGATACTCCTAACTCGAATTTGTGTGTTCTTTGGACTGTTGAAAAGCTTGTGAAGTCTACTTCTAACCTAAGCAGTTTGGAACTAAAATATTTTGCACATCAAAATATAGGACAATTATACCCTCAGTTGGTCAAAAAATTGATTTCTTAGAAGAGAGTTTAGAGGATAAAACGTGAAAGTGGATTGCGATTGATTAGGATGGGTAGTTTTTAATGTCACGGTTACGGTTTCTCCCTTCATATATTAGATTAGATACTAATACATATCTATCTTACGTTTGTAATCTCATTTCGTTGCTTTAAAATCTTAAAATATTCTAACCGTTTTGAACTGCACATCAAACAACAATTGAGCAAATCGGATAGCTGAGCATTGGCACCATTATCTATTTGTCTTTTTGTGACATTGTTTGAAAGAACGTGAATTGTTTAAACATTGTATAAATTCTATTGTACAGATTCTTGGAGTGTACGAATGGTCAGGATGCAACCCAGTGCCCCCTGAGTTTTGGCTTTTCCCTTCGTTTTTACCCTTCCATCCAGGTGAACTGAATATTGAGTCATACTAGCAACTTAATTTAAAGGCACTTTTGTGTCCAATAGAATTCTTTGCAAAAGACTTAAATATGTGTCCGATTCTTTGAAACTCTAGAAGCTTTGTTATGTGGTTTGGCCTGACTTTAATTTCATCCTTTGTGTAATTCAGCAAAAATGTGGTGTTATACTCGGACAACTTACATGGCAATGTCGTATTTATATGGGAGAAAGTCCGTGGGGCCGATCACGGAACTTGTCAAATCGTTGAGACAAGAAATGTACACACAGCCATACGAGGAGATAGACTGGAATAAAACACGCCATAGTTGTTGTAAGGTTGGTGCACGAATTCTCATAGTATTTCGAGCTACATTTAAGGTTGGTGCATACCATTGTTGTTGTAAGGTAACCATGACTCTTCTGAGAAGCTTTCAGAAACGTGTTCGGTACAAATCTTTTTTCGTGTCCGTAATTAAGAAATAATTATCTCCATTCAGATACATGTCCGACACACTTTTGCAATATTTTCGGCATTTATTTGGTGTCTATGACAGAGATATTAATATTTAATCCACACTACTACTTAAACACTTCTAGCATATACATGATCATCAAAAAACCATGTATATATACACAAATTCTTTGTGAATTTCTAACCATGACCATGCCTTATTATTGAAGGGTTTCTCTAGCCCCAGGTCAGAGTCCTAGATTAGTCTAAATTCGTCATAACTTATTGTACCCTGCCTATTATTAATTTATTCTGGATAGGAACGCAAACTCATGCTTCTACAAATATGTCTGCATACAATCATAGGAACGATTAATTTGGCGCTAAATTTCAATGCAGGAGGATATCTATTACCCTCACACATTCATCCAAGATCTGCTTTGGGATGGTCTTCATTATGTGAGCGAGCCGATCATAAACAAGTGGCCATTTTCAAAGATTAGAGAGAAAGCTCTTCGAAAAGTAGTCAAGCACCTGCGATATGGAGCAGAAGGTTCCGGATACATTACTCTAGGAGCAATAGAAAAGGTGAGTAAATGAGTAATACGAACAAGTTAAGGAAGTTTAGTGAATGATTAGTTTTGTCTTGCTGATATGAAAGTTAACCGGAACTCGAAAAGAAAAGGAAGGCCTTCATCTTTTTAATTTCAGTAAGCAAAAATGCCAAATCTCTAGGCCTGGATTATATACAACCGTTTGGGTAGAGTAAATGAATCTTTAAGAAATGAAAATGAGTACAGGTACTTCTCAGTGCACAATGATTTTGCTGCTAATAAGTCCGTGATAAAGTACCACATTTTTTGTAGGAAGTCGAAGTTTCATAATGTGGAACCAACTTTCTAGTGCTAGAATCGATAACATTTGCAAGGGCCGGCTAGCTCCACTTTGCGATCCAATGTGTCAAAGCGTTATAATTCTTATTCGTCTAATTCACAAGATATTTAAGCTTGTGTAATTCATCTTATCTTAACACATAAATAAGGTTTTGTCCTATGAATCTATCTCCATAAAGATGTACACTTCGTTTATTGAAACGCAGAGTTTAGAAATGATGTGTTGGTGGGCAGAGGACCCTAATGGTGATGAGTTCAAGTATCACCTTGCCAGAGTTCCTGATTTCTTGTGGCTTGCAGAAGATGGAATGAAAATGCAGGTTCACATTACAAAATTACTATGTTGTTTGTGTTTGTTTGATCATCTGCTTTATTTGTCTAACATAGTACTGTGTAGTACCCATTTGCTCACTTGTGACTTGGATTGCAGACTTTTGGTAGTCAGTTATGGGATTGTAGTCTTTTGACTCAGGCCATTATAGCAAGTAATCTAACTGATGAATATGGAGATGCTCTTAAAAGGGCGCATTTTTACATAAAAGAATCACAGGTATCTTTCTATTCACTGAAAGACAATTAAAACTTTGTACAACTTCTTCAACTTATTCCTCTTTGGTTACAAAATATGAAGATCAAAGAAAACCTTCCTGGGGATTTCAAGAAAATGTACCGTCACTTTACTAAAGGGGCATGGACTTTCTCTGATCAAGATCAAGGTTGGGCTGTCTCAGACTGCACAGCTGAAGCACTGAAGGTAATTTAGTCTCATTAGCTCCACGACACTATACTTCGAAAGATCACTTGAAATTCGAAAAAGCAATTTTTTAATCAACTAACCTTTCTACAGAGTCTATTACTACTGTCGCAAATGCCACCGGATGTTGCGGGAGAAAAAGTGGATGTTGAACGACTGTACGAGGCGGTGGACATCCTCTTGTACTTCTATGTATGAAAATCATTGTACCTTGTTAGTTTAGACATTTTGGCTAGAACTCTAACTCTTTATGTCATTTAATGTAGAGCTCTGAAAGTGGTGGTTTTGCTATTTGGGAACCAGCAGTTCCACAGCCATATTTAGAAGTAAGTTGTTTCCTTACTCTAAATTCCTATTGTTCTGTTTACACATGTAAAACAGTAAGTAGTTATCAATATTTTGTTTTCTTTTCTCTTGGTTACTCCAAATTACAATAGGCTACACAAATGAGACCTTGTTTGGATTCTGATGGAATGTTGCGCTTTTGTTAATCTAGTTACGAAACAATTCGAAACTTAATATATTGCTTATATGGTCTCTCACCTTTTCCTTTTTGTTCAGGCGTTGAATCCTTCCGAACTTTTTGCAGACATTGTGGTAGAGCGAGAGTATGCTCTTGTGCTACTTCTTTCATTGTATCAGCCCTGAAAAAATTTCAATAGCTTAAACCACTATTATTGACAGCTGCTATATTGGAATTTAGGCACCTCGAGAACACTGCAGCCATAATTGAAGCTTTACTATCGTTCAAACGCTTATACCCTGGGTATCGAGGGAAGGAAATAGATACTTCTGTGGAAGGAGCAGTGCGTTTCGTTGAAAAGAGACAGCAGCCTAACGGTTCTTGGTGGGTTCATTTTCTTTTGAACTAACTTGAGCATATCAGAAATGGATACATGATTTGTATTTTTTTTCCCAGTGAGATGTTAAAATGCAATAGAGTTGTGACTTAACCAAAAGCTGATTATAAACATCGACAGGTATGGCTATTGGGGAATTTGCTACATCTATGGTACATATTTCGCACTAGGAGGGTTGACTGCTGCTGGGAGTACATACAAAAATAGTCAATCAGTTCGTAGAGGTGTTCAGTTTTTGCTTTCCATACAAAATGAGGAAGGTGGCTGGGGAGAGAGCCATGAATCATGCCCATCTATGGTAACTTAACCTCTTCTCATGTATAATTTAGGGATGACAATTTACCTGCACCGTCCCTGCCTTTTAGCCCCAATCCGAGCAAGTAGTTCACGATCCGATAAGCAAACAAGGTCGAGACAGTATTTGCTTCTTCCGACCCATTGTGCGTTGACCTGTCCCCGATTATAAGTGTAAAATACCAAAAGATCAAATTCATTTCTTTTGTTTTCTTATTTTCCTATGGTTTTCACTCTCATCACTCATTGACAAAATCCTCAGAAGAACACAAAATTAGTGCGCAATGAGATGGTGACTGGGGACCCGATTTTCCCAGCCTTGCAACTACCCCGATTGTCTCCGCCTCCGCCTCGATAAAGACGAGGCAAGGACGGGTGCCATCCGAGTCCCGCCCCATTACCATCTCTGGCATAATGTGATTTCAAAGATGCAATATCTAACTACTGGTGTCTATTTACTTATCTCCGTAATTGTTAAAAACAGAAATACATACCGCTGGAAGGAAATCGAACGCATTTTGTACAAACATCATGGGCTATGTTGGGACTTATTCATGCTGGACAGGTGAGTACTTGCTCATTTTGATGAATTAGAACTTCTTTTTTCAATTTACTTTATTTATTGATCTATGAGAGAAACTTATTTACAAAGCTGCTGTAAAGCGGCTTTTTACGGAGCTAAGCGATCTCAATCGTCTGTTTCAATAATCAATGGTTGATTTACGTTTTTAATCTAATTTAATCCAGATTGTCCAAAACACTTTTGGACGGCGGAGATTGCGAGCCTATTTACGGCACTCCGTAAATAAGTTTGTTTTTGTGGTAAATGGGGATTTGCTTGCGTAAAGTGTTTCAACATCGAGCCTATATCATTTTGAGGAAAACCAAAAAATCGCCCCTAAACTTTTTCGTTTAGGAAGGTGCTTAGATACAAACACTTGGCTAAAACTTACCTTTGAAAATCGGCTTTGAAAAGAAAAAATGCCCAAAAGCTTACATAACCCCATACATGGCGGATGTAGAACATTAATTAGGATCGTAATATATCACCACGC
This sequence comes from Rhododendron vialii, assembly GCF_030253575.1. Taxonomy (NCBI): domain Eukaryota; kingdom Viridiplantae; phylum Streptophyta; class Magnoliopsida; order Ericales; family Ericaceae; genus Rhododendron; species Rhododendron vialii. Next base: position 41,317,638 of record NC_080558.1, read on the forward strand.
TCTACAATTGACGTCCACATCAGTGTGCTCTATGGACGTTGACACCATGATAGCCCTTTCTCTTTTGGCTCATCTATCAATGTACTTTAAGCCGAATGATACTAGTATCGATGGATTTTATACCAATGATGATCCGACGGGCACGCAGGGCCCACTTTGGGATTCTTAAAAAAAAATATTGAACGGCTCGGATCGTTGGTGCGGAATCCGGAGTGAATTGATCTGCATGCCCGTTAGTTCATCATCAGTATGTATGAAACCCTATCGGTACCAATAGTTGGGTTGTTTAAGCCTAAGTATCTTAGGGCCAAGAGGTTGCCTCATTTTGCAACCAAAAAAGCTACGTGCACATGCTGTGCACAGACCCCTTTTGGCCTAAATTCTGTAGTGATTTTGGGTGTTTTGTTAACGCCTCTAACGATATCGAACAAAGCTCATTTTTTACAGAGACCTTAAACGACATATTTTGAACAAAATGAGCGGCTTCGATCATCTTTGTGCGACCCGAGGCGGGAGAAAAAGGGATCTGTGCACAGCTTGCTGTGCACGTAGCACAACTCTTTTGCAACTCGGATCGAAATGTGGGGGCTAAATCTAATGCCAATTTATATTGATACATATGGATAGTAACAATGCACATAATTATTTATGTTTCATTAGATTTAATTCAGAGAATTACCTTATTCTTGACTTTTATTTTAACTAGGCTGAGAGAGATCCTACCCCATTGCATAGAGCAGCCAAATTGCTAATTAATGCACAGATGGAAGACGGTAATTTTCCGCAACAGGTAATGTTGATTGCATAAACTATGCAACTAAATTGATTTTTACATTTCCCTTTTATCCAAATGCACTCCTCAATCTTTTTGTTTGCATTCATGTGAATTACAAGATTACCCTTTTATCTGTGAAGAAAAGATTGCGTGAAGAGTGGTTTTGTACCTAGACAAAGACATAAGAAGCGGAGTGCAAAAAAAGTGGAAATCCCAACAAAAAAAAAAGATATTAATTTTTACACTCCCCTTTTACTCAAACAAACCTACAAGTTTGTGGAGGTTCTAATTTGATCAATATTAGCTCTACATAACACTTTCCAAAAATGATTAGTCTCTAAATGAAAAAGAAAAAAAAATACTGGTTCTTATATATCGTGTTCATTATTGGTTGAAGAATGTTCTCGTGAAAATATATAAAATTTATTTATGTTTTTCGGTGTACTCTATGAAAACCCGGTTTTTTTTATTAACAAAAGAAAATTCTAGATAATATGTTTAGAGAACTATTTGGCAAATAGTTCCGGTGTTTTTTTGCAAAAATGAGATTTAAAATATATTACAACTCGATCTTCTCATAAATAAACTTCAAACTAACTATATATCATCGATCGATCTCGCAGGAAATAACTGGAGTTTACATGAGGAATTGCATGCTACATTATACCCAGCACAGAAATATGTACCCTACATGGGCACTGGGAGAGTATCGCAAACATGTTCTTCTCCCAAAAACCTAATCTCGACGGTATAGTATCCGCGTGATTTATTCTACAGTACTTCCGCAATGTGTGTGTACGTATATGTTCGAAACAAAATAGAACACCAGTTGTAATAATTAAAATATATTACAACCCGATCGACAAGGACCGGGTCGAATACCGTGCAATAAGATCCGACGAGTATGGATGTATTTAATTACATGTACTCTATCTTCGTCGTTGTGTTTTTCAAGTAGATTTTAACAGAGCAAAGCAGTAAGTTAATAAAGCATGTTTCTTGTTGGATATTTTAATATTAAATTTCTGTACATTTCTAGTGCTAGCTAGATTTTTACAAGTCGCGTGTACGTCTGTGTTGTAGGCTCTTATCTTCAACTTATTATTTTGTTGCTGACACATGACATCGCATTTAATTGGGTATCCACTTGTAGAATCAAATCTGATCTTGATATAACGACATTTAGTACTTGGGTATCCACTTGCAAGATCATGTCAGATTTTGCAGAGATCATTGCATTTATTTGGGTGTTGAATATCTAAGAGAAAATCTAGCAAATCAAGGAACCAGGGGGCATGCTCCAAGGCACAACACGGTGCTGTCCTGAGTTATGGGGCCCGCTATGGTCTGATTTTGATTGATCGAAAATGTTCATTTTGTAGAGCTCCTCGAGTTGATCTTATATGCAAAAAATCAGCTCAATCGGATATTATTAAGTATTTACTCGGAACACATATAACCTGGGAATAATGGGTTCCAGTGGGAATGATCTAGTGTTTCGGATCCATTTTTTTAAGATAAAGGTGTCCCGATTCAGTATTTAATAATATCCGATCTAGCTGATTTTTTGCACACTTGTTCAACTCTATGAGCTCTACAAAGTGAACGTTTTTGATCAATCAAAGTGAGATCGAAGCGGACCCCACGCCCCCAGGTCCAGCAAATCAAGGGGCGTATTATATCCGGATTATAAATGTTAGTGGATTTAGTCATTAATGGGACAGAAATGATTTGGTTTCTTTCTTTCCCGTATGTCTATATATTCCATGCAGTGAGAGCGTAGGTAGAGCAATCTCAGCAAGCTCTGGTAATGTTGTCACTTTTCTGTTTTCTATTTTCTATTTGTTGAAATCAGTTTTTACTTTTATAAAAAAAAAAAAGTGAAAGCAGAAAACATGTTTGCGTGAACTTATTTTCCAAAAAAAAAAAAGCAAATTAGTTTGTACGTAAACCGGTGAACGGTGACAGATAATAACATCAAATGACCCAACTCAATTAAGCTCAATTGAATATACATTTTTGACGCTCCAACTGACATATATTGTCATCGGATCAATCGCCATCAAATCCATGTATCCACAGCTCAATTTGCCTAAAGATTTGAAAATTTGTTGCCTTCCCTCTCACTTTCTTTAACAAAAAATGCAGCCCACCGGTTCCAAGTTTGACGCGAGTGATCCGCCGACTTCTCAAGGGTTTTGAAAAGGGACGGATCCAGGAATATTGCTTGACGATTTTCTAGTCCTAAATTAATGGGTTGCCCCAAGCATAGGGCGGAGACCGACGTAGCATAGTATCCGGTAAGTCCGGAGTCGAATCCACAGAGACAGTGATGTGTGCTGACTAAAATTTGGATTGTTACTTATTAAACTGGCTCTTAGGTAGCCATCCCTTGACAATCGATTCGGATTAACTAAAATCTAGAAATTGATTGTACTTTCAAATAATTAAAAGAAAGGTACGGTCGTAGGGTTCATAGTACTCGCAACCAATCCAGATTAACCTGCTCCATTCGGTGTTCTTTAAAACATTTGATTTTAGGCTGAAAAAGATCCCCGAAAGATGCGAACCCCTATGGTCGCCATTTACCCATACACAGCGGAGAATGAGTTTTGGACCCCTATTCCCCCGTTTACATGACCTCTGACAATGCCCAGGTTCGTCTACTAGAAGTATTTTACCAATCTAAAATTGTCTTTTTTCATTATTTGAAAATAGGAGCAGTACTCGAACTGGTCATGGCGTACTAATCACCCTACGACCCTACCTATACGACTACTCACTATGCATTGAATAAGAAACGCGAGAAACCCTAGTTTGAAACATACTTCTATTGCTCGATACAGAAAATAAATAAGAGATTCAAACCAAACAAAACCAAATGAACAACTTTTATTAAGAACAGAAATTAAAACGAATTACTAGAGTACGAGTAATTGAACAAAGTATAAAAAAAACTTGGTGGAAAGAAAAACTCCGAACAAAAACAATATTCACAGCAGCAGCCTCCGTTCGTCACTTCCTTCACAGCCGAATTGTGTTTTCCAGCAAAAACCCTTCTGTCCACTTATAAGTATTGCCGTGCAAAAGTTTCCTAAATGAACAATGATTCTATGTGAACCAAAACTAGGGGTGAGCAAAATAACCATGAAACCGTGAATCCAGTCCAAACCAATCCAAACCGAATAGTTTGGTTTGGTTTTTTAATGATGTGGTTAGGTCTCGGTTTAAAAAAAATAGAAACCGCGTTAAATGGTTTGGTTTATGGATTTACGTTAATGGTTTTGGTTCTAAACCGATCCGAACCGTGTGATATATATACATATATATATATATATAATTTGTTTAGATATACTTAATAAACTTAAATTCTTTATCTAATACTCTATTTCACCACCATATTCTTTTCTTTCACTTCCAATATTAATTTCCTAAACTTCCTATTCCTACAATTTCATTACACTAAATATACATGGTTTGGGCTTAGTAAAGTAATTTCCTACTCTTTTTTCTCGGTAACTTATTTTCTAATGTATTCTATTCTTATTTAGTTGGTTGATGTTAGTGAGTTTTGATGATTTTAATATATTAATTTCAATATAACTTTTAGTTTAAGTTATCTATGCAATTTTAAGTACTTAAAATAGTTTATAGTAATGATATCTCAATTTTAAGCTAACCATGGTTTCAAACCGAAGCCAAACCGCCTTTGAATGGTTTGGATTGGTTTGGTTTTATGAATTTTATGGGTTGGTTTGGTTCTCTAAATTCATAATCCGTAAGTAGTGGTTTGGTTATTGGATTACTATAAAACCAGACCAATCCGATCCATGCTCACCCCTAACCAAAACTCTCCAATTCCTTACTATACTTGGCCCACTAATGAATGCTTGAAGGAATTAACTACAATTGAACATCAAACCCAATTTTACCGTGCACAATTAGCCATTACCCCAATGCCAATTAACTTGGTCAATGTCTAGGCTTAATTGAGACGTACACACACAGGTTGTAGACGATCAATTCTCATCTTTGCGGCAACACTCCGTAAGACCATCGAAATTGCATGTTTTTGCACCCATCGGTCTCTAAGGCCTACAAACACCACAAAACGCTAAAATATATCAATTAACAATGTAAACGGACCGACAAAGCGTAGATTAAGTTGATTAAATGAGTGCTCTTCAGCACCTATCACATCCTCCATTTTACACTTTGCTAGTCCCTAGCAAACCAGAACAAATGCAACTAAAGAACACAAATAAAAATCGATAGTTCTTTTAAACCCCCAGGCGGCCCTAGTAGGACGAGTGAAGTCTCGTAAGAGCTTTCAGCAATGATTACCCACAAAACACAGTGAATCCTTTCCACATGAAACCCAAAAACATGTCATACAACTCATTGGTCTATAAAGCAAAGAATGCGCAGCTACCACAAAGATATAAGAAGGCGCAAATAGCTCCAAACGCTATCAAGTCAAGAAATAAACCATGGCACCTAGGTTTAGCATGCGTGTGTGACATGGTCCTCAACTAAAAGTGTGCAATGACTGACTGCTCTCTCCGGACCGAGTCTCGACTTCAATTCTTACAGTGTCATCCACTCACAATTAAAATCACTCGAAACAAGGTGCATAATATGCACTCTCAAGTGTGCGGTTAGAAGTTATATATATGAAATCAAAATACTCGCACACTATGACACGAAAAGAACGCTTTATATAGTGGTCACACAGTCTCAAGAACAAACAACAAAGCAGTGGAACTCTATCTCACATCCTTCAATCCACTTCCCATCACCCCAAGGATCAAATACGACTTTAATTTCGGTTGTAACGTTGGGTAATTGAAAGTGTGTAAAGGCCAGGATAAAACATCACGTGTCTGAGAATAGACAAACAACTTGGAGCTAATTTAACAATGTGTGCCCATTTTTTTCACTTTTTTCAACTCCACCTTATCTCTCATTCTAACCTTTTAACATTTTTCAACAATAAAGCACGATTTCTCATTTTCATCTATATCGGTGCCCCTTTTATTTTTCTCTTTCTTTTGTTTTTTTTTTCTATTTTGTTTTCTTTTTTTTAAAAGAGCACCACCAATACAAGCACAAAAATTCACAATCCATCCAAAAATTACACATTTATACTTTTGCCTTTCTCCAAAACAATATGGAAGGTGAAGCTAATCAAGAAAAGACTAAATATATAATGCTCAAAGTGGCTCGCAAGGGATAAATGGAAAAACAAAGGAACGAACTAGCTCAAACATCAAGAAAATGTCTATAATCCTCTCCAAGAGGTGTAACATCCATGTGACGAACCGAAATCCAAGGGATATTATTATGCATTCAAATTCCAACACTCAACAATCAAGAATAATGAGACCACAACAAATAGACTCTTTCCATGACAAACTAAGAGTTAAAGTGACACCACTCCAATAAAAGATAGGGCCCAAAAGCTCACTAGGGCATAAGTCTCTACTAATCTAGCCATCAAGATTGGTTAAGTCACAACTCACAAGTGGTCAAGGCCCAAATAAACATGACGTGCAATAGTGCTATACAAGAGTGTCATGATCAACTTCTTAAGAAAAGCTAGCAAGTAGAACTACCAAGCCAAAAACAGATATCACTATGGTAAGCAACACACCTCAACTCAATTATCCAACAAGTAATCACAACAAGTGCCAAATCGCATGCAAAAAGAGTCCCACTATTTTTAAAAAATTTCTTTTTTTTAGAATTTTAATTAATAGTCTAAGAAAAAAAATAAACTACCAAAGTAATTCCTCCCCCCAACTTGAACCATTCGATATCCTCATTGAATGCAAGAACAAAAATAGGACATAAAAGAAAAAGAATGGAAAGGTATCATCTCGCAACGGAAAACTATGAAAGAAATACTATTGTGGGAAGAAGACCCCCCAATTTTTTTTTTCTTTTTTTTTTTTTACTAGGGAAGACCCCCCAACTTAAACGAAGTATCCTGCAATGTTAGTACTCACAAAATAATAATAATAATAATAATAACTTATAAAATAAAAGTAGCTAAACTAAGAAAGATAAAAGGAAAAAAAACTATACAAAAAGTTAATAACATTCACCCCCATCACGTGAAATCTAACCATTCATCACACTACGAAGAACAATCAAAATCAACATCTCACCCTACTTCAAGCACTCCATTAAAAATTGTACGCAACCATACCACAAAACCAAATACTTAGAATATCTTAATTATCTTAGCCGCGTTTGAAATTTGAATTCTACCAATTGCATATTCCCAACCAAATTAACTTTCAAATTGTTGATGAGTTTTAAGAAAAATAGATAGTAAACCACATTGAAATTATCAACACCAAGAAAATCAATTTATTCTAACTTAACAATCTTTTACAATGGTGGATGCTCAATAGAAGTGATGACATCAACATCTATGGCTGGGGATATTTGATCATCAAGAACAAGTGGACTTTGAATAATTATTGGCAATGGCTCCTTAGGAGTCGCGTCATAAAAATCCATTTCAAGTGTACTAGAATGCTCTCGAGAAGACTGTTGCACTTTAGGTGAACTAACTATTTCGTTAGATACAAGTGACTTTGGTTGCGAGTTTAGTTTTGGTAGTGGATGGAGAGAGAAATATGGTAATGACTGAAGAGAATGGTAATGATTAAAGAGAGATGAGAAAGTAATAATTGGAGAAATAGGGTAATGATTGGAGAAAGAAATAGGGTAATGATTAAAATCTAAACTAAAACTAAAAACGAAATGGCAACTGGACACTGCCTCTATTGTTTCATCTTCCAATACACAAGAATTAATCACTTGAAAATTTTCAATTTAATTGCAAGAAAGAGAATCAGCTAATTGATCAAAATAAGGCGGCTATATTTCCTCTTTTTCCCTCCCATCAGAACTGGTATCCTCAGAACTTTTAGTCAACTCTCAAAATTGAAATTTTTGGGTTAATTCATCTAGGTAATCCCAAGTCTCTTCAGCGTTTTTATCCAGTAATTCATCAGTGGACGTAAAATTCACCTAGCATGTCTTAGGATTTAAACCATGGGTAAAAATAATCAGAAGACTGCCAAGCTCACAATTAAAATTCGACCAAGAGAATACGGAATTTTTAAATCGCTCTCAACACTGTGACAAAGACTCGTCATCTTGTTGATAGAAATCTAATAGTTCTTGTAAAAGCATATGAGTCTCATATGATGGATTGAAAGTTTTGAAAAATTGTATTATTATCTCACTCCATGTCAATTTTGGACTCAAAAAATTAAACCAATCTTGAGCACTATCACGCAAATATGCTGGGAATACACGTAAAAGAGCCACTTCATCACTAGCAAAAGCTTTCTCAAGGCCATGAACATGCGAAAAAGGATTTTCTAACGCCAAACCATAAAATATAGGAATTGACACTGAACAATCAAATTGGTTTGCATAACCTCCATAGCACATTGCAAAATAAGCCTTTTTTTTTTTCCTTTTCAACGATAAAAAAAATTAAGAAAATAAAGAACTAAAAAGAAAATAAATAAAAAATAAGTACCCGAATTCTTAACATACATTTCCTTTCCCGGTAACAGCGCCAAAAATGCTTGACGATTTCTTAGTCCTAAATTAATGGGTTGCCCCAAGCGTAGGGCAGTGACCGACTTAGCACAATATCCGATAAGTCCGGAGTCGAATCCACAGAAACAGTGATGTGTGTTGACTAAAAATTCTGGTTGTTACTGATTAAACTGGCTCTTAAGTAGCCACCCAATGACAATCGATTGGGATTAACTAAAATCTAGAAATTGATTGTACTTTCAAATAATTGAAAGAAAGGTACGGTCGTAGAGTTCAAAGTCTTCGCAACCAGTTCAAATTAACTTGCTCTATTCGATGTTCTTTAAAACATTTGATTTTAGGCTGAAAAATATCCCCGAAAGACGCGAACCCCTTATTTGCTCCATAACTGTGATTTTCTTTTTACCCATCGATTAGGTGACAGGTGGCAAGGGTAAGATTGGAAAGATGAAAGGTGATCTTGGTCTGCCTTAATAAAGTAGGCTTAAGTTAGTCAAACCTGCATTGATTTCAGAAATTTGAATACAGCATCACCTAAGGACTAAGGATGAGTATCATATGCCTATTGTAGACCATTTGGTTGATGCAACTGCAGGTCATAAATTTCTTTCTTTTATGGATGGATATTCTGGTTATAATCAGATATTCATTGCTGAAGAAAACACACACAAAACTACTTTCAGATGTCTAGGATATATTGGACTATTTGAATGGATTGTTGTGGGCAGCGTGTTCGAAAAAAGGGACGGATCGATGAGCGCAATTTTTTGGCAGATGAGCGCTCAATTCAGAGTCGCCACTTGGGTTTGAAGGTCTGACACCCAAGGAACCGAACTTGAAACGCTCGTTGCGCTATTTGATTTGAAAAAGGTGAAGACACCAGTCCGTCATAACCATATCTGGGTTCGGGAGCCATGTTACGAGAGGGGAAGGGTTTTCAGGCACCTCTCTCGCCCAATCCGGAGATCGGTCTCTACTTATGCATCTGTGAAAATATTTGCGATTTTGTTTAATTAATCAATTCCTTTAGCCATTTAGGGCGAGAGAACAGTTAACCGGAGTTAAAACTGTAACAATTTGCAAGGTGAGATAAAATGGCATGGATGAGTGATGTACTAGAAAGTAAATGAGATAAAACCTAACACTGTGACTGGATATCAAAACAGTGCGTTGATATGAATTTGAAACAAACAATGGCCAACTTACATGCATGGATTTGCCAACATGCAAGTCCACCATCACGTGTCAGACTCACTCCATCGCGCGAGGGTCAATATCCTCCCAGCAGGTTAAGTTTTGCCTCTCTCTGGGCTCTAGAAGGACCAGTGCACAACCAGGGCAAACCAAGCAGTTATGAGCAATTCATATACAATTTAAAGGCTGAAAAAGCCCTACAAATTAACAAAACACCCCATAAACAGTGTGGGGACAAAATAATGGCCTAAAGCCAAGTTACCCGTGTAAGGCCAGCCACTGGTCAGAGGCGCTCTGGCGCGCAAGTGTGGCGCTCCGGCGCGCGATGGAGTCAGTCTGGTGCGCGATGGTGCGCCCCGGGGTGAATTGGACTGAACTAGACCAGTGCTTGGTTTACATGTTTCTGGGTTCTGGAACAGGTCCAGAATAATTTCAGGGGTACTCCATAGCAGCAGATATGCATATTGAACTACAACTAACATTTCTAACAAAGGAAAGCAGTAAACTGGTTGTTATCATGCTTACAGTGATCTATATGTAAGTAAATACATAAAACAGTAGGAAACCAATCCCCACGCGGACCATCGCGCGCAGCCACAGAGTGTCGCGCGTGTAGATGGGTCCATCGCGCGCTGGTTCCTACCACAACGGTTTTCGAACCCTGTCAGCTTTAGGACCAGGACTGGTATTGATTACCAGCCTTGGTCCTGCCAGCCCCTCTCAGGGATCAGAACAGAAAACAGTAGGTATGCTATACCTAAATTGAGTTTGAACGGATGATTGAGGTTTAAGGTTTGAGGAGTGATTGAGGTGTTTGAAAAGATTGAGATGGAAGAACAAGCTTTGTTATTGAATGTTTGTTGCTTGGCTTTGGAACCCAAGGTGTATGGGTATTCTAACCCTTCAATTTTTGGAACCCTTTTAAAACCTTTGAATTTCGTTAACCTTTGAAAAACTTGAACCCTTTAAATGGATAAGCAAATGGGGTATTTATAAGGAGAGAGGAAGGTAGATCTAGTTGGTGTAAGAAGTTGAGTTCAGCCAGTCCACGAGGCTGGCTGAAGTTACTTGGTGATTAAGCTTACCAACCAATAAAGGTGATGGGGACAGGCTTGGTCCGTCGGGCGCGAGAGTCAGTCTGGCGCGTGATGGTTGCGCCTTGGCGCGCAATGGTCAACGGTCAAGCTTTGACCATTGACCACCACCTGGCAGTTTGACCGGCGCACGTGAGAGTAAGTCTGGCGCACGACGGTGCGCCCCGGCGCGCATCAGTACGGTTTTTAGCTTTTGAAGTGGTTTAAGCTAGGTTAAGTTCAAGGGTTTTGAAAACACTCAAAACTCAAACACTCGACATGCCTGGGGTGTTCTTGATCCAATTCATCATCGGGAAATCAAAAACCGAAAGTAACTAATCTGGAAGCCCAAATTGGGGTGTCTACAATTGTAATGGCATTTGGACTAAAGAATACAAATTAGGTAACACCCCTATGGTCGCCGTTTACCCATGCGTAGCGGAGAATGAGTTTTGGACCCCCATTCCTCTGTTCACATGGGCTTCGACAATACCCAGGTTCATCTACGGGAAGTATTTTACCAATCTAAAATTGTCTTTTTTCATTGTTTGAAAATAGGAGCAGTACCCAAACTGGTCACGGCGTACTAATCACCCCGCGACCCTACCTATACGACTATTCACTATGCATAGAATAAAAAACACGAGAAACCCTAATTTGAAACATATTTCTATTGCTCGATACAGAAAATAAATAAGAGATTCAAACCAAACAAAAACAAATGAACAACTTTTATTAAGAACAAAAATTAAAACGAAATACCGGAGTGCGAGTAATTGAACAAAGCATAAAAAAAACTTGGTGGAAAGAAAAACTCTGAACAAAAACAATATTCACGGCAGCAGCCTCCGTTCGTCACTTCCTTCACGGCCAAACTGTGTTTTCCAGCAAAAACCCTTCTGTCCACTTATAAGCATTGCCGTGCAAAAGTTTCCTAAATGAACAATGATTCTATGTGAACCAAAACTCTCCAATTCCTTACTATACTTGGCCCACTAATGAATGCTTGAAGGAATTAACTGCAATTGAGAACATCAGACCCAATTTTACCGTGCACAATTAGCCATTACCCCAATGCCAATTAACTTGGTCAATGTCTAGGCTTAATTGAGACGTACACGCACAGGTTGTAGACGATCAATTCCAATATTTGCGGCAACACTCGGTAAGACCATCGAAATTGCTTGTTTTTGCACCCATTAGTCTCTAAGGCCTACAAACACCACAATTGCTTGTTTTTGCACCCATCAGTCTCTAAGGCCTACAAACACCACAAAACGCTAAAATATACCAATTAACAATGTAAACGGACTGACAAAGCGTAGATTAAGTTGATTAAATGGGCGCTTTTCGGCACCTATCAAATATAGTCTAATGGGGGCACCTGTTAATTATAATAGAGAAAATTCATTTTTTAGTCAATTACAGTAAGATGTACAAAATTAAGTCATACATTACTAACTACAAAAGTTTATAACGCATGCATTAAGTTAAATTAGGTAGCGGATCAAAAAAAAATTAAATTAGGTAAAAATGAGCACAAAATCTCAGACAAAATTTTAAAGTATGATTTAAATGAACATTGACAAGTTTTAGAATGATTGAGCTAGTTTTGTTAATGACTTTATTTTGAAATATTTCTCCTAGATGGTTAAAAATAAAGAGAATTAAGAAAAAAATAGCTTCAAATAGACAAACAACACGTAAATGAACGTGAGAATGTAAGGGCGAAAGTTATGTTTTATGTTCATATTAAAAACTCACATACTAGATTTTAGGGAACAAAGATGGAGGGGAAATAAAAAAAGGACCTCCAGAATTTTATGTTTCTAAAAATAGTGAAAGTGATTACCAAAATTTAGAAGTGGAAGTAGTGCACCAAACAACTTTCAAAGTTACTTTTTGAAAATTCTGAAACATCTAGATTTCAAAGTTACTCAGTTCTCCCCTCCATCTTTATTCTCTCAAATCTAGTATGTGACTTTTTAATATGAACGTAAGAGTCTTGGGCAAAATGTAAGGGTGTTTTATTTGTGGAGCTTTGGGTTCTCCTACTTGTGCAGAGTAGGTCCGAACCAGATGATAAATTATCAGGCTGTTTTATCCTGGAGGGAACAAGTCAGGATTTTTCTACTGCACTGGTGTGTTACCGTAAAGGGCTTGAATCTCTTTAAAGCGAGCGAGATTTCCATGACTCCATCCTGTTAATTTGTCCATTGTATTTTTTTTTTTTTGATTGTAAATTATTCAGATATCACCAACATTTTTCAAGGTGTATTTGTTGTCAAAGCAATGTATCCAAGTTACCAGCAAGTTCTATGTAATCTCTCTCTCTCTCTCTCTCTCTCTCTCTCTCTCTCTCTCTCTCTCTCTCTCTCTCTCTCTCTCTCTCCAAGGACCTGCAGACACGGGGTATAGGGACCTGGAAAGCAACATTTTGAACATCATCCGGGCCAAAAAGACTGGTAAACGTAGGAAACAAATGATGAACTTAATGATTTCTAAACTAGTAGAAAAAAATTAGTTACCAAATGCATAAACAGAACAAGACATTAAGAATGTCAGTCACGGTTTGAGCAATAAAACTAACCAAAAAATCCTAAATACCTGAAAAATAGTACTCCATCTGTCTCTTTTTTAGAGTCCAGTTTCCATTTGGGTTGTCCTTTAATAAATGTCCATTTTGTAAAGTTAGTGGGTAAAAAATGATACATTTTTCATTTTGCTCCCAAAAGTAAATTCCATTTTGAAAAGTTACTGAGTAAAAGTGTAATGATAATGTCTCCATCGAGGGTAAGTAAGGAAAATGGAGGTAAAAGTTGATATAAAATGTGTAATAATGATGTTTCCTTAATAAGTTGGAGTTACGAAGCTGGACACTTAAAAAAGGACGGAGAGAGTATTTAAGAAGGGAAAATGACAGCCCAATACGTGTTTTGATAATTAATACACGGCAAGGACATGCTAAGAACATTTTTTTAATGCTGAAAATGTCCTTGGATGGTATTAATTATCAAACACGTCATTGGCCGTCATTTTCCCATTTAAGAATGTCCGGCCCTAAGGCCTAACTCTTTTTAGAGGCCTCTGAACCAAAAAAAAAAAAATTACTTGATACAATCCATGAAAGATAAATGGATGGTTCAGAGTCACTTCAGCGCCGCCTCTCACTGTGAATATGAGCGTGGAGGGTTTCATGGATCCAATTCATGGACCTTAACATTTTCCAAAAATAATAATAATACTGGGAGAACACATTGATCGAGTATAATAAATCTTTAGATGGTAAGAGCATCCACATTGGTATAATCAAAACTAGAAGGTTGCTAAGATTAGCAATATTTACTCAAAAAAAAGCTCACATTAGCATAATCAAACTTAGCAACATATTAACAACTCATCAAATTTTGACTCTTGGATAATCAAAATTAGCATTCTTTTGCCAATAACCAAATTTAGTTGTCCCCACATTTTCTTAATCAAGTACACCAGCATTATACAAAAACATTCACTCTCTTCCAATTTCAACATGTTTATAAGAAAAATAGTTTTAAAAACTGTTTTTATTTTTTTTGCAAGAACAATTTTTTTCGAAACTGTTTTTTTTTTTTTGGTTGTGAAAACTGTTTTTTTTTTTTTATTAAAAATATTTTTCCCTTTTTTTTTTTTTGCAAAAACAGTTTATTTCAAAACAGTTTTTTTATTAAAACTGTTTTTTTTTTAACTTTTTCCTGAAAACTGTTTTTTTTTTAAATCAAAGTTTTCAAAAAACAGTTTATTAGTTTGAAAATTATTTTTAAAAAAATATTTTCTAAGTCACAATTTTTAGATTTTTATAAGTTGAAAAGGTGATGTGGCAAGTTTTGACTATTCAATTTTGATTGTACCATTGTGGACCTCTACATTGCTAACCTTAGCAATCTCTTAAATGGATAACCAAAAGATGATGTGGCAACTTTTGATAACCTTTTGGTCTCGGGCCAACGCTTGGGTATCAGGTAGTCTTGGAATTTAAGTAATTTTAAGTTCCATTTGCATTTGTCCTTTTAATCTTTGTAATCTTGTGGAGATTAATAAAATTTTATTTTGCCGATCAAAAAAAACTTTTGATTATTGATTTTTGGGTATTCCACTATGGATGCTCTAATGTAACATCATTAATTATTTAATTTTTTTCCAAATATTTCTAGGAGTACCCATGTCTGATCGAAACACTTTCTAAGATAAGAAAGTAGAGCACCAGTATCGAAAGGACAGATCAAGTATACAACTTTATTTGCTTTCATGTATCTTTCAATATTTCCAGGAGTTCTGATGAAGTGTCCATCTTTGACATGGATACTGCTCCTACCTAAGGAGAGTTGGTAGGAAACATGAACATTTACCATAAAAGTGAACAAAAAACTGGGATCAACGGCTGAGATTCAACAAGAAATTGGAATGAACGGCTGAGATTCACACTTGAATCTCAGCCGTGTATCCAAGTTTCTTGTTCACTTTCATGGAAAATGTTAATGTATCTCAACCGTTCATCCCAATTTCTTGTTGAATCTCTACCGTTCATCCCAATTTCTTATTTACTTTCATGGAAAATGTTCATGTTTCCTATCATTTTCCCCTACCTAAGAGGTCATGCATATACAAGCATTACTTAGCTAGGACAGTCAAGTACACAGCGTGTGCATGGCAGTTTAGAACTTCAAATTTTGGGCTCTTGCGTGTAATAATTATTCCCTCCATCCTTTTTTTAGAGTCAAGTATTCAATTTGAAGTTGTCCCTTAATAAATGTCTATTTTGTAAATTTGGTAAGTAAAAGTTAATACATTTTTCATATTACCACTAAAATTAGATTCTATTTTAAAAAGTTTAGTCAGTTAAATTGTAATATTAATGTCTCCATAGAAGGTTAGTAAGAAAAGTGGATGTGAAAATTTTAATAATGATGTCTCATTGATAAGTTAGAACTATGCAACTAAACACTTAAAAAAGAACAGAGAGAAAAAATTCAACAAGTTGCATGAAAATAAATACCGAACGATTCCCATAGCTAAACTCCCAAATAAAATTAAGCCAAACACATAGCATAACTTAAGTGCCAGAATGTATTGCCAACATGGCAGGAAATTGTTTTGGTTCAAATAGAATTAGTAACCGGCAACCCACACAACATGAAAAAAAAAAAAGAAAAAAATAGTATCTTTTTTTTTTTGCATCCAGACATTGGTGCTCATCAATTTTCCATTTTGCTGCATTACAAAAGCAGCTGCATGGTATAAAAATGTAATCCACTGGGGTAATAATAATATATATTACTAAGAGATTAGGCAAATAAGGAACAAAAAAGAGAGGAGGATATTCTTTTGAGACCTCCATATCCCATAATCAACTTGAATCAATGCAATAAGTGTAGCTGCATGATTTCGTATATTGGTCTTCAGAATAACATTGGCCAACCATTTCTTGCTCACAAATGTGACAACCACGTGGCTACGGTAATTGCATCATTTCCAACTTTTTCCGTAGGTGATCGAAACACAATAGAAAACGACCAGCTTAATGATGAATACTAGTCTCAAGTAGTGGAACAAAATGAGCCGAACAATACTGTCCAGCTTGGAGAGAAGCTAGACTCACCTAAATTGTTATCTTTTTTGGAAGTTGAAACACTTGATGCCATAAGCAAAGACGAAGAAGAAGACTATGACCCAACAAACATGGGCCACTGCAACTGCAGGTAGGAAGTCATACTCAAAACCCCAATAATACTTGAGAAATAGCTTCAATTGCACATCACCCGCTCCAGGGACCTCAAGCAAAACGTCCTTATCACCCACCTGAGAAGTCACTAGTCCATAGAGTGTCCATGCCATCGGAGAAGCCCAGTAGTACCACCTCCACCAGATCGGGATTTGCTGCAACAGTCCGTTAAGGAAATATTGGATAACACATCAAAGGTATAGTACAAATTTACAATGATATTACAGATAAAGCTCTTCCAGAATCCACTTACAATGGTTTGTTTTTGTTTTGTGAAAATGGTCCACATCAGAATCTTTAAACAAGAACTTGCTCAAGAATGAAGAATGATTTAGTATTGTATTTGTAGAAAAAATACTGGCATAGGAAGAACACAATTTTGCATTTACTCACAGAATTTTTTTTGTACTTTCGGTTTTGTAGACCTTTTTCTCAAAATGAAACACCCTAAATTTGTCTTCAACGGTCTTTATGGAGGACAATATGCTCATCAAGAATGAAGTGACAACAACATTTCTTGAATTACGAGCCACCATAGTAGATGTTGTGTGATAAGCGGAAGACACAACGTATCTATCACGCAAAATCAATCTAGAACAAGAACAATAAGATGAACGAAAGGAAAGCAAGAAACCAAGCACACAAGAACACGAGAGATTTACGTGGTTTGATACATAGGCTGTGTATCTACTCCACGGAGGAAAGGGACGAATCAATCCACTATACTCAATAAGGATTACAAGTTACGATCTCCTCACAAGTGTATCTCTCCGTCTCTCTTGGTTTTTCTCATTAAAACAAGATTCTACCAACCTTTTTTCTCTTAACCCCTAGAGACTGCTGAGAACACATATTTATAGAGCAACTCACAGGCCCAACTGACCCAATGGGCCTCTTCATTAAATTGAAGCCACACACGACAGTAGATGCTTTGGTTTCCAACCTTTCAATTTCGAAATAAGTAACTGTAGTTCAATCACATCATTCTGAACAAATGTTTTGCAATATATTCTATGAAATAAATGACAGTTTCCACATTTAGGAACTTAGGCTCTGTTTGGAACCTAAGGAAAGGAATGGAAAAGAAAGGAAAATTAAAAGATTCTCCCTTCTATTGTTTGGTTGGAAGAGAAAAAGAAGAAAATAACAATTTCAAGTTTTGTGAATAGTAAATTTTTCCTCCCATTTTCTTCTCATTTCCCTCCTATTTTCTTTTCTTTTCCTTTCTCTCATTTTCTCCAAGTTCCAAACAGAGCCTAAAGCTTGAGGAGGTCTTAAGTCGACGTACATACCGGCCTGGGAATGAGGAAACCACAGAATAAGTTCCACAAGCTAAGGAAGAAGATCATAACAATGGCAGCAATTTGGACGTTAGGTGTCAGTGCGGCAACCATCATGCCATACATTGTGAAGTAGATGAAGCACATTAATAGGTAATAGGAGAACCACAAGACTTTTCCAACCTTCCACTCGAACCCAATCATGGAGTAGAGTATAAGAGAGTATACCAATGTTTGGATTGTAACATAAACTACCTCTATGGCTACCTGCATAATTTTATAACAAGAAAACGTAAGAAAAATTAAAGATCCATGTTTTATTAATATTTTCTGCTTTCAGTTCCAGAAAACGCAAAAAACCATTTGGTGAACTATTCCAAAAGTGTTCCAGGGAAGAGGAACACCACAATAACGTTTTTGAAAAAAAATGAATACAGTATTAAAGTTTCAGTTTCCGTTGCAAAAAACAAGGAAACACAAAAGGAGAGACAAAACCTTGATTCCAAAACAAGCGAGCTGCCCGAAGAAAGGTCAATGGTGCCAGAGTGGTGGGAGTTTGGGATGGAATTTTCTTTTACTTATTTCTCCATGAAAACTTGTTTGGAGAAACACTATTTTCTGTTTAGAAAGTAGGACTGCTCCCGGTCTGGATCGGATTGAATCCAATCCTAATCTGCGAGTCACGGTTTTTAGAAAATACAATCCCTGTACGAACCAAAAGTCTCACTGTCTGGTTCCAATTCAATCCGTGTACGAATATAGACTATATCACATCAAGGTAGATACTAAATAGTTAAAATATATTTATAATAGTGGTAAGATTATTCGTATAAGCCTATATGTATGTTTATATATACTAAATATCTCACGGTCCAGTTCGGTTAATCCATGGTTTCAAAATGAAAATCCATGTCTGGATTGCGAGTCACAGTTTTTTAATTTTTATTTTTTGTATCCGTGTCTGGACCATTAATTCACAGTTCCAATTCAAAACATATGGATCGGTTTGGGACCGGTTTCACGGTTCAGCAGATTTTTCGAGCAACCCTATTTAGAAGTATAACCAATATTTGGGAAATGAAAAAACAGTTTCCAAACACGTTTTTTTCTTAGGTTTCAAATACTCAGAATATACAAACAAAGAACATGGCAAAACAAAAAACCTTTAGCAAACTATATCTGCCTGTTTCAAAAGTATACAATGGTTGGTCTGGAAACACGTAAACAAGAACATACAAATTTTCCAGATGGAGATTTACAGTCCGCATACAGATTTTAAGACCTCATTTGAGGCAGGAACGAAGGTAACTGATTGAGGTGAGATGAGTTGTGCTACCTGAGAAAATGCGTAAGGCAACGCTGAATACATCCCGGCTGCTCTTTCACGGTAAAATACGGTTCTCTCAATATTAACAATAGCCTGGACTGAAGAAGCATTAGTGGCTCCAAGGAAGAGAAGAGCAGCATACATAGCTCCCATAAGATTTATCAGATCCTGTGCCTTTGTCCTGTTAACGAAGTTCATGTTTTGTAATCTACATGTTCCATATTAAAATCAAAAAACAAATTGCAGTCTAAAATTTTCAATTTTTCATCAAACAGGAACACCAAACACCCAAAAAAATACGAGGAATAAGGCACTATGCAAACTATGTAATGCTCGCTATTTCCTTCACCCTGGTACAATACCCAGTTACGAAAGGGCATTGCGGTATTGTTTTTTAACGTCTTTTACTTTCCCTTCACAAAAATGCATTTGTCAATGTTTCTAGTAATGTTTTCGAAAAGACATGATTTTTTTTAAGAAGCAGTTCAAAGTAGTTTCAGACCTTTTCGCTGAAACAACCAACATGAAAGGTATAGGTGCTTTGAACTCCTCATTATTTTTCTTTTCAAAAGCACAGAACAATGAAAGCCAAAGAAATGAAAACAATAACTTTGATCTCCCAAAGTGTTCTTGACTATAGTACATCTTCTTTCATGTTTTCAGGAAAGAAGGTAATTCCAATAGTTACTGCAGCCATTGAATGCAAATGAAATTTGAAGACTTCGAAGACTTACATCTGCTGCCCTTTTTTCCATAAAATAAACCCGAATATTGCACCAATAACAATGGTGATGAAGAACCGGATGGCATTATACTGGGGGTTCCTCCAGTAAGACCAGTGTTGTTTCCAGAAACAAGCTTTGCACTGTGTAACAAATGATTGAGAGTACTTGGTCGAAAAGTATAGATCCTCCGATCCCGGAGCCGGAGTACCGAGTTCTTTAATGAGCTCCTGATTTCTCCTGAACCAAGAAAAGAAAAGGACAGTTGAAATAAATATGCAACTATATAACTGTTGCATGGATGCATGTGTGAAATCATTTGCAGGTGTATTTCAAGACTGTTGAACTGAAGAATGGTTCCTACATCAATACATATCACAAGCCCAAGACTGGTTTTCCTTGGAAAATGTACTCTCTCCCTGTCGGTATTAATGTTAATCTATGAGATGCATTTTACCTTTCAGTTGTTTTCCAAAGTGGGAAAAAAACATATGTAATCCTATGTTACATGGATCCTGAAAAAAAACATATGCAATCCTATGTTACATGGATCCTTCATTTTGGCTCAAGTACCCGTGTAGATGTCCCGTATTCTTTTGGACACTCGGATCCTCTAATTGTTAAGATACTAACAAAAAGGGAATATCAAATTAGCTAGAAAAGCGATATTTACCGTTGGTATTAATGTTAATATATGAGATGTATTTTACCTTTCAGTTGTTTTTCAAAGTGGAATTATGTAATATTGTAATCCACTTTGGTCCTTTTTTTTAGTGCAATATGGAAATGTACTTCTTGAAATTAATTTTGTTACTTTTTAGCTTGCATATCTCTGTTATTATCTATTAAAGTATAAGGTTGAGAATTTGTTACCATGTTGTTGAGTGAGGGGGGGAAGGGGAAGTGTTTAGGATGTTAATCTAACCCTAACACACATGTACATATAAGTAATATATAGTGAAGAGCAATATGATACAAAGACCTCACTACCCCTCACTTTATTCTAACGATACCAAACATTATTTTTACCAAAGAAAGAGGAAACAGAAAACATAAAGATGTTAAGATCATGAAGATGCAAATCCACAATAACTAAATGAGTATCATGAAGTAAGCATCCATGCCAATATAGGCTCGTCCCCAACATTTCCAACTAGATGAAGTATAATAAAAGAGTCACACACATATTTATATGGATTTGCCACAAGTACAAGAAGGAAATTAAAGACTCCATCTAATGCCGTGCAAGTACATGAAAGCTACATATTCATTATAACTCAAAAATCAAATTCTGCTTACTGATAAAGGGAGGAGTTGGCATATATCTCAGCAAAATCAACATTCAGTTGAGTCTCAACCGTAGGAGCACTAATCTCTAACATCCATGTAGCAGGATTGTAACCATCCTTAATCTTGGGCACACCTGGGACAGCCTGTGACAGTTTACAATGTCAATCTATCCTAAGTTGTTAAGTAGTAGAAAATTTGCTATTCTGGTAGTTTTAATTTGCAAGCTTTGACTATCTCTATATAAATTTATTTCTCCTTTTGTTGGGCACAACCGCACAAGCTTCGACGTCAAAAGAGGAGAAAGAGGAAATAATTTGCAAAGGTTCACTTCATGATAGTTTAGCAATAAAAGGTAATTATGGTATACAGAATGTAGTTTAGCAATATAAGGTAAAACTATAAAACCATACATTTTGTGTACAGAACTATGTGGGCTTTTGTTGTTCAACACCACAGCCACTTTCATGTCGGATGACTTTTACGCATGAAATTTCTGTGTTATCCTTTCTCATAACAAAGGCAAACACTAGCATTAGGAAAAGATTTACTCACTTCAAAATATTCTATAAGCTCTTGGGATTGGCGACCTAGAGGTCCAGCATAAATGACTTGGCCTCCTCTCCTCATCAAAAGTAACTGCAAGCAAGCACTATCATTAGTTGCAATTTAAGCTGCACAGATATGACAAAGATGCTGGCACGGAGATGGATACAACCATGGGACACAATGCCGCCCTAAAGGTGTGGACACAAACACAACGGGGAACACAACAAAATAGTTAAGGGAAAATTTTTACATATCTATAATTGCTATTCATATGAAGATTGTCTAGAAACAACCAAACGACATATCATAATTTGCTATTCGTACCTACTTTTATTATTCCATAATTGTACTCGGGAAATTAATTCTTAAAATTATGACAACTCTGCCATGTTCCCATCTGTGCCTTAACTTGGGAGTTGGGACACATAAACACGTGGCATGTCCTCAACATGTCCGATGCATACGGCAACCCCTTCTGCGTTTTGGTACTTCATAGGCTGTTATTTTGCTCCATAAATGGCCAAAAATCATGATCTAAACTAGTTTCACGAATATTATTTAGTAGGAAATTTTGTAAACCTCATCAAAAGCTTCAAAAATGTCTATGCTTGGTTGGTGAATTGTGCACACTACAGTTCTTCCCGTGTCCACCGTATTTCTCACAGTTCGCATAACAATGGCTGCAGCTCTAGCATCAAGGCCCGATGTAGGTTCATCCATGAAGATGATAGATGGGTTAGCAACCAGTTCTACAGCTATCGTCAACCTCTTTCTTTGTTCTGTCAAAAGACCGTCTACTCCCGGAAGCCCAACTAAGAAATTCCTTATCAGGTCAAGCTCAACCAACTCCATCACTTCTTCAACAAACATCTGTCACAAAAAAAGGGGGGAAAAGTCATTTAAATAGATGAACAAACTTCTGCTTAGCAACATTCACGTTTCTTTTTTTTGTAAAACAGAAATATTTGTATGGTGAACCGTTTTTGAAAATGGTTTCGGAGGGATTCCTTTTATTTTTTGAAAACAACTCTGTTTCCATCCAAAAACCACCAAAAAGGGAAATGAGTGTTTTCAATCTTTTATTGTTTTTGGTTTCCATTTACACAAAAAAGGGTAATGGAAACAAAAGACTATGTTAATGAAGGCAATTCCATATACAAATTCTAGGGATGTTTATCAAGTGGCATACCTTCCGTGTTTTTGTGTTCACATCTGAGGAAAGACGGAGCCAAGCAGAGTATAGAAGAGACTCATAAACAGTAACATAAGGTGAGTGAATGTCATTCTGTTCACAGTACCCGCTAACCCTAGCAAATGTTGCTTGGTTCTTCGCGTAACCTGAAATGCTGATAGTTCCTTCAATATACCTACCAGTCTTCCTTCCGGCCAACACATCCATCAATGTGGTCTTTCCAGCACCACTAACACCCACAAGTGCAGTCAATATCCCTGGTCTGAAAGCACCACTAACATCTCGCAACAGTTGAAGACGATCCTCCTCAATCCCTTGCTTTTTCATTTCCTTGTTTAAGAGAAGTAAAATTTTCAACTCAATTAAAGAATCAAGTAAAACTTATCATCAAAGTGAGAAAACATCCAACATAAAACCAACTGACAATGACTTTAGAGGCTGTTCATACTCATATACTAGTATTCGGGGAGATAATTTACTGAGGTGTGACAGCTCTAACATTCTTCTGCATGAGCAGTCCCGCGACTCGCACGTGAAGAGGTAACTAAAGGAACCATAACATAGGATCGCAACAAAACAAAATTCACTTTGGCAACAAAAAGGATGGGTACTCAATATAAAGATTCTTGCCCACACACAAAGCCTTTGAAAGCCTAGCGCAGCAGCGCTGACACTAATTTTTTAGCACATAACACAAACTCAACAAGCAATGGGTGGAAAGGCCACAAAAGTTCATATATAAGTTCTAGAGGTGATTATAAATTTATGTGGGACAAGCTATACATAAAATCATATGTCAATGAGATTGATAACGAAGGCAAAATTCCATTTCTAGACTAGCTAAGCTATGTGCTAGATAAACATGATAAAACAGATAGATGAGAAAATCCTCAAAAAACAGAATAAAAATAAAAAAACCCAAACGATAAACCAAAAAGATGTGAATTTAAGCACATCATGACAAGCCGGATTGAACGAGCGACTTACAACGGGCATATCCACATAGTAGTTGACATGATTGAATGCTAGTGAAAGGGGTCGAAAGGGCAAAACCATTCCTTTTCTAGGTGCATGATTACTCTGTAAAGTATTTCTTACTGCCATATCAACACCTGTAACCATTCAAAAGGTTTCAGAATTTAGACCATTAGAACATTGTTTACTATAACAAGGAAATAGCCATACCATAGCCTAGGACATTTGGCATCCTAAATTTATTTCTCATTACACATGCAACGCAACTGAAATCAGCATGAGCTTCAAAATGAAAAGGAAAATGGACACAAAGTCTTTCAAAAACATACAAGTTGAACTTCTAGTCTATGTTATTTTGTTTGGATCATCTGAGTGACATAACTAAGAACTCCGGTGGTACAACCAGTAACTAGTGATCTACATCTTAACTTGAAAAGTATTATGAGGAATAACTAGGTTATAAAGTAAAGATATTAAGGGGCAAACGCAAAGGCTCAAACCTTCAGATGCCATTTGTCCATATAGTGACTTCTTTTTTTCATCATCTTCCTCCAACACTGCAGCTCTTGAATCACCCAGAGCTGAAGTAGAGTATACAAAAACAGGGCCGTCAAGAATGCAGTTCTTTCACAATGAAATGATAACTTCAAACAAAAAAAGAGAACCAAAACAACTTACGATTCAAGTAAGTCAATGCTGCAATAAACAAAACGTTGAAGAGAATAGAAAACGCAACCAGTGCTCCAATGCAAACCCAAAACATGTAATCATCCGTGAAGAAGCCTCTCGACATGAGGAGGACTTTCCCAACCGTAGGTGCATTAATTCGGGGGTCCGTGTTATTCTGCATTCAAAAATATGTTCCAACATTTTGTTGAGGCGACTACATAAAATTACGCAACATTTCAAATATAAATGAAAACGCAGACTTCAAGACAAACATAAAAGAGAACTTACGGCACTCCATCTCTTGTCAAGAAATTCATTCATGACTAATGCATTCTGTCCATACATCATTGGAGAAATATAATAGCCCCATATCATAAATGGCTCAATGTCGTCTGCAAGCACGAAAGGAAATGAATGGTTGTAATGCTTTAATCATCTATGTAGAAACACTCACATGCAAGAATACAAAACTTTTTAGCCAAATGCCAAGAATTAATCAGAAAAGTAATGTACCACATTGGACTATTACTAAACTAACCAAAAGCTTGGTGTGGTTTTAGGAAACAGTTGAAAAGGAAATCAGCAGCTTACTTTTGGCAACAATAAATCCTCCAAGAACAACAATCAGTACCAAGGTGAAGGTGCCTAAAGTGCTAGCAACAACCTGTGTTCTTCCCACCGCCGCAATAAAGCGAAAGAGAGACAGACCCATCTGATGTATACTGAAGAATGCCAAGAACTGACGGAAAAATCTGAATGAGATTGGAGAGTATTTGTAAGTGAAACAAACTCTAATAACATGAAATCATTATAAGGTTCCCTTTCTCAATAAAGGTAGTATAGAAAATTCTAGGTACACAAATTGGAACACAGAGAAGGGCAAACCAATTTCCCTTTGGATGAACCTCAGGCACAAAGTGAACTTCTCATTGCTTAATCTCTGAATTTAGACATTCTGATGCCGAATGTGAAGTGTACATTTCTAATGCAGAATTGAAGTTGGTAGCACTCTTACCTACTCGCAGCAGGAGCAAACCCAATTGTGTAATACGTAAGACCAACCAATATTGCTGATTCCAGGAGGGAGATGGGTATCCGAAGGACCCAAATCGGCAAGGCAAAAGCCCACGGAGGATAGAACAAGGCATCCCTCTGTTTATAGAAGACAGGAAGCTTCAACATAGTCATTGCGAGCTCCGCCATCCCATTAAACATCACAGAGATCAAACTGAAGAATAGAGCTCCAAAAAACTTCCCTCCATCTAGCAAAGTGCCATACGGCATTGTTGTCCTCAAGAAAACAGTCAAGGCTATCAATGCCATGATTGTTATTTGGGTGATTTTGAATATGTGAACAAAAATGTCCCGCTTCATTAAGAGCCACTCTCTATCAAAGCACGCCCTAAAGAGTTCCCGGTTGGAGATCCCATACTTTTCTGTCACCAAAGCAGCCGGGTGGGTTTTTGTTGTATCGTAAGGAACACTGAGATCTGCCGCTAGTTGTTGGCCTATAGGGAATGAGTAGAAGGCCTGTGAGAATTCGGCAACTGAGACATATCTATAAAGTTCGTTCTTTTTGAACCAGTATTGTTCTTGATCTTTCTTCGAAGTTACTTCTTGAAGAAAGTCAGCAACTCCTTTCCTCTCAGGGCATTTGAAACCCATGAACTCAAAGAACTCGAGGATATTATCACGCGGACCTTGATAGACAATTTGACCTTCTGAAAGTAAGATGATGTCGTCAAATAAATCATAAGTTTCTGGGGCTGGCTGAAGAAGAGAGACGATCATCGTCACGTCCATTATATGGACCATTTGCTTCATGCAATTGACAATCTGAAAAGTTGTGGAACTGTCCAACCCGTTCGATATCTCATCCATGAAAAGAGCTTTTGCTGGTCCCACCAACATCTCTCCTGCAACCAGTTAAGAAAAAGTTTATCGGAGGACTTATCACTGACAACTCATTTTGAAACCAAACTAATGAGGAATCAACGATCGAAACTCTTTGGTGTGTTGTTTTGGAAAGCATAGGAAGGGAAACTTTTTGTAAATGTATCGCAAACGAATTCGGAAATTTCAAGAGAGACAAAAGAAAATTGAAACAAAAGAAGTTGTTGAGAAGCATCGTCTGCAAGATATCTAAGTACATGAAAGCCTACTAATTGGTTAATAAGACAAATTGAAATTTATAGCTTGATTCAGTATTTTGTGAAAAGGAACAAGTACAAAACAAAATGCAACTGTGCGATAATTGCCAAGTATTGTCAAAACTTGAACTTCGTACTGACACACTTCTTTTTGACGTAGTTTGTTATTCAACCTTTTTTTTCCCATTCCCACATGCGAATAAGGAAACAAAAAAAGTTCGGCCATTCAATGGAAACAAATGGAAATTTTGTTCCTTGTAGGGAACAAAAACTATATAAATCAAATGGGCATAACAGATACGCGGGAAAGATTTAGGCCTCAAAAAATGTTCAATTAAAATAGCATGGTTCTAAGAATAGCAGCATCTACATCCCAAGTCTCCATATTCAGCGGCATGTAGAAAAACTGAAGTGGTCAAGAGACACTTTATGCAGAAAAGTATTGATAATTACTGCAGCTAAAAACTATTAGGCCTCCAGGAATTAAATAGGACATCAATTAATTTGTCAATATTTAATCGGCTATGTATACCATCCAATGTTAATGCCACCAAAATCATTGACAAATGCTTTGAACCCCTTAGATGATTAATATGTCCGTAATGTTTCAACCACTTTAGCATTTATATGGATCAGAAGCATAGTAAAGGTAAAAGGACAACAACAACGAAGACTGACAGCAGAATATCAACACAAAAACAAATTTGAAGTGTCATGGGTAAAGATTCTTAACAGATGCAATGGGAATCTTCACAATTCACTGGCATGGAAAGGAGAACATATGCAACTGGAAGAAACAAGGAGAAAAAGCTGTGACCAACAAGAACAATATGTGTTTCTTTTTCACAGTGATGGAATCATACCAGTGGTCGCGCGCTTCTTTTCTCCACCAGAAATACCCCTTATCATCTCATCACCAACCAAAATATCCGCACAAATATCCAATCCAAGTATCTGTGATAATTTGTATAATCATAAGTTATGAAATCATTTACTCTAGGGGATTATAAAAGGAGTTCTGCAACAGCAAACTGGATGTAAAAAGACAAATGCTTCAATATTAGAACTGTGACCTTGATAATATAGTCTGTAACCAAACTGGTCTCTTGGCCCGACACTGCTGTGGCCTTCATAAATGCATCAATCTCAGGATCTGGTTTAATTCCTGCATCTTTCTCTCGTCTTGAGAGCTCCACAAGCATTTCATATCTTGTGCCAACCCCAAAACAGCGCCCTGAGAAATCCAATGTCTCTCTCACTGACATTCCCCCATAATGAAGATCCAATTGACTAATGTAAGCACAGGTTCTTTGAGGAACAAACTCATTCAATTCATGACCACAATAAGTGACTTTTCCTGATAACTGCCACATAGAAATGAGTAAAGAGGGGAAATCCTTACACAACAAAAGATACTAACAAACAAACAAAAACATTTAATAGAGAACCATAAACACACCCTTAGGTCCCGATCAAGCTTCCCTGCTAGTGCTAGCAACAATGTTGTTTTGCCTGCGTTTGGTGGACCCAAAAGCAATGTCATCCTGAAATCCTGAAATTAGTACTTTTAAACAACGAGGCAGTACAGTACAGATCAAGTTGCAACCTTCCCAAGATTCCAAAAAAAGAAAGAGAGGTAAAGGAGAATAGTATAAAAACCCAGGATATGCAAAAACAGAACACTATATCCATAAATATTTTCTTTCCAAATACACCACAAAATGAAGCATAAAAAACAAAACATAGATTACTTTTGCATTACTAACCAAAATACAAAACAGAAATAGAACTCACAAAAGAAATTTTCTCGTTATACATAGATTACTTTTGCATTACTAACCAAAATACAAAACGGAAATAGAACTCACAAAAGAAATTTTCTCGTTATACATAGATTACTTTTGCATTACTAACCAAAATACAAAACGGAAATAGAACTCACAATAGAAATTTTCTCGTTATACAAACGACACAAACAACAAAGAATTTTTTTTCCAGGTGGCCACTGGCAATCTCTACATTACCCCCTTTTTTGAGAAACCATTTTTTTCATTACTTCCTTGTCTATCATGAAGAGAAAGTTTCCAACTTGATTTCATTACCGTGATGGTTTCACAATGCCGCTAACATCTTTAAGTATCTGAATTTTTCTCTTCTTAGAAGGGGCAAGCCGAAATAGTCCAAGAACGCTCTTTTGTCCACAACAGCCAAAAATAATAATAATTTGTGTTAGTAATCAGCAAAAAAAGCACAAAAGTTAAGAGATATGCAAGATGTTATATTTATAGTCAATAACATGTTTCACGGAATGCTAAGCAGCACGAAACTGAAATATATAAAAAGAACTTATATTTTTCTCCACAATTAATGAACACCACAATGACTTTTGGGGAGTGATTTTCCCAAAATACAATGCATGTTTTTTCCTTTATTCGGCAGACATATAAGACTTTTGTATATTGCACAGAAGTTTATCGAGAATGAATAAAAATGTAAGGGCAGACTTGTTCTCTTACATAATAAGAGCAAAAAATGAGCACTTGAAAATCATTTGTATAGTTCTTTAATTATTTACTCCTCAATCACAATGAAAATCCATGATTCGTTTTCCAATTAACTCCCATTGTACCCATCCAGAAAATTTAAGAGAAAGAACAAAAATTCTATCATTTTACGAGAGCAGGGAAGCTGCCAAACCACAAGCAAGAATTTTTTCAGTGTCCCTTTCTAACTTATGATGACAAAAAGACTCTCTTCAACTGTTACTATAAGGACTAATCCATTGGTATTTGTTTTTGCAATCAGAAAGAAATTATTTGCAGTTTTGCACATAGTAGAAATTACAAGAAACGGAACAAACGTCAAGAGTGAACGATAGGTTCACAACAACCATTAGGGGTTATAAACAAACTGAATTATTCAAGCCCAAGCCCACGTTTCTTCACTAAAAGCTTATTCAAGAGTGTTTCATTAAAAGCTAATTCAAGAACGGTTCATTATATTAACAAACAAAAAGTGAACATTTTGTTACAGCTCATTAACTTTCAAACAAAGCTCAAATAAGCTACTCCTCGGCACGTTATGCGTAAAAAATACAAGCTACTCAAGATCAGCTGGTGTTCGGCACGATTAGAACTTGTTTGAGATCAATTTGCATCATAAACAAGCAAAAGGTTGCACATTTTCTTTAAGCGTGTTAAATTTTCAAACCAAGCTTGTTTGGCTCATCCATTAGCCCTAACCGCAATAACTAAAGCAAGCCCAAGCTGCTCAACAATGATAAACCAACTCAAGCAAAATTCAAATGGAAAATAAACCTAACAAATAAAGAGTGACTTCAAATTGGGACAAATAATCGATCAATCTTTTTATTAAGAGTGTACAAAACCACTTTGGTTAGCTCATATTCACAGACATCTAACCATCTGTCCAAATTTATCTTTGATATGGATGTGTTATTTGTCTCACTCGTGTACAAGTACAATAGGTCTTTTCCCACTTGTATTAGATGCACACACGGTGGGTTGTAATATAATATTAATATATCTCATGCTATTCCACCTAAAAGTTATGGAAAACGAAGACAAATTAAGTAAAAGTTCATAGAAACATAGAGAAAAGAAAGTACCTCAAGTGCGTTCAAGGTGGCATTAAACAGAGTAGGAAGTGCTCTGCCCCCAACATGTATATCTCCATCAACTGATAAATGCTCAAACCGGACTTCAATCTTCGGAATCTCAATTCCCACCCTGTGTATGTAGGTATCAAACACAACCCCCAAGTGCCCCAACTACTTTAAACTAAAATTTACCCCAAAAATAGTTGACAACTTCTCTCCAAAGTTCCTAACGTATAGGGATGGATAACTCCCAAAAAAATAGTTGACAACTTCCTAACGGATAGGGATGGACTCTCTCCAAAGTTCGACCAACTGTTTTTTCTAGGGTTTCCTGGGGAGGGGGGTGTTCCTCTCCTCCTCCCCCGGGGCGTTTCTGATCTAGTTTAAGGCATTTTCCCCTCTCTCTCTCTCTCTCTCTCTCTCTCTCTCTCTCTCTCTCTCTCTAATAAGTTTGAACCTATACCCTAGACACTCCTTTATTTTGGCCCTGGTTGGTGGTGTTTTTTGAAGGAGGTGGTGGGCTTCCTGCAGATTTTGAACGCGGTAGGGGCGCGGCGGCGGAGTTTGTCGTCGGAAGTGGTAAAGTGAAAGCCCACGGCTTTCCATATGGTGGCGAGCGGCGGTGTTTTGGTTGAAAGGAATCCGCTGGGTAGCGGTTGGAGATGGAGAACCAGTGGAGGCGAAGTGGCAGCGGCGAAGTAGCGAAGGAGTAGCAGCGATGTTGATGCGGAGGAGCAGCGGCAGCTCGTAGCGGAGGAGTGCTGGTGGTCACTGATGGCAAACGGAGAAGCAGAGTTTGGAGACGAGGTGGGGTTCCGATGGGTGGCGTTTGGAGGCGTAGGAGCAGTGGAGACGAAAGGGCAGCGGTGACATAGCGGAGGAGCAGCAGCGGGGTTTGATCCGGTGGAGCAGTGGCGGCATGTCGCGGAGAGGATGCGGAGGAGTTTTGCAGCGGTGATGATGTGGTGCGGTAGCGCCGGCAAGCAGCGGAGGGGTACCAGATGCAGTGCAGAGGCGGAAGAGTTGGGTTTAGGCGTTAGGGTTTCTGGTTGGGTAGGTGGCCGGCCCATTTTAATTAGGGTTCTTGACGGCGGCTTGGTGGATGCTTAGAGGCGGCGGTCGCAAGGTGTGGCGGAAGCACAGAGGAGCAGCAGTAGTTTTGGAGGTAGCGGTCGCAATGTGTGGCGGAAGGACAGAGGAGCAGCAGTAGTTTTGGAGGTAGAGAGGCAGCGGAGCAGTAGCGGTGTTGGAGGCGGAGGGCAGCCGAGCAGATACGGTTTGGAGGCAATGGAGCAGCGGTGTGCAGCGGAGGTTTGGCGGCGTGCAGTGGAGCTATTAGGTCTAGGTTTGGTGTGGGCTGTGTGTTTAGGTGTCGGCAGCCCATTTGAATATGGGCTTGGCCTTTTTGGTTGCATTTGGGTGATTTCTGTGGTTTGGGGTTTTTTTTGGTATTGGGTTCAAACATTAGGTTTAGGTTGGGCCTGGCCCACTGGGGTCTTGCTAGCATCTTGCTAACAGGAATTTTACAAAATTGAGAGGTGAAAAAGTAGGTTTAGATCTCGCGAGATGAAGGTGTTTGACCCGCTTAGGCAAACTTTCACTAATATCTTTTTCGGTCTAGTTAAAGACAGTCATCTATGCCGGAGCTAAGAAATTCACAAAAGATTATTTTTTTGACGCTTGGTCGATTATGAGAGAGCAAAACCACCAACCAACCGAACAACCCGCTTTTTACTCCTGGTCGATTGGCGCATAACTAGCCAAACTTTGCCGGTAACCTTGAGCTTCAAAAGCTTCACAGATCCGGCGCCTCTCTCCTTCCACTGGTTGTTGTCCTTGTTGAATCAGTAAAGTTTGGCTTTCCTCCAAAACAAATATCCACGGCGACAGATCAGTTTAAAAGAGATCACGGGAACCCCAGGTATTCACGAGAGAGAGGGAGGGAGAGAGTTACAGATCGAGGATGGCGTCCCCGTCTTCTTTGCCGGTGGTGGCGTCGACCTCTTCGAGCTTGACGATCGGTGCAACTTGTGCTCTGGTGTCTTCATCTTCACCGGGAGCGGGTTCTTCCGCGTCTGTGCTCTGGATCGGCCATTCGATTAACTGAGACCGGTCACGATATTTGTATTTGTTCAAAGCCAGTTTGAAATTACTACTCCTACTAATGTTTTGTACAGTAAGTTTTTGAATTTGAGTTTTCATTCTCATAAATCCCTTTTGTTTCTTTTTCAAAGCCAGTTTGTTTTTTAATTTGAGTGTGTTTTTTTTTTGCTTGAATTACAAATTTTGTAAGCTGATAAAGTAGGTGTGAATTCTTTATTGGAGATGTGAATTCTGTCTTTTTCAAAAATTTAAATTCTACATTTAGGTGTGAATTGCATTTTTTTTTGAATGTATAAATTCTTAATTTGGAGATGTGAATTGCGCAAATGGGATGTGAATTAGGTAATTTGAGGGTGTGAAAAGTGCAAATGATGTGTAAATTCTACATTTTAGGAGTGTAAAGTGTGTAATTTGGAGTGTGAATTCACACCCTCACAAATTTCGCAAGAGGCAAAATAGTAAAAGTATTTTTAAAGAAACGGTTGCACGGGCCAGCACTTCAAAAAAGGGTTCCCATAGAGTCCTAAACAAAAGATGGAACCGGCTTGAAATTTCCTGTTTGGATTCTTACTAACCGCCCTATTTTGTCACTGTCTACTTGTCCAAGTCCAGGCGCCGGTGATTCCTCTGTTAACTTCCTGCATTTTCTTCTATTGCAAATCGAAATTCAATGAGGTCAGTTCCTCTGTTTCGACTGTGATTCCCAATCAATGAGGTGGATAAAATTTGATTTGGTTGGTTTTAAATAGGGGTGGTTAGGTGGTAGGTGAATTTGAACACGTTTGTGTTGTAAAGGAGATGGATTCTGCATTTAGAGGTGTGATTTGTATAATTTGAAGATGCGAAATGTGCATATAGGTGTGAGTTTTGCATTTAGGGTTGTGAATTGAGTGATTTAAGGTGTAAATTGTGTGAATTCTGCGAAGAAATTTAATGGGGCCGAATTTACACCTCCAAGAATTCACATCCCCGATAATTCACATCTCAAGAATTCCGCAAAATAGCAAAATACTTCTAATAAAAGCATCTTTAAAAGGGAGGTTGCATGGGATAGTGCAGGAATAAGCCCTGAAAAACACCCCCCACCCTTCTCTCTCTCTCCGGACGGGAACTAGCCCCCCAGAGAATAGCCTGAAGGCAGCCCACCCACCCAACCCCCCCCCCCCCACACTCACACACTCTCTCTCTCTCTCTCTCTCTCTCAAGTAGTACTGCGCTTCTCTCCTTGCATCATTTTGTACAAAAACTAAATATTAATAATTTTTACAAAATTTGTGCACAATTTGTTTGTCAGGATCAGTCGACAACATTAATGGTAGCAAATACAAACAAATTATACAATTTAGCAAACTAAGGCCCCGTTTCGGAACGCGAAATAAATACTTATTTTTAAAAAAAACAATTTCAAGCTAAAAAACGAATGACTTATTGAAATATAAAAATATGCAATATAGATCTTGTTTGAAAGATCTCATTGAGATCTTTAATACGGTGCAAAAAAAAATTAAAAGTTATTTTTCATTTACATTATTTTTAAATTTAAAAATATAAAATAAATATTTATTTTTTAAAAATGTGTTCTGGAACGGGCTTTAATACTTCTGTCATGCAGTAGCGTAATTTACATTTTTCAATCCCAACCCCGTAAACGTGTCTTGATTTTAGGTTCCAGCATGCATGGTAGTAGAGAGAGAGAGAGAGAGAGAGAGAGAGAGAGTGTGTGTTTACCTATCAGTCCGGTCCCTCAATCGCTGAAGAAACCTCTCGTTACCTTCTTCCGCAGTCTTGAGTACACTATCCATCAACAGCTTCTTCTCCTGATTTCCTAGCTTAGTTACATCCACCTCACCTTGCACGATTTCCCCGTTGTCCAGCACTCTATTTAGCATCCCCTTCCTCAACCTGTCATACGTCGGGAGCCGCTCGATCGCCGCCCACCGGAGCTTCTCCTCGTCGTCTTCTCGCATGCTTTGGCTCGTCGTGCGGCCGAACACGTCTGGCTGCCCTCGCCATGCTTCCGGGAAACTCGCTGACGCAAAACTCCGGCGACTGCTCGAGGATCGCGTCAGATCATCTTGGGGCAACGCCGCCATAATGATACTGTTTTACAAGAAGTTGTAACCGGACTCAGACACTTCAGTTACTATTAAAATGAAAAATAATCTCAATTCTAACATTCTAAGATTTATAGGATCCTGACATGGGTACATACTTAGCAATATATTCTTCGTACAGAAAAGATCTTGAGCTACATAACCTTGGGTTTCGCTAAAAGGGAATAAGTACGATAAAACAAATAAGTGTTTGTTGTAGGTCTTATATATGTTCAAATTTTATGGAAGCCAAATATTTCAAAACATTAATGGTGTCACTGGAGGGTTTATCCGATCATTAATTTCAGAGAGTCTTGTAATTAGTCGATGTACGCGCAAGCTGACCCAAACCGCTTACAAATAAAAATAAATAAATTAAAGAAAGATCTTTAGCTACATAAATCGTTTACCAAGATGCAGTAGCCAGTAGGTATGCTTCTAACACAATGTTTGGTAGACGTTAAAAGGGAGGGGATATAAGAAGATGCCGGATATGATTTGCAGAAATGATTAGGCCACCGCATGCCATGTGGGGCCCACTTCGGGCTCTGCACAGATGATCCGAGCCGTTTCATAATTTTAAAAACAAAACTCAGTGGACTTTGAGAAAAATTAGCTCAATCCGATATATGTAGACGCTCATCCAATCTTTCCATTTTTTGAAAAAACAGAAAAAATTTAGAGAGAATTCTGGGTTGAGAGAGAGAGAGAGAGAGAGAGAGAGAGAGAGAGAGAGATGGGAATAAAGTGGAACCTGCTGTGTAGTGTAGAAATCTGGACGAGTGAGAGCTGAAATTTAGGAAGTAATTAAATAGAAACCCAAGACCAAGAGATTGCTATTTATAGACTTTGTTTTCCTTACCGGATGGTGGATGACCAATGGGCTCACATGAGCTTTGATTTCTCTCCTTTTTTTTTGTTCAAACGGAAAAGTGAACTTTGACATTTGATAGTTTGTAGTCTCTTTTTTTTCACGGAAAAAACATACTTATTCAATTCATTCAAATAAGTAATACGACATCTACAAATAACCACCCAATTTCTCACACAGACAATTGATAGTTTGTAGTCTTTTTTTTCCCACAGAAAAAGCATATCCATTCAATTCATTCAAACAAACTGTACGGCATCTACAAATAACTATCCAAATACAGATCAAGTCATATAGCAGCTACTAATAACCACCCAAAAATAGAGATACAAAAAAATAGCCAGACCCTAAAAGAGATAAACCTAATGTTGAACTCCTAAGCAGGAGACATTACCCATCCACACCGTAATCTTGAATGGCAAATGTGGAGCTAGTTTCCAAGCACTGGGCCCCTCAAAATGGCGGATGGTACTAGTTATAAAGCAAACTTAGATTTATCAGTATATATGTACCTTATAATTAACTTGTTAATATAGATATATTTTAGATTAATAGCTAGATAGAAAAAATATTTTTGATCCACTAGCCGAAATTCCTGTTGGTAAATAATGGTGGGGTCAGTCCACAGGAGGTTGAAAACTCGTTTGTTTTAACTGATGAGATTAGGTCCTATCTATTTTTGATATATTAGATGCAGTATCATCATCACTTCATGATTACCACATTTCAAAACGCCCTTCTTAAAAGAATATGTGTTTATTTTACATTTTCAAATTTAAAAATAATATAAATAAAAAATAATTTTTTGAACCGTGTAAAAAATCTTACCGAAATTTTTCAAATAAGATCCATATTACATATTTTTATATTTCAATAAACCTATTTTTTTAACTTGAAATTGATTTCTTAAAAAATAAGAACTTATTTTTCATTCTGAAACGGAGCCTAATGCACCATTTTCGAATTTTTTATATGAATAGTGGTATCAGGTCTATTTTAGTAAATAGGTTATTGGAGTGGGTGTAATGAGTGGTTCCACGCTTTTCAATCATTTATTCTGGGTGCTTGAAGAGTACTCTGTTTTTAAATTTACGAGGGTAGGAGGAAGAGGCAGAAGAGTACTCTGTTTTTAAATTTATGTGTGTGCATAGGGCTGTAAATGAGAAGCCGAGCTTTCTCGAGCTCGGACTAAGCTCTTTTACTAAATAAGCTAAAAATTTAAGCTTAAATTTGGCTCGAGTCTTAATGAACCAAGCTCTTAATAATCTGAGCTTAGTCATATAAAATGAGTCTCTTTAATCGAGTTAAGTCTCCCTTAATTAGTTGAGCTTTTGTCGAACAAATCGAGACTCGGCTCGTTTACTAAATAAGCCAAAAACTCAAGCTCAGCTAGTAAACGAGCTCAGCTAAGCCAAGCGTTAACAAGCCGAGCTCGCGAGCTACTCGGTTCATTTGGAATCCTATGTTTGTATATATAGCACAAATTGGAGGGAACCCATTTGGTTTGGCGCCAGATGGCTCGTGAGTGGTGTAATTCCGATTTTGCCCTCACATTGGTGGGGGAAGATGTCATGTGATCACTTTGCCGTCCAAATTGGTGGATGGCAAAAAGAATTGGACAATATAGATTGCAGTGTGATAGTCTGAGGACGAAATATGTAGAATTGATAGTTTCAGGACTAAGGCTCCATTCTTCTAAAGATTTTATTTTTTAAATATTTATTTTATGTCTTACGGGACTGGTCATTCTCTCATAATACATAATTTTTAATTCAAAAAATAAGTATTTATTTGAAAAACTAGAAAATTCTTAATCAAAAAATTTGGTCTGTTTTCCACAATATTGGCCCGTTTATCAAAAAACTAGAAAATATGATCAAATTAAATTAAAAACTACTCATTCAACCCTGTGGGCAAAATAAATATATGTAAAAAACCCTCACCCAACTATCTAGAAGAGCTTCGAGTCTAGATAAAACGATGCTTATGAATTCACGTAGTAATCAAATTAGTACACAATAATCCCAAGCGGTTAGCCAAGTGGTCTTGGTCTGGACTTAGTTGTTTGCTCTATTCTGAGGTCTCAGGTTCGATTCTTATTGCCAACAACTCGATTTTGGGCCACCTCTCCGCACGCTTAAGCGTGTGAAATGGCTGTAGGAAGGGCTATAGGGATTTGTCCGAGGTGCACACAAACTGGCCCGAGACACCCTATATTACCCAAAAGAAAAATTTTATTTGTGCGCAATAAAATTAAATATCATGCTCAACCTTCTCATTAATTGCCTACTTGATACTTTAATCCCTGAGAATTTACATAATTAATGTACCATATATACATGGAAAAACATACTTACATAATGAGAGT
Organism: Rhododendron vialii; assembly: GCF_030253575.1. NCBI lineage: Eukaryota > Viridiplantae > Streptophyta > Magnoliopsida > Ericales > Ericaceae > Rhododendron > Rhododendron vialii. Next base: position 41,355,230 of record NC_080558.1, read on the forward strand.
GTATAATTATCGATAATAAATTCTATTTGTCTGTTCGCCTTTAAAATAAAGATCCTAGCTCTGCTAGTATTTGATGGTTGGTCGAGAACTTAAATATTTGATTCCTCAGTGAAGATGGACTTAAAAATGGGACGACAATTAATCTAGAAAAAAAATCTCCAAGTAATGTATTCCTTTTTAAGCGATTCATCATTTGTTCAAGTTCAAATTCTCTATGCCCAATTTGTTTTGCGCATCTGTTCTGGTGCATTTTTCTACTGTTAGACGAGTGAAAATTCTTTTAATTTTTTTTAAAATCCACACATGATTCGAGTGTACAAAGACGGATCGAGCGACGGATTGTTATAGAGGGGCAATTTGTTGTTACTTTTGGAGAATCTTTTGTTTAGATCAAAAATAATTGTGGTGGTTGTGATGTAAGCCAAGTGATTTAACCTAAGTTAAAATTGTAGTGGTTGGTAGGCAAGTAGTTTTTTACCACACGTTTTCGTTTACTATTTGAATATTATTTTTGGTACAAACCACACGTTTTCATGTAATACGATAGGGAAGCAAAGCAGACGTACATATATATACTTTTTCCTGGGGTGGAAATATTCTAGATTTCCGACTCAGTTAGGGGGTGTTTTCGGTAGTAAGAAATTTGTAGATTTTTATTTGTAGTTGAGAAGTTGTTAGGTGCGTCCAGTAATGAATAAATTGTTGAGAAATGTTAAGTTATTTTCAGTAGTGAATAAGTTGTTGATGGTTTGTGAGTAGAGTTACTGTAGCAAAATTAGTTTTTGTTGACAAATTTTTTGTTAGTTGAAACAAAATGTGAAAATGCTGAAAGTTTTTTGTTAGTAGAAATGAAATAGAAAAATGCATTAAATTTTTTGTGACTTTTGTCAGTGGAAACATTCCCTTCAACAAAAATAATAATATTTGAACGGTAAAAGAAAGTTTATTTAATCTTTGAATATATAGACTAAAGAAAACAAGTATTATACGGCATTATATCCCTAGACAAGCTAAGAAAAAAGGGTACGAGACCCAATCTGAGATTGGCAAGATATTAACTAAGAAAACACCCAATGAAACTCGATCAGTTAAGCAAAATTGGTCCACTTATTCAACAGAATATAAAATATCATATTTTTTAAAATATTGGTCCACTTATTCAACAGAATATAAAATATCATATTTTTTAAAATATGAAACTGAAGTACAAATAGGCTGCTCCATATATTAGTCGAGAAGAACGAGAGCGCACTGTGGAAAATTAAAATGAAAGGAGCGCATGACATTTTAAAAGATTAGATATTGAGTAATAGGGTCACCACCCTTACCCTTTTCTTTTCTTTTCTTTTGTAAAAATCAGGTATCAAGTTCATCCTTTTTTTTGCGGAATGGGATTGGTCTAACTTATATATTCTAGAATCATTTTTCATTAGTTTTTCGTTTTTTAATTGGTTTAAGTTATTTATTTGTCTCGTTAAGAGAATAAAAGAAAAATATGGATCAAAATCAGTTAGTATCAACAATGCCTAAGCTGATCGACATCAAACATCACCTTTAGTTTACACTACACAAATTGGAAAAAGAAAATTACAATATTGGGCATATATAAAAAAAAAAGGTATATACCGTTAGTCTGTAAATGGTAATTAAGAAGTCCTAGAACATTATTCAGTTCGGTTCGATTAGATTCGGGTAATTCTGCGCTCCAAATCCTAATTGAAATTGCCCTGGTATTTAAATTTTAAACCCAAAATAGACCGGCGAATAGGAAGAACTTAAAAATAATCATCCTTGCAAGGGTGGTCAAATCACGAAGTACAAGTCGGTTTCGAGTGAAATTGTCATTCCCTTTATGCGTCCTAAAAGTGATCTACTTGGAAAGTCAAACTTATGAAATCCAAGAAAAGTTGTAAAGAGATCAGTCGAAGGCGTGCCGACATTTGCAATTTGATGTTCATGATTCATGACAACCACAATAGGGTTCTTGTTTACTGGTTAGGTTTCAATTCGATCTTCAATGGAGTCCCTAATAAGATTTCTTCAAAATGGTTATTTTATTCATGTTCAATGGATTCATTTTTGTCCTAATATATGGAGTGAGACTTTGTTTACAACTCAAAGTTAATGGTCAAACGTCATCGTCAAAAAACGAAAAATTAATAAAAATAGTTTTCCTTGATATTTTAAAAAATACTTGTGTAAAAGTCATAATTTTAAAAAAAAATTCATAATTTTTGTATTTTTTTCGATTTTTCACATCGAGACGAACCAATAATACATAATCATCAATTTTTATCGACCCTAACCACGTGCAACTGCTTTCTCCCCTCCCCTCCCAGGGTTTCTAACCCAGTGGGGCGGGGGAGGGGGGCGGGCCGATTTCCCTCTCTTATTTGATCTGTCTCTCTAACTCTCCTTCTCCTCCCTTCTTTTTTCCTCCCCTTTCTCTTTCTTTGTAGCGTTGTCTTGCTCTTCTTCTCCGTCGTCTCCTTCTCCACGTTGTGCCTCCTTCCTGCCTCTGTTTTGCCGTCGGTTACTATCTTGACAGCCTTCGGTAGTTCTAATGGCTTGGTGGGGCGGAGGCAGGGGAGGTTGGCTGCGAGGATCTCCGGTCGATCTGCTACCGGGCGTGATCGTTATAGGCCTAACGGCATGTTGCAGGTGTATCGTTTTGCTTGTCGTGACCTTGGGCGTTTGCAATTCGGTGGTGTTGGGGTGTTATAGTGTCTTGGGTGGCTATTGGGTGTCGTCAAGGTAGCAGTCAACGATATGGCAAATGGATATGCTCAGGTGCTGCCGCAGGACCGGCTCTGGGCTAAGGCCCAAGAGGCTGCCTTAGGCCCTCCAAAAATGTGTAAAAACTAAGGCCTCCTATTATTTTGGGTACCCATTATATATGTCCAATTTTTTTGGGTATAGCAACACTAGAGGCCCATTTTAATACCCAAACCACCTATTTTACACTTAAGAGACACAGGCTCAATGGTTGGGCCCAACCTGACTTGCTCAATCAAAGGAAACAAAAAAGGAAAAAGAAAATGCAGATCACAGGGGCTGTCTTCATGTAGAGCCCCTTGGAAAATGATCCCATGTGGTGGATTCCTATATAAGTTTTATGCACATTCTACCCTTAACAACTCTAATCTCCTGAACACACAATAAAATGGAAGAAGATGAATTAGAGATCAAAAAAGAGAAAACAGGATCAGAAATTAGTATTTGTATGAGTTTTTTCCTTGTCGAATACATGCATTTGGCTTTAAAAAAATCATTTAATTACTTGTTATTTTATTTGTCATAAATTTTATTAAGGGCCTCATTGTCTATGTCTGTCTTAGGTCCCCAAAATCTCAGAGTCGGCCCTAGGTGCTGGATCTCAATCGTTAGTGAGGGCCGATTTGGCGGTTTCTCGATGGGCTTGACCTGGGGTCCGTCCAACTCCCGAAAATCGCGATAGCACAACCCGCTAATGTCGTCGTCTTGTGGGGCCTGTACACGGTCACAACGAATGTCTTGGGCAGTGGCTGGTTGCCACTGGTGGTTGAGGTGACGGTGGTTGGGCTTTAGGTGTGCGGCAGTGACTGGTTTGCTGTTTTGTTTAGGGTTAGGTTTTGGCTCTTTGGGTTGAGCTTTGCCCTTTGGGTGTCTTTGTGCTTGAATAGCTTATGATTGTCATTGGGTAGGGTGCTAACATAATTGAGAGATTACTCTTATGTTGTGATGCTATCTTTTCTTGCCCTCGATATGTTGTACTCCATTATCTCTATCAATAATATTCCTTTTTTTGCCGTTCAAAGTAAAAAAAGGTGTCTTTGTGCTTTGCCGTTTGGGTGTATTGACCTTGGTTCCATAGGTTGTTTTTTTTTTTTTCTTTTTTCGTCTAACCTTTGATTGGATTCCCCTCATTCTCTCCCAACTTCATGTATCCTTATCAAGTTTTCTTAATAATTTTTTTTTTGCCTATAAAAAAATTTATACTCAAACCCGCAAGAGATCTCAATTTTCAATGGGCACAACATTAGAGTTATGTCAAACCTGCAAGAAATTTCAATTTTTAGTACTTAATTAATAGAGTTATGTCAAAACCCGCAAGAAATCTCAATTTTTAGTACTTTTTATGTCAAAACCCGCAAGAGATCTCAATTTTTAGTACTTAATTAATTGAGTTATGGCAAACACCCAAGAGACCTCAATTTTTATCCGAATCGTACCATACGCCCGACATTAGCAGTTCATTCTTTTTTGATAACCTGACGTTCAGGCCAGCTTGTGCTCACCCCGACCAATTCTGAAGTTCTGAAGTTAACGATCAAAAAAATTCCTCATTGAAGAAATTAACTTTCTCGTGCACACTTAACCAAACCCCATGGGGTTGATATTAATTAGGAGTTCGGTTGATGAACATTTTCAAGAAAAACAATCTTCGTCTGGTATTACCATTTACCGTTCAACATAGTTAAGAAAAAACTCTATGGACCAGCCGGTTATGTAACTTTCAAGACGAAAAAGTAATAAATAAAAACCACCGGAAGAGACGGTGGTGAATCCAAAAATTTGTAGCAGTGTGCTAAAAATTGTCTAAGCTCTACCGGTTTATTTACAAACAATCACTACAAGAAAACGTGTAATCGGTGACGAAAAATTTCGAAGGTTGGTCGCGAAAGAGCCCAGCGGCGAAAAAATAAATTCGTCGCCGATTATTCATTTTGGCGATGAAAAAATTCATCACCAAAAGTTGACCTGGTGACCAAAAGTAGTAATTTGGCAACGAAATTTTTTGTCGCCAATTGCTTTTCGTCGCTAATTCCGTTTCGTATGGTAAAAATTTCCACTTCTTGCGCGTCCTGGGTTTCGAACCTGGGCCTTTCAACTAATCAAACCCTAGCGCACGAGCATTGGCCCATTTGCACTAAACATACTTTTCAAACTATATTAATGGGATAGTCCGGATCCCCTAAGGGATCTTGGACAGTTTTATGGTGCGGACCTCACCTTCCCAATCGAATTTCAATTATCCGAGCCGCTCAAAGTGATCAGAACGTGATTTTATAGGTACCAACGAGAAATCAGCAAAAACAAAAGACCGAGAAAGGCTTGATCGCAGCAATTTTCATTGAACAGTTCAATAAAAAATTGCTCAAATCAAGTCCTTCCCAATCAATTTTTTTGCTAATTTCTTGAGGGTACCCTTAAAATTACATTCTGCACATTTTGAGTGGCTCGAATTATCGAAATTTGCTTGGAAAATGGGAAATCCGCACGGTAGACTAGTAAGGGATCCCTCACTGGATAATTTGTGTATATTGGGAATATCTAATATATAACATATATGTTCAATATTTATTTTTAGTATTTTTTGATTTCATTACTATCATATGTGATTAACTAAGAGGATCGAGCTCTATTATTCTTTTATTTGTTATATTTTTTAACATATATGTTCACGAAGTATCATTATATCACTATGAATAGCGCAACAAAAATTATAAAACTGCATAATACTTACAATTCTCCTCATTTCTCGTTGGGAGAGGGGACAGGGCTCGATATATATACTCATACCTTAAATTAATTAGATCCTCCTCCTCCTTTGGTTTAGAATAATAAACCTCTTAGGTGGTATATATCAACACTTTCGGTATTAGTTCTTTTAAATGAGGTCCCAATAAATATTGACGATTGGATAGGTTTTCCAAGATTAATTAGTCAAGGTGCGTGAAAATTGGTTCGGACATCTATAATTATCAGAAAAAATGTTGACAATGTAGCAGATTGGGTGTACATGTGTTTGTTTCCGAAAAGTAACAATTGGCCTAGGAACAGTGAGTAGTGCAATTCTAGGCCTGATGCGGGCGTACCAGGGCAGGATTGCTGCCCAAATTCGTATCAAGGCCTGGAAGCCTTAATCTGACTTCTAATTGGATGAAAGTGCACGGCCTAAGGGTGGAGACCGTGAGGAGGTTTGTGGTTTGCCTTTGCAGGCTAAGGACTTAAAATTTCCTAATCATGTGAAAAATGGACAGAAAGGTAGAGCAAGGCCTAAAATAGAAATAAATGGACTTTATTAACGGTTTAACAAAGTCTGATTACAAGGAAATGAAATAAAATCTAGGCTTGGCTAGATTGAGTACAAACTATTCTAGAAAGTAAAGGTAATTGAACGATAAGCCGTGGGCTTGTTTGGTCGGGGACCGAAAGATAAAAATAGTTAAAAGATAAATGAAATGAAATTTGGATAAGCCATGGGCTTTGATGGTCGTGGACCTTGGCCAAGGCCTTTAGAATTGTGATTTATAGGAGCTACAGGCCTTGAGCTGCTTCAAAATGCTCCAATGCATGGCTGCCACATGGCCTTCTATCAGAGGCTTGAGCTTGAGCAACTTCGAAATGCTCCAATGAGGGGCTACTCTCTGAACAAAACGTGCCTTTTACTCCAAGAAAAGGGCAAAGGCCTGAAAAAACCTTCTTTTCTGCATATAACTTTGAAAAAGGGCAAAGAAAATTTCAGTTTCTGCAGTATCCAGGCCATTCCGGGCTCACCACAGCTGCAGACCAATACTTCACCAGGCCTTTCTTATCATTTTATTGGACCTTGCATACTTGTGGGCCCTCTAAATCCTCTGAGGTTCATCTTTCACGGAAGAAGGATCCAGAAACAAAGGATTAACCAGACCTGGATGAGCTGCTTGTGAGCAGCTTGCTTAGGTCTGCATGAATCATTCACCAACAGCTCCAAGGGCTGCATGTGCGCCACCTGTCTCTAGCCTTGCTTCATGCTGAAGAATGGGGTCCCACCAGTTCAGACCCTGAGCTGCTTGTGAGCAGCTTACCTAGACCTGCCTATCAGGAATATTCTAGGCCTTTGAGTTGCTTGTGAGCAGCTTAAGGCCTTTGAGCTGCTTGTGAGCAGCGTAAGGCCTTTGAGCTGCTTGTGAGCAGCTTAAGGCCTTTGAGCAGCTTAAGGCCTTTGAGCTACTTGTGAGCTGCTTGTGAGCAGCTTAAGGCCTTTGAGCTGCTTGTGAGCAGCTTAAGGCCCCCTAATTGCTCATTAAAGGCTTTAACGATGCTCTTAAAGCAGTGGGCCTTTCATCAATTGGGCCTGAACTTGTTGGTAAATCATGGGCCTTTGCCCAATGTAAGCCTTCTGAGTCCAAGCCTGGTGAGAAAACGAAGGCTTCTACCAATTTGGGCCCATTTCTTAGGCCTTTGTTACTTCTAGGAATTTGGGTTAGGCCTGGACGAAATACTCAGGCCTGGTGGACTGATTCAAGCCTTAGGCCTTTGACTAATTTAGGCCTATATGGAAGGCCCATCATTTCTTAAGAACCGGCCCTAATTCGTGGGCAACTGGTCGTAAGGTCTTTCAAGGCTAGGGCCTCGACCCTCGAGGCCACCTTTTAACCCGTAAATCCATTTCCTGATTTTTGGCCAAAAATGGGTGTAAACAACATGCAAATGAAATCTCAAATAAAACTACTACTACTTGAAATTCTTGTTTTGCTACCAAGCCAATCATCAAGCAGTAATAGGAACGAAGAATAAAAGATGAACACCGGTTCCAAAAAACGGATAAAAATCACGAGAATGAATCAAATACTATAATTAACTTGTGCGGTTATAAGTAATTTTATCCTGCGATTCTAAATCCCCACAAATCGCCCTAAGAACTCCTTGCTGACTCATCGTTCGCCACACCTAGCATTTAATTACCGCTACCTTGACTCCTCAAGCTTTCCACGAACCTTCGCAAATGAAATAAAGTGGGGTAAAAACTTGTTGAAGTTTGGTTGATGCTTCCACGTTCCACCAATTGCAATAATTAGCAAGTCCAAGATCCAAAGAGCACGTCACATTCTCACAGTCAATTAGCAAACCCAAGATTCAAAGGAGAACGCGTTTAACGATTGTTTTTCTGACACCCACGCAATATCCCTTGACTGCTGGATAACTCGTACCCTAGCAGCTAGAAAAAGACGCCAATTTATATGGGGTCCACCTTAGGTCTCGCGAAAAATTCAGAAAAAACAATTATAAATTTTAAAATATTATTTTACTGAGCCCTGTAAAAAAATCAGCTTAACATGCAAACATTCATAAGTATCATTTCTCAATCCGTAGTGCCGAAACTGCTCAATTGCACAATTTCATTTTATGGAGTCTCGTAAAAAAATCAGCTCAACAATTAATAATTAGCAAGTCCAAGATTCAAAGAGCACATCACATTCTCACACTCGATTAGCAAACCCAAGATTCAAGGAGAATGTGTTTAACAATTGTTTTTTCGACGCCCACGCAAAATCCCTTGACTGACTGCTGGATATAACTCGTAGGGTTAATTACTTGTTGCCTCCTTTATCTATACACATTTTTTATTTTACCTCCTCCTACTATAGAACGCTACAATTTATTCCCTTTATCTTTTAATTCCTAACACATAAGGCCTACCGTTAGTCTGGAATCCAAAAAATCGTCAAAGGGGCATGTGCATGTCACATGATCTGTAAAAAAGAAAAAATTAAGTACTCTAATTTTCAATCCGTTTAAATCGGTGTGAATATTTTATTTTTCTGATCATTTTATCCTAAAGGATCATAATTAAATTAGAGCACTTAATTTTTTTCTTTTTTACAGATCATGTGATATGCACATGCCCCTTTGATGTTTTTTTGGATCCCAGACTAACGACAAGCCTTATGTGTTAGGAATTGGAAGATAAAGGGGGTAAATTGTAGCGTTCTATAGTAGGAGAAGTAAAGTGAAAAATGTGTATAGATAAATGGGGCAACAAGTAATTAACCCTAACTCCGTACCCTAGCAACTAGAAAAAAAAATGCCTATTTATGTGGGGCCCACTCCGGATCTTGCAAAAATAAAAACACCAATAAATTTTAAAATATTATTTCATGAAGTCCTGTAAAAAAAAATCGGCTAAACATGCAAATATCCGTAAGTATCATTTCGCAGTCCATAGTAGCGAAGTTGCTTAACTACACAATTTCGCCTTTACGAATCCAGAAACAATACTTTGTTGGAATTGATTTTTTATGGAACCTATAAAATGATATTTTAAATCTATGAGCATTTTTATAATTTTTATATGTCCCGAAATGGGCCTCATATGAAATGTAGTGTAAGTGAGGGGATTCAACCATGCATAGTCATCTTTCAAAAAAAATACCATGCATAGTCAATTCAACTACATCGTCAATTCAACCGTGCATAGTCAATTCAACTATCACCTGGAATATAAAAAATTAAATCATACAGTACATCTTAAATAGTACGTGCAAGAAGGTGCCACGTGGTAAATGCATGAGCGGCTCAAGAACGCAATAATATTTGGGAAATGATTTTGCCACTTTTTTTTTTGTTAACACCACTCTCTTGCAAATATATTTGCTTATTTTGTCACTTTTTTTGTTAACTTCATTCCCATGTAAATATATTTTTGTGCTAAAAATATATTTACAGGGAAATGACGTTAACAAAAAAAAAGTGACAAAATAAGCAGTCTAATATTTTATACAGTAAAGAGTTTCTTTCTTATATGAACAAAGTTCACAACTCTAGCTAGCCGCCCCTATATCTCTCTCTCTCTCCTCTTCCAATCCTAGCCACTTAACTCCTCTTCTCCCTTCTCTTCCTCCCATGGGTTCCATATCTGTGTGCGGTGATAGGAGGGAAAGACATGTATTATTCCGACTCCCTTTCTTTATTTTTTACCTTTTTTCTGTGCTTGAAGAGAATCTCACTGGAAAACTAAAATTTCTTCATTTTTGTAAGAGCTATATTGCAGAAAAATGTTTCCTAGTAAGAAAATTTGAAGCTCTGGATCTTACAACTTTTTTGATAACTGAACACACATAAAATTATAAAAAAATTGATTTTTCCATTCTTTCCGTGCAACTGAGCGAAATTTTTTAGCACCAGCATTCTCCCTTAAAGACGTGGGACAAACATTCTTTAAATTTTTGAAAAAATATGTCTAAATTTTTGGTAATTATATGGTTTCATACAGCCATGCCTTAGCTTTCTCCCCAATATATTACTATTATTTCTAAATTTTTGGTAATTATACGATACTTTTTGTTTTTCGCGAGCTCGGCTAGCCACTATCATGATTCCCGTGAAAATGTTTGGTAAGGAGAATTTTTGATAGGTCCATTATAGCATATATGTTTTTATCCCCATCCAGTTTACTTCTAAAGTTCCTAACCCGTCTAGTCCACTAATAATTTCAATGATAAAAATACCTATGTAAAAGAAACAAGGGCCTTATTTGGCTAACACAAAATGTATTTTTTAATTTTTTCGATCTTGTTGCAACCACGTAACCACCACCACCACTCCACCTCCATCACCACCACACCAACATATATGGTTATCTGTTACAATCTGTATTATGTATTATGTATTATTTGAATCGCACCACCACCACCACCACCACTTCACCTCCATCACCACCATGCCAACATATATGGTTATCTGTCACAATCAGTACTATGTATTATTCGAATCGATTGGATCTTTTTATAGCGCAAAGACGACCAACATATATGGTTATCTGTCCGAATCAGTACTATGTATTATTCAAATTAATTGAATCTTTTTAGAGCGCAAAGAAAATCAACGTATCTGGTTATCTATCCCAATTTGTACTATGTATTATTCGAATCGATTGGATCTTTTTAGAGCGCAAAGAAGACCAACATATATGGTTATTTGTCCTAATGTGTACTATGTATTATTTAAATCGATTAGATCTTTTTAGAGCGCAAAGAAGACCAACATATATGGTTATATGTCTCAATTTGCGTTCTTATCTTATATTTGGTATTACATCCACAAAAGTACACATATAATCTTATATGTTCCAATCTATTCTCTGTACGTTGTAAAAAACAAAGATAAATATGACGTTATAAAAAATGAAGATAAATCTGAGACATATAAGATTATCTATGGATATCTGAAACGTATTTTGGCCAACAAAATCACAAAGACCAGTTTCTTTAATATAGTTTTAACTAGTATAGTTACTGAAAAGAAAAGCAAGGTTAAGTGTGCGCATGCTGGTGGAACCTAAATCAAATCTCACGGTAGAGCCTCCCCTAAAACCAGCCATGATAATCGGCGATTGAGTCTCAACGGTTTTAATTGCAGATGACCAAAACAAGAGAGACTACAATGGCGGTTCCGTCCACGGCCTCACCGCTGCCATTCGCGAAGCGCAAGCCCTCCTTGGGGGCGGGAGCACGGGCCCGTTGTCGACGAAGATCCCGTCGCCTTCCGCCTTGCCGTTGCCCGGCATACGGGCCGAGGCTCGAATCCGAAGGCATCGGGGCTGTTAACGGAGTGTTTCACGGCGAACTCCTCGTACTCACACTACAACACGAAAGGGCTATAGCGAAGATTTAGTTTCCTCACAAAAGCACCTGATTTCCTCGCAAAATGTATTAGCGAGGAAAAATTTTGTCACCAGTTTTCCTCGCTAAAACACTGTCGCATAAAGTATTAGCGAGGAAAATAAATTCCTCGCCTAATTTGACGTGTTGCGAGGAATTTTTTCCTCGCTAAATGCTTAAATTCCTCGCTAAATGTTTTTCTCGCAAATACCATTTGTCGTCAAATAGGCTACGAATTTATCAATAGGCGAGGAAATTTTTTCCTCGCTAAACAAAAAGAATCCCAAAACTGAAGTTCTCTCCGCGCTTTTTGCAGCTGCTGGTACTCGAACCTTGGACCTCTCCCATAAGACGCGAAGCAACTACCAACCACGCTACACTGTACTTTCTGTGAAATAGGTGAAACTTTATTTATATATTATCTCTTTCACCACTCCAAATTAATTTTTTCAACATTAATTTTGGCCTTTCTACTTTTTGTAGTTTTATAGTGTCTGAACTTTATTTGAACAAGTTAATTTTTTGCTAGCACAACAATTTTATCTAACAACTTTTGAAGAACTAATAATATGTGTTATTATTCTCATTTTTTTATGGGATAATACTAACTTTTATGGAATGAGATTAATTTTGTCGTCATAAGCTTGAGATATATTTCAACGAAAAGTTAGGGACAAAGAAAATTTATCTCAGAGTGCCCCAAAAAGAGCAACTAGTGGTTGAGATTCAGTTTGATATGTGGGACCCTATATATCAAAGTGAATCTCAACCACTAATTGTTATTTTCAGGGTAATTTTTTTTTGTACTTAGTACTAATATTTTAATATCAAATTATGAATAACAAAAAGCATCACCCTCATTTTCTAATTTTAAAAGTGAGTTTGACCTTCTTTTTTGCCAAATACAAAAGGTATTATAGACTTGTAATTTTTTTCATCATCGCTGTAATAATATGAACAAAATTTATAAATATTCATATAAGATCATCCTAAAAGCACTAAAGAACATACTTTTTTAATTTTTTAATCTTTAATAAATTTTTTAAAATTTTAAATTGCCCCTCTCTCTCTCTCTCTCTCTCTCTCTCTCTCTCTCTCACACACACACACACACACACAATATGTATATGTATAAATAAAATTATCCATGATACTTACAAAATTGCATTTGAAATTAATACTTAACATATTTATCTGGTTATAAAGGAATGCCATTACAATCACCTAAGTTGGTTTAAATAAAAATCAACAAACTATTTACAGGGGAAAAAAAAATTACAGCATGAATGCACAATACATATGAAATAGTGTATTTTTTGTGAAATAGTGCATTTTTATGTAGATGTTCTGAAAATAGAATTGTGATGATCCAATTTTGAGATATTTTAAATACAACATCAGTAACTTAAGATATTTTTAACTTTATTTTCTGTTGAGTTTTTCACTATTATGAAAAAAATCATCGATACCTACACTTCAAGATATCTTTCATTGCTAATTAGAATAAGAAAAGTGACAAATACGAGGTTTCTTCACCAATTCAATGCGATTGGTGATGAAAACTATTTGTTCCCCTTTAACACTTTTTTATTTTAATAAATTTCATAATTGTATAGTTTATTATGTCATACCGTCGTGATATTACAAAATACATAGGAATATAATTAATAATAACTTATATATATAAAAAATGAATCCTAAAAAAGGTGACTAAATATTTTCTCATCGAAAAGTTACATTTGGTGAGGAAAAATATTTTCTCGCAAAAAGGTTACATTTGGCGAGGAAAACAGATTTTCCTCGCTAAAAAAGGCTTTTTGGCGAGGAAATTTGTTTCCTCGCTAGAAAGGCGACGAAATTGAATTTCTTCGCAAATAATATACTTTTAGCAAGGAAAATCCATTTTCCTCGCCATATTTCCTCGCTACAGCCCATTCGTGTTGTAGTGTCAGGGAAAAACTCGGCACCATTGAAGGGGGTGGTGGATCCACGGCGGGGGCGTAGAAGGAGTAGGTCTCGTCAGAGCGGGTTGGGCGGCTTGGTTCTGCAAATTGAGAGAGAGAGAGAGGCGTGCTCCAGATCTGTTTGTAACCCCTCTAGAGTTTCTCTCTTATGCCATCCACAGTAGTATAATAAAAAATGGATAATCAAAAATTGACACATCAGCTTTTGATTATTCATTTAAGAGGTTGCTAAGCTTACTAATGTTGAGGTTCACAATGGTTGCTTCTAGTCCATAACCAAAATAAGGGGTCCACAACAATTTCACTCTTTTCTCTCGCCCTCTGTTTTCCGCCATTCACTTATCTTCATTTACGTTTTTTTGGGCAAAAATATATCGATTCCCTCCCTTAATGTTGGGGAAAAATCGGTGACTTCCTTCCCTCCTATTATGAATTTTTTTTTTTTGAAAAATAGAAATAGAAAAGAAGAATGAAATACCTTAATCCGGCGATAATGGGTTGAATGGTAGATGATTGAGAAATATGAACTTCACTTTTAGAGGGAAAGAAAGAGAAATAGTTTGTGGGTAAAGTGGAGAAGATATGGAGTTGGCGAAGAAAATATTGAGTGAAACATGCGTGTATATAAATTTTAAAACTAGTTAACTTATGTGTCGACAAATTTTGATTATTGAAAAATGTTGCTAGTTTTGATTATCCAAAGCCTAAAATTTGATTATTTCTAAGGATGTTGCTAAGTTTGATTATATCATTGTGAGCCATCTTTTGCACAAACATTGTTAACTTTAAAAACAATTGACTTTTGATTATACTACTGTGAATGGCCTAAGACTTGTTATATAGGAGGGTATTTTTGTCTTTATATAATTTTTTTTTTTTAAAAAAAAAGTGAACTTAAGACCTTACTAAACTTTATTAGTGGACTAAAGGGGTTACAAACATTAGAAGTGGACTAATTGGGTTACAAATTCTCTATAGTGGACCTAAGACCAATTTTTATATAAACAATTACGTAGAGCATGCACGCAATTGGTTTCGGCAATGTAGTTGCATGATTAGTGACGGAGCCATGATTTTAGTTCTGGAGAATCGGCTGAATAGACATATATATTTTTATTCGAACGTCTATTTATTATATCATAAAGGTTTTGCTTTTCAATACATTACATTTGTACATTTAAATGACTTTAGCCTCATGTAGTTAAAGTATATCAATCTTTTTGTTTTTTACTTTAAGCTACTTCAATTGTCACGTGCTTATTTTTTACTTGTGGAAGAAATTGAGAAATGAGAATATAAAATAACTGATTTTTATCAAATCAAACCCCAATTATTATGATTATAAGTGGCTATACATGAATAATTTTCAATAATATTCAAAATTGGGTATATACGACAAAATAAAAATTTTAAAATTTGGAAGGTCAGGGAGTTGGGCCGGGGGGCCGTATCCCAACATAACTGTGCCCCTGTGCATGATGTCTAACCATGCATGCAATTTTCTCAACTGGGGGTTTTAGTCAATTGGTTTGTATCAGTTTGTTTCTAAAAGGAAGTTTAGTCAATAGTGGGACTATTGTGATAGCTGCTCATTGACAATCTGTATGCGGTTCTCTGACGTCTAACCACCGGATCAATTTATCACTAAATGCATCCTTCATTTGATTTGGCTATGTTATTTGTCTTCAATAGTGTGCAAATTATCTTGTTTCAGTTATATTAGTTGCAAACACTGTAGTTTATAATATTCTCTTATCAATGAATTTTTTACTCTTCATAAAAAAAAATTAACGTAGCATATAGTCTCTTGGCAGTGGCTGCAGCTGCCCGTTAAGAGATGGGTATGTTTTGGCAGTTCATTTTTTTAATATATTTAGTAGTAGTAATTTTATTGGGGATCGATAGGAAACATGAAAAGTTTCCATGAAATTGAAATGCATGGCTAGCGAATCTCAGTCATCCATTTTAGTTTCATGCATGTTAAGTTTCATGGAAGCTTTTCATGGTTCCTAACAATTTCCGAATTTTATTTGAGATTTCATTTGTACACCCAATCTGCTACATTGTGAACATTTTTTCGATAATTATAGGTGTCCGGACCAACTTTCACACACCTCGACTAATTTTGAAAAACCAATTGAATTGTCAATATTTATTGTTTTTTTTTTTTGGCCACTCGGTATGAGAGATCATTGTTGGGAATGCCTTGTTGATATGCGCGTAAATGTTTATATACGCGCCTCTAATCTATCATTGCTAAGTCTATTTATATAATATTACTTGAAGATCAATGCTTAATTTTTGTGTTGTAGGTATTCGGAGGTTTTTAACATTTTAATGTGCATTATTTAGTTGCTGATCGAAATAAAAGAAACATGAATTGCGTATTATAATTTTTCCTCCTCCTACTACTGTGCTGATGTGTACGTAGTATTGAAAGTAAAATGGGTTAGTAAAATATTACAAGTCATAAATTTGGTAGGCCCCGAATCTATACTGATTAGATTTGCAATTTTTTAAGTGGGCCTAATGTTTAATACTCCTTAGTTTGACCAAGGCTGGGCCCAAGTAATTGACATCTCACGAGGGTTTGTAATTTACAAGGAAAGTCTGCCACAGGAAGGTATAAAAGCAGAGTCATGGACGTAACAGCAAAAAAACGGACGACGGACACGGACGAAATAGGAAAAAAAGGGGCTGCCGAGATCTCTTTCTAGGAGCACGCACAACGAAGAACGGCAGCCACTTTGGAAGAGTTTTCTTTCGAGAGCAACTTTATCAGTGGAACTAAAATGACCATTTGAGCTATTTTATCTAAGGAGAACAAAAAAAACGGGGTGCAGCAGAGGAGGTAAAAAGAGTTAAAATAGTTTTGAAGAATTGGTTCTCTATTAATACCTCACAACTGTTCATCCTGAATATCATTTATTTGATTATTTAATTCTCTCTCTCTCTCTCTCTCTCCCTCTCCCTTTCCTCCCTCTCTCTCATATTATAATAATAGGATAAAGGAAAAGATTGAAAGAATGTGTATTTTGATAGAGAGTAGGTTAAATAGATAGTGTTGATGTAGTGTTAAAAGATATATGAATAGGTAAAATGAAAAATGTGCACTGATCACAAGTGTTTTTAACTAAGTATTAATAAACTTGCTCTGAGTTTCTTTTCCTTTCAAGTTATTTAAATCTTTGTTTAATTACTCGCATCGAGGTAATTCTTTTAAATTTTTGTTCTTAATAAAAGTTGTTCGTTTGTTTTTGTTTGGTTTAAATCTCTTGTTTATTTTTCGTATCGAGTAATAGAAGTATGATTCAAATTAGGGTAAGTAGTTGTATAGGTTGGGTCGCGAGGTGATTAACACGTCGTGACCAGTTCGGGCATTGCTCTTATTTTCAAACAATAAAAAAATAATTTTAGATTTGAAAAATACTTCCCGTAGACGAACCCGGACATTGTCGCAGCCCATGTGAGCGGGAGAATGGGGGTAACTCATTCTCTGCTGCACATGGGTAAACGGCGAACCTAAGGTTTCGCATCTTGCAGAGTATCTTTTTCAATCTAAAATTGAACGTTTTTAAGAATACCAAATGGAGCAGGTTAATCCGGACTGATTACGAGAGTTATGAACCTTATGACAGTACATCCTTTTTATTATTTGAAAAGAACAGTTGTTTCCTTAAGTTTTAGTTAATCTCAATCAAATCGATAAGGGGTGGCTACCTAAGAGCCAGTTTAATCAGTAACAACCCGAGTTTTTAGTCAGCACGCATCACTGTCTCTGTGGATTCGACTCCGGACTTACCGGATATTGTGCTGCATTGGTTTCCGCCCTATGCTTGGGACAACCCATTAATTTAGGATTAGGAAATCGTCAAGCATTTTCGGCGCCGTTGTCGAGGACGGTAAAATGTGTTAAGAATTTGGGTAGTTATTTTTATTTTGTTTCATTTTTAGTTTCTTTAATTGTTTCGAGTCAACATAGGTAGAGGTAAACAATCCTAATCACCTTTAAAGCCTAAAAACTACCAAGACAAAACTAGGCGTCTCGTAGCCATTGAGAGAAAGCCGAGAGTAACCGTGGAGAAAAAGTCTTTTAGTGGTGAGTCATTTGATATCGGTGGTCTGTTCGTTGATTTAATAATCGAACCACTGATGGCAGAGCCGCAAAAGTCAATGCGTGAGCACATACATCCTAAGAGGACCACTCCTCTCTGACCAATTGTTCTGCCAACCGAGACGGTGGAGGCATGCAATGCCTTTACCATAAAGCCTGGTACGCATAATACCCTTCCCCTCTTCTTTTAGAATGAGAATGAGGATCCGTATGACCATATCTGCTATTTCGAGCGGTTGGTGTGCACCCTTACCACTACTACTCAGTGGGAGAATGTTTGTCTTAAGCTTTTCTCATCCCCACTTAAGGATAGTGCAGATAGGTGGTTGCAGATACAGAAAGCTCAAACTCTTACAACGTGGGCTGCTGTCCGAGATTTATTTTACAAGAAATATTTCTCAGAGAGTAAATCGAAACACCTGACTCGCCAAATCCAATCGTATAAGCAGAAAGAGGGCGAGTCATTTTTTAGGTGTTGGAAGCGGTTTAAGGATTTGCTGTTATCCTTGCCTCATCATGGATTTGCGAAACACCAATTGGTGTCATTTTCTATTTGGGTTTGAATATTGCAACGGCCCAGCAGATTGAGTGCCTCTGCAAGGAGGATGATTTTCTAGACAAGTTCCCGGACGAAACTTGAGACTTTCTAGATGAGTTGGCCAAGAAACACCAAAGTTGGGAACCTTCCGAACTCGGTGATAGGGCCGTAGCTGCTCAGGGACCCGTTTGGTCTGACATTTTTCCTTCGAGTGTGCGAGAGCAAAATGTCCAGTCTCAGCCGGATAAGATGGCTAAACAGTTACAGGACTTGAAATTTAAGCAAGTCCATCAGGTGAATGAGGTGAGAGTTGAGGAGCTGTGTGCGTTATGTAAGTGTCCGGGGCATCCAGTCACTACCTACCTTGCATTTCCTATAGTTAAGAAAACCTACCATAGCAATCAGGCTGAGATAAATGCGATTAACCAACATTGGGACCCATTTTTAAATACCTACAATTCAGGGTGGGCCCATAACCCACTTTTGGGTTGGAAGGATCAAAAAGTCCCAGTGCAACCCCAAGCACCACCTTAGCAGCAAATTCAACAGTTCTGGCCTCCTCAAGGCCAAATGACCCAATTTTGCTACCCAACTCAAAATCAGTAGAGGTTTGGTCCTTCATCTTTTGGACCATCCGCAAGCATAAACCATCCCTCACGAGATAAGTAGACTGATGAGATGATGAAAGCTCTCATGCAGTCTTAGTTAAGCTTCACTAAACAAACCAAACAGACAATTGGTGACATTAAGACTCAATTGACCCAGTTAACAGCGGCAGTTGGACAAGTCTAGCAGGAGAAGGGAATGTTTTCTATTCAACCTCAAGTCAATACCACTGTTACTCATTTTGTGGGCGATTCTTCTGGCCTAAGTAATTTGAATCCCAGCCTGAAAGAGGCTAAGGCGATCACCACTCTCAAAAGTGGGAAGGTGATCGACAAGGATATTCCTTCAAAGCAAAAGCAAAAATCGGTTCCACCATCGGAGTTAGTGGCTGCACCAACATCTGTTTTAGACTTGGAGAGTATTCCTGAGGAAGATAGAGAGTCGGAGTTTCCTGAAGTGGCGGTGCATGTGTCTGCAGCCCCAACGACTCCGTCCCTACTCATTGCTCCATATCCTCATCGCTTGGCGGCGAAACCTAAGGCCAATGTGAACTTCTAGATTCTTGTGTTATTCAAGAAAGATAAGTTTCCTATCTCGTTGATGAAAGCCATTAATGTGGATAAGTAGACTGATGAGAGGACAAGTCCAGCAGGAGAATGGAAGGTTTCCTTCTCAACCTCAAGTCAATGCCACCGTTACTTATTTTGTGGGCGATTCTTATAACCTGAGTAATTTAAATCTCAGTCTAGAAGAGGCTAAGGCGATCACCACTCTCAAAAGTGGAAATGTGATCGACAAGGATATTCCTTCAAAGCAAAAGCAAAAATCAGTTCCACCATCAGAGCTAGTGGCCGCGCCAACAGCTGTTCCAGACTTGGAGAGTGTTCCTAAGGAAGATAAAGAGTCAGAGTTTCCTGAAGTGGCAGTGCATGTGCCTGCAGCCCCCACGACTCCGTCCCTACCAGTTGCTCCATATCCTCATCGCTTGGTGGCGAAACCTGGGGCCAATGTGAACTTCTAGATTCTTGAGTTATTCAAGAAAGATCAGTTTCCTATCTCGTTGATGAAAGCCATAGATTCCATTCCTCAGTTTGCGAAGGTTTTGAAGGATCTATACACTTCAAAATGGAGGACTAAAAGTCAGGATAAAGTGCTTCTGACGGAGCAGGTGAGCTCCATCCTCCAGGGCGATATCCTAACCAAGTGCAAAGACCCTGGTTGCCCTACCATCCCTATAGCTATCGCAGACCAGAAATTTGATAAGGCATTACTGGATTTATGAGTAAGTGTCAACCTGGTCCCATATTTGGTATAGTTGAGGCTTGGTCTCGACGATCTGAGAGTCACACTGGTCACGCTACAGTTGGCTGATCGGAGTGTGAGAGTTCCAAAAGAGGTGGTGGAAGATATTTTAAAGTCCAAATGTCATTTGAAGATTTGAAAATGGAAGTGAATGCATTTAATGTGGATAGTTGAGTTGAGGATAATGAGAAAGTGTATGAGATGAGTTCGATTGACACGCTGGTTCAGGAACATGTCGATAGTTTATTTTCTAAGGATCCTCGGAGATAACCGCCGAGGAGGCGCCATTTTTAGGTTCTCCAAAAGTAGGGAGTTTGATGGAAATACTTGCAGTCAATGATGTGTGTGGCGCCGTTTGGGACCTAGTTCTTGAGCCTCTGGGCACCCCATTGTCTTAAGTTCTGGCGAGTAGCTTTTGCGTACCACTCTCGTTACTGAGAAGTAGACCCGGCTCCTAGCTATAGGGGTACCCACCATTGACTTGGGTTTTATAGCTTCGCACCCCTCTATTAAAATAAAGGTTGTGTGCCTAGCTCCAGTTAGTAAAGGTAATTTTGTGTCAGTGACATTAGACTTTACTAAGTTCTTTTACTTTTGGCACAATTTATGTATAGTTTTTCTGTTATTTCTCATAAAAAAATCAAAAATTCCAAAAAAATAGAAAATTGAAAAAGGGAAAAATTAACATAATGGTTTGGTATTACCACCCATTCCTTACCCCACCGGCGAGGGATGGAGAGAAAAGTATGACACGTTGATCGCGTGAAGATTTGGTGGCGTATTTATTTATTTATATTTTTTTAAGGGGTCTTTAGTTGTGTCTTTTCTTTTCCCTTTTTTTATTCTATTTATTTTGTTGTTTTGGAGGCTAACTTTTGCAGGTTGTTTTATCCAAGCTGAGTGGTCTCACTCTTGCTTTATTAGTCTGTTATATTCCTCATTTTAGAGGTGATATCTCTCATCTCTTTTATGTTTCTATTCTATATTGATTTTTCTGCTTTCAATGCTGTCATTAAATAGTTCAAGTTGGGGGGAGAAATCAGATGCCGTTCCACTTTAAGAAAAGGAAGGGTTTTGAAAAAAGAAGGTAATTTCAAGATAAAGAATCACGTGTTTATGCAAATAATTTTTCTACCAATATGCATATTGTTTGATAGATTAAAATCTTTTAAACGGTGCAAAAAAAAATTGAAAAATCATTTTTCATTTTCGTTATATTTGAGTTTGAAATAACATTCTTTTTGAAAAAGAAGATTTTGGTAGAAAGCGGAACGAGGCTTGACACTTTGTTCACTTTTCTTATTGACAAAAAAAAATAGTGGGATTCTTTTTACATGAGACTTAAAGCTGTTGAGATTGGCTCTTCATTGATTGAGTTGGAGGTGTGATAGTCATTATTTGATTATATTGTGGTGACATTGTAGTTCTTTTTGCTAGCTTGTCGCGATAAATTTGTCATGGTATTTATTATTAGCACATTTGCACTTCACGTTTATTTGGGCTTTGGTTACTTGTGAGTGAGTTATGACTTGATTATTCTCGATGGCTAGTTTAATGGAGACTTATGCCCATGTGAGTTTAGAGCCTTATTTTTTCTTAGAGTGGTGTCAAATAAACTCTTGTTATCACAAAAAAGTAAATTTATTGTGGATCTCTTTATTTTTGTTGTCAAGTACTGGGAATATTTTGAATTGCCTACTTATCTCTTGGATTTGGAAACTGCATGGTTGTATTGTCTCTTGGCTAGGATTATAGGTTATCTTTGCTATTTTCAGCCGGTTCGTTTCTTCCTTTCATACATTTATCCATTGTGAGCTTATTTGAGCCTGTTGCATAATAACCATTTTCTTGTTGAGTTCCACCATTTTATATTGTGTTTTGAGAATGACTAGTTAATAATGTGAATGTGAATTATTGAGAAAAAAAGGAGATGAGTGGAGTTGAAAATTGCTTGACTGGTGGTGATCTTTCCCATTCAAAAATAGAAAAAAAGAGAGAAAAGAATGTGCTTGTAAGGAAAAAAAAAAGTGAAAAGGGAAGACACCAAATCATTGTGAAAAGGAGAAATATTTGTTCTTATATTAGATTTAATTAAAGAGTTAGGAAGAGAGATGTGACGAAGTTGAAAAGGGAAAAAACAAAAAAGGAAGCGCACACATTATTTTATGGGCGCTGCTATTCGCAGCCTTTTATTTTCTCCCATAACCCACTACATTTTAGTAAATGGTTGTTGAAAATCATACATAACATTTCGGTAAATAGCTGTTGAAAACAAAACTATATTTCGGTAACTACATCTCGAAAATATGTTCAACTTTCGATAAACAACTGCCGAACATACATTTTCGGTAAATAGCTGTTGAAAAAAATGTTATATTTCGGTAATTGGATGCTGAAAATATATCTCAATTTCGGTAACTAACTGTCGAGTATAATTGAAATTTTTTAACGGGCTATGGGAGAAAATAAAGGGTTGCGAATAGCAGCGGCCTATTTTATTTGCCATATTATTGTAAGTCATTCTCAGACACTTGAATTTTTACCTAACGTTGAAATATTTTCCTTACCTGACGTTATAACCAGAATTGAAGCCCTATTTGATCCTATGGGCAATGGGCTATAAATTGGTGGATAAAGAGAGTTTTCAACACTTGGTATTCCTTTCATGAGATCGTGTGTCCACTTTATAGAGTGTTCTTTTTGTATCATTGTGTGCGGAAGTATTTTGCTTTCATTTACACAACGTTTGCCCACATATATTGAGAGTAATATGCACATTATTTTGAGTGATTTCATTTATTGAGTGCATAACACGGTGAGATTTGAAGTCGAGACCCGGTCTGAA
Organism: Rhododendron vialii; assembly: GCF_030253575.1. NCBI lineage: Eukaryota > Viridiplantae > Streptophyta > Magnoliopsida > Ericales > Ericaceae > Rhododendron > Rhododendron vialii. Next base: position 41,378,004 of record NC_080558.1, read on the forward strand.
GAGAACTTTCAGTTATTTTTCACTTGTGACCGAAATCCTTATTCACACACGCTGAGTATAGGTGCCATGACTCGTTTTTTTGACTTGATAGTATCTAGAACTATTTATACCTCTCTTTGCGATGACTTAATATTTTTTGCTTGAGATATTATTGAGCTGTCTTATAGGTTTCGGGTTTTATGTGGAAATGATTCATGGTATTTTGTGGGTGATCACTGCTAAGAACCTTCACGAGTTTTCACCCGTCCTATCGGGACCACCTGGGGTTTAAAGGAACTATCAAATTTAATTTATTTTCTTTCGTTGCATTTTGGTTTCTTTGCTCGGAGCTAACAAAGTGTAAGTTGGGAGGTGTGATAGATGCATAAATGTTCACATACGCGCCCCCTAATCTATCATTGCTAAATCTATTTATATAATATTACTTGGAGATTATTAATGCTTGATTTTTGTGTTGTAAGTATTCGAAGGTTTTTAACATTTTAATGTGCATTCTTTAGTTGCTGATTGAAGTAAAAGAAACATGGACTGCATCTTATAATTTTTCCTCCTCCCACTATATTGCTGTGTACGTGGCATCGGAAGTAAAATGGGTTAGCAAAATATTACAAGTCATAAAATTGATGGGCCCCGAAGGTATACTGATTAGACTTGCAATTGGTCTTTTAAGTGGGCCTAATGTTTAATACTCCTTAGTTTGACCAAGGCTGGGCCCAAGTGAGTAGGGTTTGTAATTTACTACAAGGAAAGGTGTAAAAGCAGAGTCATGGACGTAACAGCAAAAACGGATGACGGACACGGACGAAATAGGAAAAAAAAGGGCTGCCGAGATCTCTTTCTTGGAGCACGCACAACGAAGAACGGCAGCCACTTTTGGAGAGTTTTCTTTTGAATTTCTTTTCCTTTCAAGTTATTTGAAGCTTTGTTTAATTACTCACATTGAGGTAGCTCGTTTATATTTTTATTCTTTATAAAAGTTATTCGTTTGTTTTTGTTTGGTTTGAATCTTTTGTTTATTTTTCGCATCGGATAATGGAAACATGATTCAAATTAGGATTTTTTTTTTATATAATGATTCGAAAGTAGTTGTATAGGTAGAGTCGCGGGGTGATTAGCACACCGTAGCCAGTTTGGGCACTGCTCCTATTTTCAAATAATAATAAAAACGATTTTAGATTGGAAAAATATTTCTCGTAGACGAATTCGGTCATTGTTGGAGCCCATGTGAACAGGAGAATGATGATCCAAAACTCATTCTCTGCTGTGCATGGATAAACGGCAAACCTAAAGTTTTGCATCTTGCGGGGTATCTTTTTCAATCTAAAATTAAACGTTTTTAAGAACACCGAATGGAGCAGGTTAATCCGTACTGATTACGAGAGTTATGAACCCTACGACCGTACCTTTGGAGGGCTTTGTTTATTTGTCACCATTGTAGCTCTTCGGAGCATCATTCTTTTCACATAGTGGAATCGTCTCTCGTTTGCTTGCTCGTGGAGTAGGTTTACAACCGTAAGTCTAACCATGTATGTATAGTTAGGTCTCTCTTATTCGGTAATTTTTTTTTTTTTTAGTTTGGTTTGGTTTCTCCATTAGTTTTTCAGATATGTTTGATTTATTATTTTTCCAATATCACGACCATCAATGATTGTCGGATTGTTGTTGGGTCCTTTGGGACCCGCCACACATCAGCGAGATGATGTTGATGGCCAATAAGAATAAGTCATGTGATCTTCTTGTCCATCTAGGATTCTTTTGTCCATCTAGGATTCTTTTTTTGGAACTCAACATTTTGGAGTGTACAATGTTCCTACATTTCCTTTTCTCCCACTTCAATGTTCCGAGAAAAGAGGGCCAAAATGTGTTAAAAAAGGTTAGCAAATCCCTTTAATTTGGGGAGAGTGTATCTATAATTAAGGAATAAGTACCATTCAAATATAGATATGATTAATAACAAAGGACAAAATGAGTCATTCAACTAATCTAAGGATGTGAACATAAGTATTCAAATCGACTGAGATGGGCACCTAAATAAGTTCTCTGAAAAGGATGCCTATTTAATTTGAATGGCAGCCCACATACATAAAACAGTTTTCGACGCATTTACGTACTTTACCGACAGACGAAAGCACACATGTCTTGACATATGCATTTGGAACCATTGAATGCTAAGCATAATTCCCACTGTATGTGTGGAGCTCACACACAAGCAGGGAAGTAGGTGTTGTTAAAATCAACGGCATTGGTTCTTCCTGTTTATGCTATGTCGTGTTTCAAGTTGCCAGAAGGGTTGTGTCATCAAATTAAAGTGGCTATGGCAAGATTCTGGTGGGGGCAGAAAAATGATGAGAGGAAGATCCATTGGCTGAAGTGGAGTCGCCTCTGTAAATCTAAGTTTAAGGGGGGATTAGGGTTTAGAGATCTTACTTCTTATAACCTGGCTCTCCTTGCTAAGCAAAGGTGGAGGCTCATGATGTCTCCAGGATGTTTAATGGCCCGGGTTCTTAAGAGTAAATATTTCAAGGACAAATCTTTTATGGAAGCGGACTTGGGATCTAATACTTCTTGGGTGTGGAGAAGCATTTGGGAGAGTAAAAAAGTTTTAGCCATGGGGGTTTGTTGGTCAATCAGGAATGGTGAACAGGTTTGCATTGATGAGGATCCATGGATGCCATTGAATGGGGTCTTTTCACCGCGAAGGGTTGCGGAGGATGAGGAGATTAGGATGGTCAGCCAACTCATCAATCCGGAGGCAGCTTCTTGGAAGGAAGATGTGATTACTAGTATTTTTTAGTCGGAAGGCAGCTTCATGCAAGGTGTATCCTCAACATTCCTTTGTCTTGGACAAACAGAGTTGACAAGCTTGTTTGGCATCATTCACTCTCGGGTCTTTACAATGTCAGATCCAGCTATTTGTTAGCTTTTGAATTGAAAAACCGAAGGGTGATGAGAGGTAGAGATGAGGATGGATCTAGATCATTGGAAGTAAAGGAGGAGCATTGGAAAAGCATTTGGCGTTTCAACATTCCTAAGAAAGTTCAGCACTTTTTGTGGAAATGTTTTCATGGAATTTTACCAACTAGGATAGCTTTGCAACGGAGAAAGGTGGTGGAGGATTCTAGCTGCCCGGTTTGTGGATCTGCCAAGAAACCATTGGTCATCTTTTTTGTACATGCCCTTTAGCCGTTCAGGTGTGGCGTTTGCCACCTTTGCAAGTTGATATGAGGGTTGTACAACTCAATTCTTTTAATGGTTTTTGGGATGTTATGGAGCTTTGGTGGCATAATCACGCTAATAAGGATTGGTGTATGTCGATGGCTGCAGTTATGATGTGGTTTATATGGAAGTGTAGAATGGGGCTATTTTTGAACAAAAGCTTTCTCTCCCTGGGACGGTATGTCAGTGGGCTGTGGAGTATTTGCAAGAGTTCTTATCTGCAAACTCCTTGGGTCTTGCACCAGTAATATCGTGTGGGGAAGGAAGACTTAGTTCGTGGCAAAGGCCTCCAATTGGTACTTTTAAGATTAATGTGGATGGGTCTTGGAAGAAAGGGTTGATGAGAGGGGGTTTTGGGGCTGTGATCAGGGATTTTCGAGGCTATTTTATTGCTGCTTCTATGGGATTTTTTCAGTGGTGCGCGAGTTCATTGGTTGTAGAAGCCTTGGCAATTCAGCAGGGTATTTTGTTGGGATCTCAACTCGGTTTGGGGTCTGTTATTTTGGAGAATGATGCTCAATTGCTCGTGAATATGCTCAATGGCCAGGCTGCGGTTAGTCAAGAGGTGGAAGTTGTTACTCATGATGTTCAGGTTTTGAGTAATAATTTCCATTGTTGCAGTTTTTCCTTTGTTCGTAGGACCGTTAATAATGTTGCTCATGTTGTTTTAGCTGGTGAAGGTTTTTGTGGTTTGGGGTATTGTTGTTAGACTGAGTCCCCTCCGTTGTGGTTGCTTGGTCCTCTTTCTAGGGACGAGTCTTCCATTTGATGTTTTGTTTGGACTTTTAATAATATCATCTGTTATCGTTGTGGCAAAAAAAAGATGTGTGCACATTCATTATGTCCATAGCATTTTTCATTTTGAAAATCCATGTTTGTGATATGTTGTCTGAATTCATGAATTAATGTCTTTAACTCTTATTAACCAATCAAATTTGTTGATGCAGAATGATGATGGAGGATGGGAATTCTACATAGGAGGTCATAGTACTATGATTGGCTCGGCACTTAGCTACGTTGCGTTGCGTTTTTTAGGAAAAGGGCCTAATGATGGAGAAAACACGGAAATGGATACTTGATCATGGTGGCGCAACTGCGACACGATCGTGGGGCAAAACCTTTCTTTCGGTAAACCTTGCTAAACCTGGTTCTCTTAACAATTTGTGGCAAAATTTTACCCTGTAAGATCTGTCAATTTATTTATTTATTTTTTATTGTTGATCCAAGAGGAAAAGTAACCACCGCACCAAAAAGGTGCATGTGGATACCCGTTACGACATGTCTTGCTTGATTGGAAGAGCTCATTTCGGCTCACTTCTCACTCAGAGAGGGAATGTGTTTGACACCCCCTCTCTGCCCAACCAAAAGGTTGGTCTCTAAGTGTTTGACATAAAGTTTTTTAGTTTATTCCATTGATTTTGCAAGTACATTTTAGTTTCTGGCGATCGACACAAAAACAATAAACTGACTGAGCTTGGACTGGTCCTCCCTGTCTTTGACTTTCCGTTGATTGAAAAATGTAAAAACAAACGAACAGAATAACATGGCTTGTGCACAAGGTATAACAACTGGAAATCAAAACCAAGAGGCAGGCAGATTAGTGCCTGGATCAATAGCTGCCCTTGCCATCAAATTGATTTCTTAGAATAGAGTTTAAACCAAAGAGGATAAAACGTGAAAGTGGGTTGCGATTGATTAGGATGTGTAGTTTTTAATTCTTCAGTTACGGTTTCTCCCTTTGTATATTAGGAGAGATACCGATAAACATCTCTCTCTTATGTTTGTAATCTTATTTTGTTGCTTTAAAATCTTAGAATCTAGCAGTTTAGAACTGCACATCAAACAACAATTGAGCGAATCGGACGGCTGAGCATTGGCACCATTATCTGTTTGTCTTTGTGACAATATTGTTTGAAAGGACATGAATTATTTAAGCAAAAAAAATGATCCGAACCGTTCAATGTGTGCAGAATGTGATTTTAAGGGTACCCGCTAGAAATTAGCAAAAAAAATGACCGGGAAAGGTTTGATTTGAACAGTTTTTATTTGAACCGTTCAATAAAAAACTGTTCGGATCAAGCCCTTCCCGGTTATTCTTTTTGCTAATTTCTCACGGGTACCCTTAAAATCATGTTCTGATCACATTGAGCGGCTTGGATCATAAAAATTTGATCGGAAACTATGAGGTGTTTTTTTAGGTGTCCCCGGAACCGCCCCGTTAAAGTATTGGAACGGTTCAAGGGATACCCTAAAAAAACACCTAAAAAAACACCCATAATCTCATTCTCATAGTTTCCGATCAAATTTTTATGATCCGAACCGTTCAATGTGTGCAGAATGTGATTTTAAGGGTACCCGCTAGAAATTAGCAAAAAAAATGACCAGAAATGGTTTGATTTGAACAGTTTTTATTTGAACCGTTCAATAAAAAACTGTTCAAAACTGTTTGGATCAAGCCCTTCCCGGTCATTTTTTTTGCTAATTTCTCACGGGTACCCTTAAAATTATGTTCTGATCACATTGAGCGGCTTGGATCATAAAAATTTGATCGGGAACTATGAGGTATTTTTTTAGGTGTCCCCGGAACCGCCCCGTTAAAGTATGTATAAGTTCTGTTGTGTAGGTTCTTGGAGTGTACGAATGATCAAGATGCAACCCATTTACCCTTGAGTTTTGGCTTCTCACTTCGTTTTTCCCCTACCATCCAGGCGAACTGAATATTGATTTATACTAGTAGTAACTTTAAAGGCATTTTTGACTCGAGCCATTATGTGGTTTGGCCTGACTTACATGTCAATGTCGTATTTATATGGGCAAAAGTCCGTGGGGCCGATCACGGAACTTGTCAAATCATTGAGACAAAAAATTCACACATAGCCATATGAGGAGATAAACTGGAATAAAGCACGCCATAGTTGTTGTAAGGTTGGTGCATGAATTCTCATGGTATTTCAAGCAACATTTAGGTACAGCAACTTGGAAATCAATTTGGTGCAAAATTTCAATGCAGGAGGATGTGTATTATCCTCACACATTCATCCAAGATCTGCTTTGGGATGGTCTTCATTATGTGAGCGAGCCAATCATAAACCGGTGGTTATTTTCAAAGATTAGAGATAAAGCTCTTCGAAAAGCAATCAAGCACATGAGGTATGGAGCAGAAAGTAGCATAAATCACTCTTCTCCAAGTTAATGAAGTGAACATAAAAAGTGAATGAAGGAATGAAGGCGTTCTTCCCGTAACTCACATACACTCTTTACACGGGTGTACTTTCGGGCCACCTTCTTATCCAAGTTGATATGAACTCAAAAAGAAAAAGAAGGCCTTCATCTTTTTAATTTCAGTGAGCAAAAATGCCAAGTCTATTTGTAGTTGTCTCTAGTCTCTAGGCCTGGATGATATACAACCGTCTAGATAGACTAAATGAATCTTTAAAAAATGAAAATGAGAAAAGGTACTTCTCAGTGCATTTTTTGTGGGAAGTCGAATTTTCATAATGGAACCACCTTTCTAGTACTGCTAAAATCGATAACATTTGTAAGGACTCCACTTTACCATCTCATGTGTCAAAGCATTATGACTTTTATTTAAATGGGTGTTTATTGCAACACAGAGTTTACAAATGATGTCTTGGTGGGCAGAGGACCCTAATGGTGATGAGTTCAAGTATCACCTTGCCAGAGTTCTTGATTACTTGTGGCTTGGAGAAGATGGAATGAAAATGCAGGTCCACACTACAAAATTATAGTGTTGGATGTGCTTGTTTGATTGTCAATTGTATTTGTCACAAACATCGTACTGGGTAGTACGTACTCATTTGCTCACTTGTGATTTTGATTGCAGAGTTTTGGTAGTCAGTTATGGGATTGTGCACTTATGACTCAAGCCATTATGGCAAGTAATCATACCGATGAATCTGGACATGCTCTTCAAAGGGCACATTTTTTCATAAAAGAATCACAGGTATCTCTCAATTCACTAGAAGAAAATTAAAAATTTGTACAACTTCTTCAACTTATGCATTTTCCGTTACTAAATATGAAGATCAAAGAAAACCCTGCTAGGGATTTCAAGAAAATGTACCGTCACTTTAGTAAAGAGGTATGGACTTTCTTTGATCAAGATCAAGGTTGGGCTGTCTCAGACTGCACATCTGAAGCAATGAAGGTAATTTTAGTCTTATTAGCTCCACGACACTATAACAAGAAAAATTACTTGAAATTCAAAAGTGTGATTTTCTAATCAACTGACAATTCTACAGTGTCTATTAGTACTTTCGCAAATGCCATCGGATGTTGCAGGAGAAAAAGTGAATGTTGAGCGACTATATGAGGTGGTGGACATCCTCTTGTACTTACATGTATGAAAAATATTGTATCTCAGTAGTTTTTAGATGTTTTGACTAGAATCATAACTCTTTATATGTCATTTAATTTAGAGTCCTGAAAGTGGTGGTTTTGCTCTTTGGGAACCAGCAATTCCACATCCATATTTTGAAGTAAGTTGTTCTATTGTTCTAAATTCCTAGAGCAGTGTATATACATGTAAAACAATAAGAAGTTATACAATACTTTGTTTTCTTTTCTCTCGGTTACTCCAAATTACAATAGGTTACTCAAACAAGACCTTGTTTGGAGTCTAATGGAATGTTACGCTTTTGTTAATCTATTTACGATACAATTTGAAACCTAATTGCTTATTTGGTCTCTCACCTTTCCCTTTTTGTTCAGATGTTGAATCCTTTCGAAAATTTCACAGACATTGTGCTAGATCGAGAGTATGCTCTTGTGCTACTTCTTTCATTGTATTAGGCTATTAGCCCTGAAAAAATTCCCATAGCTTAAACATTTATATTGGAATCTAGGCACGTCGAGAACACTGCATCCATAATTGAAGGTTTACTATTGTTCAAACGCAAATACTCAATGTATCGAGCGAAGGAAATAGATACTTCTGTGGAAAGAGCAGTGTGTTTCCTCGAAAAGAGACAACAACTTGACGGTTCTTGGTGGGTCATTTTCTTTTGAACTGACTTGAGCATATCATAAATGGATACATCATTTGGGTGTTTTTTTTCAGAGACATGATAAAATGCATAAGAGTTGTGACTTAACCGAAAGCATTAAAAACACCCACAGGTATGGCTTCTTGGGAGTTCGCTTCATCTATGGTACATGAAATAGGAGGGTTGACTACTACTGGGAGTACATACAAAAATAGTCAATCAGTTCGTAGAGGTGTTCAGTTTTTGCTTTCCATACAAAATGATGAATGGGAGAGAGCCATGAATCATGCCCATCTTTGGTAACAAACCTTCTCTAACATCTTTTTCTCCATAATGTTGGCTCTAATGGATAATTTAGGGATGACAATTTCCCCGCCTCGTCCCTGTCTTCTGTCCCCGATCCGAGCAAGTATTTCCTGATTCGACAAGCAAACGAGATGGAGATAGTATTTGCTTCTCCCGACCCATTATACCTTTCGTATCCTCGATTATAATAGTAAAATACCAAAAAAGTAAATCAAATTCATTTCTTTTGTTTTCTTATTTTCCTATATTTTTTCAGTCTCATCACTCATTGACAAAATCCTCGCTCGGAAGAAAACAAAATTAGTGCACATTGCGATGGTGATTGGGGACCCGATTTTCCCGGCCTTGCGACCACCTCGATTGTCTCCGGTCCCACTCCACCTCGTTTAGACAGGGCAAGGACGGGTACCATCCAAGTCCGGCCCGTCCCATTACCTTCCCTGGCATAATGTGATGTTAAAATGGTATTCCACCCAAGCTTGTAAAGCAATAAACTTAATTACTATCGATCACAGCACAGAATTTCACAGATACAATATCTAACGACTTGGTTTCTATTTAATTGTGTAATTGTTAAAAACAGAAATACATACAGCTGGAAGGAAATCGAACGCATTTTGTACAGACATCAAGGGCTATGTTAGGTCTCATTTATGCTGGACAGGTGAGTTACTTATTTTTTTATTTTTTATTTTTTCAATGAATTATAACTTTTTCTTTCCCAATTTTATTTATTTATTGGGATCTATAGTGCAAAAATAGCCATCTCAAGAATTAAAAATTTTGTTTTGTGGTAAATGGGATTGCTTTTGTAAAGTGTTTTCAACATCCAGCCTATATCATTAATTTTGTGGAAAACCGAAAATTTGCCCCTAAATTTTTTTCGTTTAGAAAGGCAATTGATACAAACAATTGGGCAAAACTTACCCTTGAAAATCGGCTTTGAAAAGGAAGGACATATATATCCAGGAGCTTAGAGCATCTCCAACACGTACTTGACTTCAAATTGGAGATGCCAAAGGAAGGATATATATATCCAGGAGCTTAGAGCATCTCCAACACGTACTTGACTTCAAATTGGAGATGCCAAATTTTTTTTGAAGGCTTATGTGGCATTTTGGCATCTCTAATTTGACATCAAAGCCTACTCTCCAACTCTTGTGCCAAAAAAATAGAGCTCATAAACTTAAAAGATATTTTTTCTTCAAACATGGACACTGTTTGAACTCAAACAGCTGTAAGTTTATGAACTTCCCAACGATGAAATTTTGAAAATTGGCGTACGAGGTAGGGGCTGTCAAAATTGGCATGCGGGTAGGTCATGCCAAAGCTGACGCATACGTCAGCTTTGACATGAGTGAAGGCAGATGAGTTGAGGCCAAAAGTGACCGTTAACTTGTCCACCTCAACTTTGGTATCTTCCGTTGAAGATGCTCACATACACAAGGTCAATTCAGCTGATGTGGAACATTAATTAATTAGGATCATCACACTCTACAATTGACGTCTAAATCGGTCCACTCTATTGACAGTGACACTATGATAGTCCTTTCTCTTTTGGCAGCACCACTCATCTATCAGTATATTGTAGACACTCCAATTTGGACTTCTTAATAATCTTTAAGTTCTCCGATGATAAAATAAAGAAAAATATACCTTCAAGGCTTGGATTGTTGCTCCTTTGTTACTACTTCTCTAAACCTAAAGAAAACCCCTTTCCAAACATGTAGGGTGGCCTCCAGTTCAATTGCAAAAGAGAAAGATGCGTTTGCTTTGTCAAAAATAACTTTTTCTATGATACATTGAGGGTAAAATGGGCACACATTTCAATATATAAAATGTCTTTGAGTGAAACAAATTGAGTTAGAAAGAGGACTCGACAAGCTTTCCAACACTTCGAACCGCGCTCAAATCCGAGTTCGGGAGTGTCTGAGGCGCCTCCGCAAAGTTCAGTGTGCTGTGCTGTCTTTAAATACCGCGTGGCATTTCAAAAAATTACTCCGCTGCACAAGATTTCAATATACAGCACGACATTTCTAATTATATTGCGTGGTGTTTCGGAAAAAGTTCTGACAGTTGCAGAAAGTTGTCGGCCACGCCTGCAAGTGCAGAGAATAAATTTATTTGGCCTAGAAGCCACCTCCCCTCTTTGTAGTGATCATCCTTGGCCCTCTTGCCTATAAATACACCCCCCTCTACTTGAGAAGTACCCCTGGAATCCTTAGAAAAGTTATTCTGAAATTCTCTGGGATCCCTCTTCTCTCTTTCTCTCTCTACACTCATTTGCTCACAAGTCACTTAAAACCCAGTCCAAATCAACATCCACTCCTCCACTTTCAAACACATCCAAGCCTCGATCAAGAAGGTATAAATCGATTTCCTTGAGCTAAACCATGTTTTGGCCTTGAGGGGAGCTCACTGAGGCCTTTCCTAGTCTCTCTATACTGGGTTTTGGCCTCGAACGAGCTTTATATTCAAAAAGCACAAAAAATAGTTTTTGCACTAGATACGCTACATCGTGTGGTGTTTTACAACATCGCACGGTGTAGTGTATTACACCGTGCATTATTTTGGTGTTCACTTTTAGCTTTTATTCATCTTTTTGAGATCACAGGCCTGTTGTTCGTCTGAAATCATTTTTATAAAAAAAACCGTGGGGCGAAAAGATTCCTCTTCAGACTTGGAAAAGCTTTAAGAAAAGCTAGTTTCAAGTCGTAAATCATCCTACACGGCTGCATATCAAGGATTAACCAAATAAAGGGGGTTCTAAATCAATTTTTTTATTTTATTTTTATCTAACTTGTTTTATGCAAACCCTGAGGTTGGTCTTTAATAGGCTTTTTTGCCTTTTTGGTCCTCAAAATATTAGCGAGTTATCAATTTAGTCCCCAACGTTTAAAATGTGTGCCAATATGGTCCTCTTCCCCAACGGCGTTTGCCTCTTCCGTCAAAAGGGGGACATGAATGGTATTTCACCCATGCACACGTTTCCTTCTCATGGAGAGCTTTTTTTCGCCAAATGTCATCCCCCACCTCTTATATAGATTGTAACATTCAAAAGAAAATAGAGAGAGAGAGAGAGAGAGAGAGAGAGAGAGAGAGAGAGAGAGAGAGAGAGAGAGAGAGAGAGATTTTGTTTACCCAGGATTTTTTTGTCGACTTATTTATTTTGTCTTTGTTCAAAAAAATCACATTTGTTAGTTTTTCGTCAAATTTTTGAGGATTATTGCTTCTTCATGACAAGAGGAATTTGAAAAGTAAAAAAAATTACAATCAAACCCAATCTTTTTTTAATAAAGACAATAAAAAGCCGATAAGCCAATTTTTTCTTCTTTATTAAAAAAAATAGATTTCGCTCGTAATTTTTTATTTTTTAGATTATTCTCGTCACGAAGAAGCAATATTCTCAAAAAATAGACGAAAAACTAACAAATGCAATTCTTTTGTCCAAAAAAATAAGCCGTTCGGCTTATAATGCCAAACTAGGCATAAGTTACGTGTAAATGGGGTGAAATACCATTCATGCCCCCCCTTTTGACGGAAGAGGCAAACGCCGTTGGGGAGGAGGACCATTTTGGCACACATTTTAAATGTTGGGGACTAATTTGGCTAAATTCATACATTGAGGACCAAATTGACAACTTGCTAATACTTTGAGAACCAAAAAGGCAAAAAAGCCGTCTTTAATATGTAGTTAAAATAGTTGAAAAGGGTAAAAATGAATAGCCGTGTGGTGTTATGACAATGTCGTGGAGTATTTTATTTTATTCCACCGTGCGTGATGTTAAAAGTTCTAGAGAGCATTAGGAGTGCCGCACGGCTTTCGGTGTTGTGGTGCACGGTATTTTAGTTTACATTGTTATGTTCATGTTTCATTCCCAGTCTTCACTCCACTGTACATTTACACACATATCATTCGTTTGTACGTACTCGCCGCATTTATAAATCATTTTCATGCTACATGTTTTATTTCCGTCTTGTTTTTCAACAAAGTTAAGTTTTTCAAATGATTTTAAATTCCTCATTAAAAATGTTTAGTAGAGACCGATTTTTACCGGGCGAGCAGGGTGCTTTTCAACAAAATCTTTCCCGTTTGTAATGTGGCTTCAGAATCAACATTTTCGCTAGATCAAAAGCCTTTTCTCTCAAACAAACTCTCGATTTCTCGGATCATTCATCTCAAAAATCCAGGTGGCGACTCTTCGAGCGCACCGATCGGGAAGCCCACATATATATGTATATATATAAAATTCAAGTACCTTACAGCTGAAAGGTTGCCTCATTTTGCAACTCATATAGCAATGTGGGAGTTAAATCTAATATCAATTGATACCCTTGTCTAGAATTCATCCCTGAAAATTACTCCCTCAGTTCCATTTTGTTGTCCCTAATTCTCTTTTGTGATGTCCAAAAATAATGTGCTTGTTTCAAAACTTTTCAATTTTGGATGTCCATATTACCATTTTACCCCTCGTTTCTCCCTCCCAAATTCAAATTTTGAACTTGATTTGAAAGAAAAGTGGAGTAAATTAATGACGAAAAGAAAGTTGACAAAAAGTCATAAATTACAAAGGGGTAAAATGGTGAGATTGACACAAAGTCAATATAATTATGATCTCTCCTTAAATTATGTGAAAGTCAAAAGACGCAATAAATTGGGATGGAGCGAGTATCTTGCATGGGAAGAGTGCGCATGATCTTATACACATGAGGCTAAGGCCATACTTAGCTGATGTGAGACATTTGGATCGTAACAATGCACATAATTAGATCTTGTTCGACAGATATAATTCAAAAATTTACCTTTTTTCTTGACTTCTATTTTAACTTGGTTTCTATTTAATTATGTAATTGTTAAAAACAGAAATACACACTGCTGGAAGGAGATCGAACGCATTTTGTGCAGACATCATGGGCTATGTTGGGTCTCATTTATGCTGGACAGGTGAGTTACTTATTTTTTTATTTTTTATTTTTTTGATGAATTATAACTTCTTCTTTTGCAATTTTATTTATTTATTGATCTATAGTGCAAAAATAGCCTTCTGAAGAATTAAATTTTGTGTTGTGGTAAATGTCCAGCATAAATAAGACCCAACATAGCCCATGACATCTGTATATCTTTGAAATTCTGTGTTGTGATAGTAATTAAGTTTATTGCTTTAATTACAAGCTTGGGTGGACAAACATTTCGATATATATACCATTTTAACATCACATTATGCCAGGGATGGTAATGGGACGGCCGGACTCGGATGTTACCAGTCCTTGCCCCGTCTTAAAGAGGTGGACTGGGACTGGAGACAATCGGGGTGGTCGCAAGGCCTGGAAAATCGGATCCCCAGTCACCATTGCATGGTGCACTAATTTTATTTTCTTCCGAGTGAGGATTTTGTCAATGAGTGATGAGCGTGAAAAAATATAGGAAAATAAGAAAACAAAAGAAATGAATTTGATTTACTTTCTTGGTATTTTACTCTTACAATCGAGGATACAACAGGTATAATGGGTCGGAAGATGCAAATATTGTCTCCATCTCGTTTGCTTATCGGATTAGGAAATACTTGCTTGGATTGGGGACAGAAGACGGGGACGAGGCGGGGAAATTGTCATCCCTAAATTATCCATTTGAGCCAACATTATGGAGAAAAAGATGCTAGAGGAGGTTTGTTACCATAGATGGGCACGATTCATGGCTCTCTCCCCAGCCACCTTCCTCATTTTGTATGGAAAGCAAAAACTGAACACCTCTACAAACTGATTGACTATTTTTGTATGTACTCTCAGCAGTAGTCAACCCTCCTAATGCAAAAAAATGTACCATAGATAAAGCAAACTCCCCAGAAGCCATACCTGTGGGTGTTTTTAATGCTTTTGGTTATAAGTCACAACTCTTATGCATTTTATCATGTCTCAGAAAAAAACACCCAATGTGGGCACATGTCTCTAAATTTTTTTATAAAATCGGGTGCACCCTTTTTGGAAAAGTGCGGCGAAACGCTCAATTCAGAGTCGCCACTTGGGTTTGTTTGTGGTATGCCACCCAAGGAACCAAATTTGAAACGCTTGCTACGTTGTTTGATTTTGAAAAGGCGTAGACTGGTCCGTTGTCATCTTGATATCTGAGGTTCGGGAGCCAGGTTACGAGAGGGGAAGGATTTTAAGGCACCCCTCTCGCTTAATCCGGAAATCGGTCTCTACTCGGACATTTGTAAAACATTTGATTCTCTCTCATTAATTGATTTTTAGCTAGTTAGGACGAGGGAACAGTTTAAGGAGATTAAAACTGTAACATGTTGGCAAAATGTGATAAAGTGGCATGCTCGCTTATTGAAACAATTAGTATAGGAAGAAAACAGATTCTTGTGGGAGTTTTAAACAGACTGGAAGCCACTGTTTGGGAGTGACGTGGGCAAGAGGAAACAACATGCATTGATCAAGTCACTGCATGCACTGATCAAGTCACTGCATGCTGATTCAACCTGCGTACGCCACTTTAGAACTCACGTATGCCAGTAAGCCCAAGCTCACAGTTCTTATTTTCATCCCTCTGGGCTCTGAAAATGACCAGTGCACACCCAAGACAAACCAATGAGTCTTATACACTATTTATATACAATTATTGGTAGTTTAAAAGGGCTATAGAGCCACAAAAATGAACAGAAAACCCCATAAACAGTGTGGGGATAAAAACAGAGGTCAAGGCCTAGTTACCATGCAATGGCCAACCACTAGCCAGATAAGGACCTGCGTGCGCGGGTAAACCACTACAGCACGCAGGTTGTAACCATCTGGTCAATACTTGGCTTTGCACTTTCTGGGTTCTGAGACATAATCAGAAAGATCCCATAGGTATTCCATAACAGCAAGCAAGGATATTGAAATTAAAAATAGCAGTTTTAACCTAAGAAAGCATTAAATTGGTTTTAACATGCTTCACAGTGATGAATATGGAAAGAAAGACATTAAACAACTAGACACCAATCTCCATGCCAGTTCTGTATGTACTGCCATGAACTAGCGTATGCGTGCTTGTGACTGGTGAGCACTTGTTCTAGTTAGAACGATTTTGAAACCTTGCCAGTTTTAGGGGCAGGACTGGTATTGATTACCAGTTTTGACCCTGCCAGCCCCCCTCATGGATCAGAACATAATACAGAACAAAGGTGTTATACCTTTGATTTTTGAGTTTGGAAAGTGTTTGAGCTTTTAGTAGTGCTTGGATGATAAAAGGTGTTTATGGCTGGATGTGAATGAGTGGTGTTTTGCTTGCTAGTGTTTTCCTTTGGACCAATGTTATGAATACCGTACCGGCCAAGGTATCGATTTTTCTACTGGTACGGTACGTATCGGTACTGGTCAAATACCGGGTACCGTTGTAGATTTACCGCAACTACAATATATATAATAATTATATATAATTATAATTCAAAAAAATCCTCCAAACCGTGCAATTCATCATAAAATACCTATGTGTTTGCCTCTTGCCCCACATTACCTAGTTACAAAACTCTTTTCCATCTTAAATGACTGTGCACACTAGTGGACTTGTGAATGAGGACCCAAGGAGAGGTCTTGCGCGCTCGGAAAAATGGGCCTTGGCCAAAGGCAATTTGAAAAAACTGATTCGGAAACCAGTTAACCGGGTGTGCGTCACGGATTATTCGCGCGCAGGCGGGATGAAAAATTCGGGATTTGAGCCTCGGGCACGTACTATGGTTAAGCCCACGTTTTTGCTAAAATTCTGAAACGTACAATGTTGTTGTTTTTTTTTTTTTTTGGGTTAAACGTGTATATCAACCCCACTAGAAAAAAGGAAAAAAAAAACAATATTTTTATATCTCGGACGAGTTTACCGGTACTTGAGTCTCAGCCGGATTGTCCAAGATGGCCGGTAAGGTCCGGTAAGGGCCGGTATTAGGGGCGGAACAAAATTAGGGGGTCAGAGTACCGTTTTCTTGATAATCTGATACCGGCGGGTACTGGACAAGGAAGAGATGGACAAGAGGTTAGGGCTTGTTTGGTGGTTTCTTTTGCACTTGGCAACTTGTAACTTAGCAACCAAACTTGTAACTTGGTGAACCATTTGCTTGAACAATGGAGGGGGTATTTATAGGAGGAGAGGGGGAAGTAACTAGCCAAGTAAGGGCTGGTTTGGCTTGGCAAACAAGCCCTCTCCTTCAAGAAAGGTTGATGGGAGGTGTGTGAGAGAGGGGGGACATCCCCATGTCCGAGGATCACTCCTCAAACGAATAAACAGGGTCAAGGGTGGCTCAAAAGTCCTGTGATCATGGCTGAATAAAGGTGATGGGACTAGGTTTGACTGGCGTACGTAGGTAGTTGACCTGCGTGCGCGGGTCAGGCTGCTTGTGTGGGTCCAAGCCTGGTCAGCGGTCAAAGCTAACCGATGACTGACCCATGGCAAGTGGACCAACGCACGCTGATGTGGGACTAGCGTATGTAGGTAGGGTTTTAGTTGAGAATTTTGGGTTAGATTTAAGAGGTTTAAATGCTCGAAGCTCAAACACGCTAACATTCCCGGGATGCTCTTGATCTTTTTCATTATCGGGGAATCAAATACCATAAGTAAACTAATCTGAAAAGTCCAAAATAGGATGTATAAACCCAAATGATGTATCCATTTATGATATGCTCAAACTAGTTCAAAAGAAAATGAACGCACCAAGAACTGTCGGGCTGTTGTCTCTTTTCGAGGAAACACATTGCTTCTTCCACATAAGTATCTGTTTCCTTCGCTCGATACATTGGCGGTATATGTAGTAAACCTTCAATTATGGATGCAGTGTTGTCGACGTGCCTAGATTCCAATATGAATGTTCAAGCTATGGAAATCTTTTCAGGGCTAATAGCCTAATAAAATGAAAGAAGTAACACAAGAGCATACTCTCGCTCTAGCACAATGTCTGCAAAAAGTTCTGAAGGATTCAACATCAGAACAAAAAGGGAAAGGTGAGAGACCAAATAAGCAATTAGGTTTCAAATTGTATCATAAATAGATTAAGTTGATTAACAAAAGCGCAACATTCCATTAGACTCCAAACAAGGTCTTGTTTGAGTAACCTATTGTAATTTGGAGTTACCGAGAGAAAAGAAAACAAAGTATTGTATAACTTCTTATTGTTTTACATGTATATACACTGCTCTAGGAATTTAGAACAATAGAACGACTTACTTCAAAATATGGCAGTGGAACTGCTGGTTCCCAAAGAGTAAAACCACCACTTTCAGGATTTTGAATTAAATGACATATAAAGAGTTACGATTCTAGTCAAAACATCTAAAAACTACTGAGATACGATATTTTTCATACATGTAAATACGAGAGGACGTCCGTTGCCTCGTATAGTCGCTCAACATCCACTTTTTCTCCTGCAACATCCAGTGGCATTTGCGAAAGTACTAATAGACATGGTAGAATAGTCAGTTCATTAGAAAATTGCTCTTTTGAATTTCAAGTAATCTTTCTTGTTATAGTGTTGTGGAGCTAATAAGACTAAAATTACCTTTATTGCTTCAGACAGTTTGAGACAGATTCTGAATTAAATGACAGATAAAGAGTTACGATTCCAGTTAAAACATCTAAAAACTACTAAGATACAATATTTTTCATACACGTAAATACTAGAGGACATCCATTGCCTCGTATAGCCGCTCAACATTCACTTTTTCTCCTGCAACATCCGGTGGCATTTGCGAAAGTACTAATAGACACGGTAGAATAGTCAGTTCATTAGAAAGTTGCTCTTTTGAATTTCAAAGTAATTTTTCTTGTTATAGTGCCGTGGAGCTAATAAGACTAAAATTACCTTTATTGCTTCAGACAGTCTGAGACAGCCCAACCTTGATCTTGATCAGAGAAAGTCCATGCCCCTTTACTAAAGTGATGGTATATTTTCTTGAAATCCCCAACGAGGTTTTCTTTGATCTTCATATTTAGTAATGGAAAATTCATAAGTTGAAGAAGTTGTACAAATTTTTAATTTTCTTCTAGTGAATTGAAAGATACCTATGATTCTTTTATGAAAAAATACGCCCTTTTAAGAGTATCTCCATATTCATCAGTAAGATTACTTGCCATAATAGCTTGAGTCATAAGAGCACAATCCCATAACTGACTACTAAAACTCTGCAATCGAAATCACAAGTGAGCAAATGAGTACGTACTAGCCAGTACTATGTTTGTGACAAATACAATTGACAATCAAACAAGCACATCCAACACTATAATTTTGTAATGTGGACCTGCATTTTCATTCCATCTTCTGCAAGCCACAAGTAATCACGAACTCTGGCAAGGTGATACTTGAACTCAGCACCATTAGGGTCCTCTGCCCACCAAGACATCATTTGTAAACTCTGTGTTGCAATAAACACCCATTTAAATAAGAATAATAATGCTTTGACACATGAGATCGTAAAGTGGAGTCCTTACAAATGCATGTTATCGATTTTAGCAGTACTAGAAAGTTGGTTCCATTATGAAAATTCGACTTCCCACAAAAAATGCGGTAAGATTGTTTAACTCACGACTTCTTAGGAGCAAAATCACTGTGCACTGAGAAGCACCTTTTCTCATTTTCATTTTTTAAAGATTCATTTAGTCTATCTAGACGGTTGTATATCATCCAGGCCAAGACACTAGAGAGAACTACAACTAGACTCGGCATTTTTGCTTACTGAAATTAAAAAGATGAAGGCCTTCTTTTTCTTTTCAAGTTCATATCAACTTGGATAAGAAGGTGGCCCGAAAGTACACCCATGTAAAGAGTGTATGTGTGTTACGGGAAGAACGCCTTCATTCCTTCATTCACTTTTTATGTTCACTTCATTAACTTATTTGCATTACTCATATACTCACCTTTTCTACGCATCCTATAGTAGTGTATCTGCTACTTTCTGCTCCATACCTCATGTGCTTGATTGCTTTTCGAAGAGCTTTCTCTCTAATCTTGGAAAACGGCCACCGGTTTATGATTTGCTAGCTCGCTTTCATAATGAAGACCATCCCAAAGCAGATCTTGGATGAATGTGTGAGGATAATACACATCCTCCCGGAGCTCAGCCATCTGAGCTGTCCGTTTCGGCAATCAATAGTTGAGAGATATGTTTTTAATCTTTGACCGGGTAAAATATTAACTTTAATCCGGATCATCTAAAACAGTTTCGGATGGCCGAGATTGTGGACCTATTTACGGCGCTCCGTAAATAAGTTTTCCTTTTGATCTATAGTGCACAAATAGCCTTCTCAAGAACTAATTAAGGTTCTATTTTTTGGTAATTAAATGGGAATATGCTTACGTAAAGTGTTTCAACATCGAGCCTATACAATTTGTAGAAAACCAAAAAATGGGCCCTAAACTTTTTCGTTTAGAAAGGCGCGTAGATACAAACGCTTGGGTAAAACTTACCTTAAATTGAAAATCGGCTTTGAAAGGGAAAGATGCCCAAGAGCTTACAATCACGACGCTCTGCAATTGACTAAACTGGCTGATCTAGAATATTAATTAGAATCGTAACATACCATCACGCTCTGCAATTGACGTCCACATCGGCGCACTCAATCGACGTTGACATTGACACCATGATAGCCCTTTCTCTTTTGGCTCATCTATCAGTATTCTTTAAGCCTAACGAATACTAGTATCGATTGATTTTATACCGATGATGATCCGACGGGCACGCGAGATTCACGCCGGGTCTTGGATGATCCGAACTGTTCAATAATAATGATAAAAAAACTGAGTAGGCCCGTAAAAAATCAGCTCAAAGATTTGATTGAGCACCTCTACATATCGAATTGAGCTGATTTTTCATGGGCCCACTCAATTTCTTTTTTTAAATTATTGACTGGCTCGGATAGTCGATGCGGAATCTATTCTGGATTCCGTGTGCCTATCGGTTCATCATCAGTATGAACCTATCGGTACCAATAGTTGGGTTCTTTAAGCCCAAGTATCTTAGGGCCAAGAGATTGCCTCATTTTGCAACTCGGATTGAAATGTGGTGGCTAAATCTAATGGGAAAATAACGGCCAATGACGTGTTTTGATAATTAATATCAATTGATACGAACCCTTGTTGATGTGGGACATGATCTTATACACACAAGGCCAAGGTCATACTTGGTGATGTGGGACATTTGGATAGTAACAACGCACATAATTATTTATGTTTCATTAGATCAATTCAGAGAATTTCCTTTTTCTTGACTTTTATTTTAACTAGGCTGTCAGAGATCCTACCCCGTTGCATAAAGCAACCAAATTGCTAATTATTGCACAGATGGAAGACGGTAATTTTCCGCAACAGGTAATGTTAATTGCATAAACTATGTAAAACTTTTCGAAAATGATTAGTCTCTAAATGAAAAACAACAAAAATAGTACAGTTTCTTATCGTGTTCATTATTGGTCGAAGAATGTGCTCGTGAAAATATATAAAATTAACTATGGTTTTTTTTCTTAACAAAAGAAAAATCTAGATAATATGTTAAGGGGACTATTTGGCAAATAGTTCTGATGTTTTCGTGAAAATGAGATTTAATATATTACAATTCTTCTCATAACCTTCAAACTATATATCATCACAGGACAGGAAATAACTGGAGTCTACAACAATGGAGAGAGAGAGAGAGAGATATAGTGAAAGAGAAAGTGGGCGAGGATTTCGCAAAGGCCAGTATGGAGGAGGAGAAGAAGAGGGCTGGATTCCGGTGATTAGAAATTGTTGGATTAACTGCTGTAAAACAAGAACGTATTACCTCGGAATCTGCTACTGAAATATAGAATACCAAATGAAGAACGACGGCTGGGTTGAGTCGCGGACTAGGTTGCTCTCTTTAAGACGTTTCGCGGCTCTGCCCAGATTGTGCAAGCAGTTCGTTGAGTACCATGCCGTCCCCAGGATAAAACAACCCAGAATTCACTATCTCTGCTCGGCCTTCTCTGCACAGAAGAAAACCAAAAAACAAAACACAATTCTACGTATTGCTCGAACTCAACAGAAACCATTTTTGTGGAGGGAGAGAGATGTTTTTTTTTCTGTGTAAAAACCAATTCTGAAAAACACACATTTTTAATCAATCCGTTAATCAGCCAGAACTTTCCATTTGAAAAAGGATTTTTGATTGACTGAATATTCTGTAACAAAAAAAACGTGTTTTCAAAATTTTAGCAAAAACTAGGGCTTAACAAGCACGTGCGCGAGACTCAAATCCCAGATTTTCATGCAAAGCTCCTCAAGTTCTACGATGTGCGCACATAGATTTTCAGAGGCTAAGCCATGAAAAGGGGGCAACACTTGAAGCATGCTCGGCTTAGCACTAAAAACACCGGCGGTTGCCATTCTACTACAAAGATAAAAGTATAAATTAAAAAAAAAAGATGGAATACTTACAGTGCGGTGTAAAGCAATACCTCCAAGTTAGCTACCAATTGATTCCCCGGCAACGGCGCCAAAAATGCTTGCTCGAACAAAGTGCGTCGTAATAAAGAGCGCCCCAAGCGTAGGGCTAGGTCAGTTATAGCATAATAAACTCGGAAGTCCGAGGTCGAATCCACAGGGAGCCAATAGAGCTAGGCCGGAAAGTTTGCTTTACGAAGGGTTTTTAGCGTTAGGACTGCCAACCTTTAGATTTGGCGTTGAGACGGCCAACTTTTGAGTGGTGGAATTCTCTCTACCTCCTAACGTAATTGAAAACGAAGATTGACTAGAAATTAAAAGCGGCAAGGTCTAGGGGTTCATTTCGCCCATAACTTAGGCCGTTCAATGCTTCTCTTCGATAACTCAAATGAGAGTCATTGTCATTTGATCCCACTCGGAAGATTTAACCATGAAAATCAAGTTTAACTCATACAACGGGGTTTGGAAATGAATGAAAACTCGTGTAGGCATTTTATCGAACACAAAGAGAGCCATGGTTCTAAGCATTGGGTGTGCCAAAAGGCTTGTCTACACCCAATCAAAGAAGTTAACATCTCTAGGTTTAGACCAAAGATTAAAGCTTAACAAGTTCTTTGAGGCATTTTGGCAAACACTTAGAGTGACATAGCTCCAAGCATTATATGTGGCAAGAGATCAAGTCCTTGCCTACACACAATCAAAGAGGTTAGCAACCCTAGGTTTTGTTACATAAAAATGAACTTAATCCATTCACAAACCACATTAAGCACAAGAAATGAGAGAAGCCATTAAACTACCCAAGTCATGGGGTAGAAATCACCCTATGACCAAGCCTTGATCACTACTCACCCTTAGTGGGTGTAAACATGAAGGGAAATGAAGAGAGATACAAAAACATTCACAAAAATGAAAATAAAAGCTAGATTAATGTAAAGAACCAGAGTACTTACAAGTTTAATGAAGGACAAAAGCCTCAAAACCCTTGAAATCCTTGCTCCTTTGAAGAGAGAAGGAGAACTAGAGAGAAGAGGAGAAGAGGGAGGTAGAGAGAGAAAGTGTAAAATGGGAGATAACCTACTAAAATGAGGTTAGAAAGTATTTATAGGCCCTCAAAGTCGGGTTACAAAGGTCCAAAATACCCCCAAGTCAAAGTGCAGTCGGGTACAAAAACGCAGATTTTCCCAAGTTGTACCGGTACCATGAAACCCCGGTACCGGTACAGGTCTTGTTTCTCAGCATTTTGGACCAAATCTGTCCGAGGTGTACAGGTACCACAGATTCTCGGTACCGGTACATCGCTGCAGAAAACTTCCGAATTGTTTTCTTCCTCTAACGACCCCTTTGACATCCCGAACACTCTTCGACACCTCTTTAAAAGCTCCTTGGGACTTGGTGGTGTGGTGCCACATGGTCTTGGTTCTTTGGATGATCCCGGGTTGTTTTCCTTGGCGTTTAAAATGCCTTGTTTTTCACTTTTAACCTGTAAGGGCCAAAACCACCAACTCCGCGCAATATCATCTAATTAAAGTAAGTTATGCACGAAAGAGGGACAAAATTGGTATCAATAAGCCCATTTATATACACTATCGAGGGCTTATCACACCCCCCAACTTGGACTTTGCTAGTCCCTAGCAAACTTAAACAAAAAGTATATAACTAAACTATGCAATTTTCCCCCGAAACAAGATACGAAATTATGCTTAACTTAGGATATGGCAAGAGTCCACAATCAACACCCCTTCGAACTCAATTACATGCAACCCACGTACGTGCATACAATGAACTAAAGTGAACAAATCATGCCAACGGCCAAGCAACACACATCCTCCTTGAATTTCAATTCCAGGACTCAAGAGAACGTACTCGGATAGGAACTTGCACAAAGGAATAAACTAGAACATCCCATGATAAGCGCTAGCAAGAATCGCAATAGCAGGAAACAAAAAGCTATGCATGCTAATCAAAAGAGCGCCGAGCAAAAAGAGTTAAATAATTATTCACAAACAAACTAAGCTAACGAAAATTTCATACTAGATTAGTATTCAATATCGATCATGCATCAAACGGAGTTAGAAGAGCGTACATTAGAATCAACTAAGGACTTTAGTAGCTTATAATGACTTTGGTGCCAAGAAAAAGGGAGACAAAAAGGTAGTGGCCATAAAAATTTCAGCTTGGTTTCAACTACCCTTGGCCACTACCATCCCCTAAACTACCCAACCACAGCCACATGCCGACCAAACACCAAACAAAGTTACAAAGCAGAAATAAAGAAAATTACTAGATTAATCATACCAAAACTACTGCCACCGACTCCACCACACTTAGTCGTCCTCCTCCTCATCCGGCTCCTCACAATATTGAGCCTCAAGCTCCCCCTCCTCATTGGACTCTTTCTCATCCAAAATATATGCTAGCCTGGCGGTCTAATCAATCCTCTCATCATAATAGTCACCCCTCTTTTGAATTAGAGTTTGCTCTTTCATAGCATTTCTTTGATTTTTCTTTGAAGAATAAGGTCATTTGAGGTGAGCTTTGTAGTGAGGGAGCTTAAGGGGCAATTTCAAGAGCTTTGGAGAGGAAGATAAAAATTTGGGGCTTTACCTTTGTAGTGGGAGAGGAGAGATAGGGAATCACATATCAATTCTTCGCCCTTTTGCATCCCAACCACTTCTATCACATTCACACCACCCCAAACCACCTTAGATCATTGAAACACAATTTCACACTGAAAATTCCTTTTTTTGCTATCTAAATACTCAAGAAGCAGAATAATAGGAATTGTAAAATAATAAACGATGAACACACAGATATACGTGGAAAACTCCTTAAAAAGGCTAAAAACCACGGGAGGAAATCAAACCACTAAAAATAATCATTGTGCAGTTACAAAACTATCTTAACTAAAACAACCGTGAAACCTCACCGACTGACTGAAGATCGAGTTGCCGAATCCACGTACACCGCACCAAGTGGTTAATTGCCGCACGCCTTGAATCCACAAGTCCTCCGATATACTTTCAAAATCCACCGGAAGAATATTTCAAGTAGTTGAAATAATGTTGAAAAGAACTCTTGGAGTTTTTCAGAAAGATTGATGATCACCGGATCATGTGTTACTCCAAAAGATAATCTCCACTCTCCTTTCGGTATTGTCTCAGTGTTGAAGGCAGAGGGAATCAGCTCTCCTATTTGTGACCCAGAAAACCCAAAAGAGCCGTCTATAAATAGTTGAATAAAATCTACCAAGTTGCTCAATCATACGTGAAGGCTTGTCCGGAGTTGCTCGAGCAACCAAAAACGTTGCATGTGCCCATGTTTTTCTAATGCTGCTTCCGTTGATCCCCTTTCCATAAAGTCTCCCATAATGACGAAATTCCGATGATTTCCTTATCAAGCTGTTGATTGCACGAAATCCTCTTGACACCTTGATTTCATTATACTCTAATTGCCTTAATAATCTCTACTTCTCAATTACACAATATACTTCCTAAAACAAATGCTCTAGAAAGGAAACACAATAAATTACAACTCAACTAACGAGCTACAAATCAAAAGAGATTTTTGTCATGGGAAGTGCCAAAATATGGACCTTACAATCTCCCCCTTTGGCACTTCCATGACAAAACACATTCAACCTGCAAAAGCAATAAATTCCTCCCCCTTTTTGTCACGGAATGACAACAGAAGAGCACACATAAAAGAGCAACGTTTAAAACACTGAAGCAAGAGATAATAACAGCCATTGAAAATTTTAAACCAGTTTAAGTTGAAATAAATATGAACTACGGAGAAGAGCGAGATTGAGCGAGGAGCACCCTCATCTTGGTCATGAAAGACTTGCCCGTGAGATATAATAATTGAACTCAAAACGAAGCATTTTGCTTTTAAATAAGCAGAGTTCGGGGAAGACAAACACATGGACTAAAAAGACTCTGTTTGTTTTTTAAAAAAAAGTCCGGGGAAGACAAACACATGGATGCAGAGATGAATACTCAACCATGAGAATCAATAAATGTCACTACAAGTTTTTGAAATGCATGAGTAAACTTGTATGTATTCCAAGCATGAAGAAATTTGAAATTAAGTACAACATGCAATATGAGACTATGACAATAGTGGGTGTGTGACACGTCAGAAATATTAAGACCACAATCTTCGGATACAAGATTTCTCGTGTTCTATGAGAATGGCAACCTCCCTTCCTCCTACGAAGTCAAACCAGACATGATGATACGAATGACATCCCAAGGCCTAACAAACTCCCCGTCAACAATTAAATACTCCCCCTCAACCAATGAGTATTTTGCCATATCATTTTTTATTGAATCTTCCAAACAAATACATGTGTTTTAGTATTTTTACCCCATTGCCGTTTGATACAAATATTGGGAATAAGAGTACCTCATACCCAATCCCCGGTTACTAAGCGAGTGGTCCAACATGGATGCCTTCACAAAGTCTATCCATTTTGTGACACGAACGCTCAGAGGGAGAGTACCTCACCCCAATTGTCCGGTACTCGATGAATGCCCGGATAAGCATTAAGATCTCACAAATAGACTTTTGTCTTTCTTATATGGTTTTTTTTTGTAACAGAACCAAGAGAGCATTGTATCCAACCAAGATGCCAAAAGGTCAATCACCGAGGAAACAAAATGAGACATACTCATGGACAAGAGAACCAACTATCCAATCTGAATAATCTCTCTAATCCTAATGTGTAATCGTGGTGATCATAGAGTCATGAGGCATGGTGCAACTAATATCCAAATATATCTCATGAGTGGAATTAGCAAGAAATGTACATGCATTCTAAAAAATGTGCATCTATTTGAGTCCCATGGCTGACTACTCATCCTTGAAAAACATGCTTATAGCCCCAAAACTTTTTTTAAAGAATTTTTGTATATATGAATGTTTTTGGATTTTCTTTAAAACTCAACAAAAACTAGGAGTAAAGACACACAAAAACAATAATAATAGATTACTCAACTGAGAAATAAAACATAGCACTACTAATTAAGTAAAACAGGAAAAAGGAAAAAACACTCAATCAATGAGGCATACCCCGACCAAATGTATCGCTAGACATATGACACGAATAACCACCATTGAGATTCCACATGTTAATCTTTCTAGCCTTAGAAACCGTATTAGTAGCAAGACAATGCAAATCACGTCTCCTAACCCATATGGGTCTGGTCTTCACCTGCGAGCTCTCGCTCTGACCGATAGATATATGTCTAGGATTCATGTTTATAGTGTGGTCATCATTATATCCAACAGGTCTAGGCATTTGTCCATTGTTCCACCTAGGGGCAAAGTTATCACAAGACCCTTTTTTGTTAGTGGCATAAGAATGTTTAGTGGTGGGATAGCCATGCAATTTAAAGCAATTTGGCCTAATATGATCCTTAACTTGACAATAGTGACATGTTGGAATAAATTTAGCAAAATTGTCATGTCTAATACTATATACCATTCCAATCACATTTTTAGCCGTTTCAATACTATGGGGTTTCGGCATTACCTTCTTTGATTCCAACGCATATGGTTTACCTCCGACTATTTTTGAGGACGAAGCTTCATAAAATCCAAGCCTTGTTTTGTCACTCGTTGGCCTTTGAACATTAAGAATTTCGTCTAACTTCTTGGAACCTGTATTCAAATGCTCAAATAGAATATTAGCATTATCAATTTCAATATTTAATGACTCTATTTTATCTTCCGACGCAGCGTTTAAATCAGTCAAGACTTTGTTCTTTTCTCGAAGACTCTCAACCTCCTTACTCAACTTTTCTTTCTCACTAGTGACATTGCTCAAAAAACCTTGCAACTCTTCCACTTGTTTTTTAGCTGTCACTAACTCCTTGTTAGAATTGTTATAATTCTCAGCCATTTTCAAATTTGACTCATTAATCTTAATACTCTCCTTAAACAGCATATTGTAGGATTGTTTTAGCTCATCAAAACTAAACTCTTCATCACTTCCCTCATTCTCACTATCATCTAAGGATTCATGATCACTAAGGTTCGACTGTAAAGAAGCCCCAAAGGCCATAAAGTTTGTGTTATCTACTTGTTCTTCCTCAGAATTGTTAGATTCACTATCGTCATCCCAGGTTATGTTGGCCTTGAAATTAGTCTTTTTCTTCAATTTGTTAATGCATTCATGCGCTAAGTGACCATACCCTTGACACTCATAACACTTTGACCCACTCGGTGGTCCTTTAGTCCCCTTCTTTTCTTTACCACTAGAAGACTCACTTTTTCTTTTGTTTTCAAATTTCTTATTCCCATCACCTTTAGTCATTTTCTTTTTAAAAAATTGTTTGAAGTTTTTGGTAAATATATCCAAAGCTTCAAGGTCATACTCATCATCACAATCTGATTCCCTAGACTCGCTTTGAGAGCTTGCAAAAGCAATCGATGGTTTAACTTTAGATTTTAGAGACTCGGGTTGCAACATATCAGCTTCATAAGTTTGGAGAATATCTACCACTTCTTCAACAGATTTTTCATTGAGTTTACGTTTGCCCTCAAGCATAGTGACCTTTGTCTTAAACCGTTCAGGCAAGGATCTCAATATTTTCTTAATCACCCTAAAAGGAGGAATAGGCTCACCGAGGGTTTCGCAACTATTGACGATAGCGATCAATTTAGAGTAGAATTCATTAAAAGTTTCATCCTCTTGCATTCTAATTATCTCAAATTCAATAGTGAGTCTCTGTAACTTAGATTGTTTAACAACATCCGTTCCTTCATGACAAGTTACTAAAATATCCCACGCTTCTTTTGCAATCTTACGATGCTCATTAACATCAATAGCACTAAATAAAATGTCCAAGGCACGATTATTATCCTGTAAAGCAGCCTTTTCCTCGCGAGACAGTTCAGCAGTAAATTTAGGGACTTGTTTTTCTTATACTTTTTTTGTGGGATGGCTATACCCTCCGATGCAAGAATTTCAAATTTCCTCATCCACAGACCTCATGATAGCCTTTATTCTAGATTTCCAGTAGTCAAAATTTTCACTATCCAAAATAGGTGTGCGACTCGACGGATGATTCATGTTATTGTTCATGTTCATTATTGCTATAGATCCGCTCTAGGAAGAAAACCAAAAAATAATGAGCGACCTGCTCTGATACCAAATGAAAATTCCTTTTTTTGCTATCTAAATACTCAAGAAGCAGAATAATAGGAATTGTAAAATAATAAACGATGAACACACAGATATACATGGAAAACCCCTTACAAAGGGTAAAAACCACGGGAGGAAATCAAACCATTAAAAATAATCATTGTGCAGTTAATAAACGATCTTAACTAAAACAACCGTGAATCCTCACCGACTGACTGAAGATCGAGTTGCCGAATCAATGTACACCGCACCAAGTGGTTAATTGCCGCACGCCTTGAATCCACAAGTCCTCCGATATACTTCCAGAATCCACCGGAAGAATATTTCAAGTAGTTGAAATAATGTTGAAAAGAACTCTTGGGGTTTTTCAGAAAGATTGATGATCACCGGATCATGTGTTACTCCAAGAGATAATCTCCACTCTCCTTTCGGTATTGTCTCAGTGTTGAAGGCAGAGGGAATCAGCTCTCCTATTTGTGACCCAGAAAACCCAAAAGAGCCGTCTATAAATAGTTGAATAAAATCTACCAAGTTGCTCAGTCATACGTGAAGGCTTGTCTAGAGTTGCTCGAGCAACAAAAAACGTTGCATGTGCCCATGTTTTTCTAATGCTGCTTCCGTTGATCCCCTTTCAATAAAGTCTCCCATAATAACGAAATTCCGATGATTTCCTTCCAATGCATTTCCTTATCAAGCTGTTGATTGCACGAAATCCTCTTGACACCTTGATTTCATTATACTCTAATTGCCTTAATAATCTCTACTTCTCAATTACACAATATACTTCCTAAAACAAATGCTCTAGAAAGGAAACACAATAAATTACAACTCAACTAACGAGCTACAAATCAAAAGAGATTTTTGTCATGGGAAGTGCCAAAATATGGACCTTACACACACAACCCTCCAAACATCCGGTTACCTAAGTTTGAACAAAAACGGAGACTCGGACTACGGTTCAACAATTTGGAACGAGGGGACACATTTGTGGTTTTATCACGCAAAAATTGCCTTGTATCATTTCCTACGTACGCCAATCAACTCCCATATGATGCATAAAAGATATCTAAACTACTCAAATATGAACAAACAGATATTATTTACGCAAGTGCGGAAAAAGAGACAAACAAGCATGGGATGCTTCAAAACGAACTTCAACTCTAGGCGATGCATACTACTCGACACAACTTGGAGCTCAATTTGTTCAACAAAGTTCATATATATGCATGCTTGCACATGAATTCAACACATAATCAAATTCGACGGGGTGCACGACTCATGCCATTATTAGGGAAAATTGAGCATAATCTAAGTATCTAGCACTTGAATTCACTTATTACAAGGAAAAATTGCACAAAAAATTTTAATTTTAATTTTTTGCAAAATCAAGAACGTAAACTAAAAGCATAATCTATACCCCCCAACTTGAAATATGCAGTGTCCTCAATGCAAAAGGACAGAAAAGTAAAAAGAGGGATAGAACGAAAGTACCGACGTGGTGGAATGTCAACCACCTTATACCTCGACCAAGTTTGAGGGTTTTGTGCCATTGTCTCCTTTCGTCATCGGAACTTCTTCCAAGGCTTACTCCTGCAAAAAACTTTAGAACCAACTACCTACTTGGAGACAAACAACATTAGTACCAACTTGCTATGTTAGCCAAGTCCAAAAATTGACAAGTAAAATTAAATCCACCAAATCTTCACGCGATTGCACGGGTACTACTTTTCTCCCCATCTCTCACTCAAAGTGCCGTAGAATGAGTCATACAACAACTTGGAACTAGAGACAGGTGGCTATACCAGACCATCAAAAGAGAAAAAGAAAGAAAAAAAAATGCCAAGTTCAAACATTTTCAGCCAAACATGGATTTCGAACATTGAATATGTCATCAAGAGCTATTACCATGAGCACATCACTCCACTCTAAAATCTTGGTCAAAAATTGAATTCGGCCATACCACAAAATAAGATACTTTGAGTAGCGCAATTGCCGAATTCGTTTTAAAAATTTAAGTTCAACCAGGTGCGCATTCCAAACTAGATTGATTTTCAGACTGTTGAAAAAATCTACAATGTAAGGATGGTAAACCAAATCAAAGTCATCAACACCAAGAAAATCAATTAGTTCCACTCCCACAAAATCTTGGAATGGTGAAGACTCAACAAGAGTGCCGACAACATCTACAGAATTCTCATGAGGAGAACATTGGACATTAAACTCATCAGGGCATCCTAACTTTGAGGTTTTTTTCAAATCTAAACCAAGCTCTTCAATAATGATAAGCGGCTCTATTTCCTCTTCCTCAACATTTAAGTTGGCCTCTTCAACATTGACATCATAAATCCAAGATTCAGAATTTTTGGCCAATTGATTAAAGTAATCCCAATTTTCATTAGCGATTTTATCCGAAAATACACCATCAAACATCTTATCTACAAGCTGACGCGTTGTAGAATTTAAACTCTTATAGAAAATGGGAATAAGGTGCCTTGTTTCACAGCAATGCTGTGACCAATAGAGTATGGGATATCTAAACCGCCACCAACAACATGCAAAAGGCTCTTCATCAAGTTGATAAAAATTTACGATTTCATGTAGCAGTATGAGTCTCATGAATTGGGGAAAACTTTTTGAAAAACTGATTTTCCATAGCTTGCCATGTAACTATTGATCCTGGGTTCAATGAATCAAACCAACTCTTAGCCCTATCTTTCAAAGATGATGGAAATATCTGAAATAAAGCCACTTTATTATTCATGCAAAGCTCTTCAAGTTCTATGATGTGCGCACATGGATTTTCAGAGGCTAAGCCATGAAAAGGGGGCAACACTTGAAGCATGCTCGGCTTAGCACTAAAACACTGGCGGTTGCCATTCTACTACAAAGATAAAAGTATAAATTAAAAAAAAAAGATGGGAATACTTACAGTGCGGTGTAAAGCAATACCTCCAAGTAAGCTACCAATTGATTCCCTGGCAACGGCGCCAAAAATGCTTGCTCGAACAAAGTGCGTCGTAATAAAGAGCGCCCCAAGCGTAGGGCTAGGTCAGTTATAGCATAATAAACTCGGAAGTCCGAGGTCGAATCCACAGGGAGCCAATAGAGCTAGGCCAAAAGGTTTGCTTTACGAAGGGTTTTTAGCGTTAGGACTACCAACCTTTAGATTTGGCGTTGAGACGGCCAACTTTTGAGTGGTGGAATTCTCTCTACCTCCTAACGTAATTGAAAATGAAGATTGACTAGAAATTAAAAGCGGCAAGGTCTAGGGGTTCATTCCGCCCATAACTTAGGCCGTTCAATGCTTCTCTTCGATAACTCAAATGAGAGTCATTGTCATTTGATCCCACTCGAAAGATTTAACCATGAAAATCAAGTTTAACTCATACAACGGGGTTTGGAAATGGATGAAAACTCGTTTATGCATTTTATCGAACACAAAGAGAGCCATGGTTCTAAGCATTGGGTGTGCCAAAAGGCTTGTCTACACCCAATCAAAGAAGTTAACATCTCTAGGTTTAGACCAAAGATTATAGCTTAACAAGTTCTTTGAGGCATTTTGGCAAACACTTAGAGTGACATAGCTCCAAGCATTATATGTGGCAAGAGATCAAGTCCTTGCCTACACACAATCAAAGAGATTAACAACCCTAGGTTTTGTTACATAAAAATGAACTTAATCCATTCACAAACCACATTAAGCACAAGAAATGAGAGAAGCCATTAAACTACCCAAGTCATGGGGTAGAAATCACCCCATGACCAAGCCTTGATCACTACTCACCCTTAGTGGGTGTAAACATGAAGGAAAATGAAAAGAGATACAATAACATTCACAAAAATGAAAATAAAAGCTAGATTAATGTAAAGAACCAGAGTACTTACAAGTTTAATGAAGGACAAAAGCCTCAAAACCCTTGAAATCCTTTCTCTTTTGAAGAGAGAAGGAGAACTAGAGAGAAGAGGAGAAGAGGGAGGTAGAGAGAGAAAGTGTAAAATGGGAGATAACCTACTAAAATGAGGTTAGAAAGTAATTATAGGCCCTCAAAGTCGGGTTACAAAGGTCCAAAATACCCCCAAGTCAAAGTGCAATCGGGTACAAAAACACAGATTTTTCCCAGGTTGTACCGGTACCATGAAACCCCGGTACTAGTACAGGTCTTGTTTCTCAGCATTTTGGACCAAATCTGTCCGAGGTGTACAGGTACCACAGATTCGCGGTACCGGTACATCGCTGGCAGAAAACTTCCGAATTGGTTTCTTCCTCTAACAACCCATTTGACATCTCGAACACTCTTCGACACTTCTTTAAAAGCTCCTTGGGACTTGGTGGCGGGGTACCACATGGTCTTGGTTCTTTGGATGATCTTGGGTTGTTTTCCTTGGCGTTTAAAATGCCTTGTTTTTCACTTTTAATCTGTAAGGGCCAAAAACACCAACTCCGCGCAATATCATCTAATTAAAGTAAGTTATGCACGAAAGAGGGACAAAATTGGTATCGATAAGCCCATTTATATACACTATCGAGGGCTTATCATTAGGTCGGTGAAAGGTTTTTATCCTTTTTTTGCCTGGCTACAAGGAGAGGGATTTTTTTTTTTTTTGGTCGGCTACAAAAAGATTATGTGCAAATAAAAAAATTAGGTAGGTCATAGGTACATGTGTTCTTCTCTTGTTCTTGTAACTAATTTATGCCTTAATATTCTTTAGATGAATCTAAATTTTAAAAAATAAAATAAAAACGATCTATATTTAATTAGAGATCGAGATGGGTACTTCTCATCATTTATTTCGACTAATTCTGAGGCCCTGAAATTAATGACCAGACAAACCCTCTAGTGGCACAAAGATTTGGAGTTTTTAGCCTCTGTGGGATTCGTTGATGCGACTTCATAGAGATGAATCATTTATTTGCTTTCTAATACCCAACGCCTTGCATAGAGTTGGGCACTACCCATTGTTATCCTGCTCAATCTTACTAACAACGAATTTTATAACCCGTAAAAATCAGTTCATAAAACATGGAGTGTTTAATAGTTGTGAATTTTTATAACCAAACTACATAAGTAATACAGAGCTAGTAAAAAATTTAGAAAATTATAGGCCAGTCCTACTTTTTAGGTTTGGTTTCATCCCAACCCTAATACTTTTTACTGAACCTAGTTAGGCTCGGTTATGTTATTTAATGACAGTTTTGCCCGAAATCCACAGCAGACTGTAGATCGACGTTATACTCTCTCTCTCTCTCTCTCTCTCTCTCTCTCTCTCTCTCTCTCACCAACGCCTATCCTTCCACGGATGGAGCAATGCCGACCACCGCCGCTATCTCCTCTCCGACGAAAATTCGCGTTCGTGCCGCCGTCGAACAAGTCGACGATTTCAAACGAGTGATCAATCTGCGATTTGAGGATCTTTCTCGTAGAGCAACGATCGCTGGATCTTGCTTGTGATGTAGGGATCCTGAAGGTTAATGGGGCTCTTTGACTCCCGGCAAGCCTGCGGCTACACAGTATGGTGTATAAAGAGTTCGATTTCTTGTTGAATTCTCGAGGAAGAAGTGGAAGAAACAGCAAACGAAGTTTCCTGGTGAAATTCAATTTTTGCATTTGCACGATGCAGCTTTATG
This sequence comes from Rhododendron vialii, assembly GCF_030253575.1. Classification (NCBI taxonomy): domain Eukaryota; kingdom Viridiplantae; phylum Streptophyta; class Magnoliopsida; order Ericales; family Ericaceae; genus Rhododendron; species Rhododendron vialii. The sequence continues at coordinate 41,412,726 of NC_080558.1, forward strand.
AACGAATGATGTTTAGAAAATTACAAATAAAGGTAAAGGGGGAAATTACCAAATTAATACCATAGAGGTCTTTCTCGATTCTCTCAGTTCACCATTTACTTTTTGTAGATGTTTTTTTATAAAATGTCAGATCTATGTATTTCAACCTCTCATATTTGATTTTGATTTTTTTTTTCAATTTTTGTTCGTGTGTGTATTTTCTATGAAAACTGTGTATTATCCATAAGAACTGTAAATTTTATATGAGAACTGTTTTGACACCTTCATAATTAACATTTTGCTGTTAGTATAAAAATTTGTTTGTTTGTATGTGTAGAGTTTGATTTCGTGTGCGAGTGTTGGAGCTATGTGAACTATATATTTTAGTGTATGGTATGATTATGCGAATTCGGTATTTCTTGATTATGTTAACTGTGCGATAGACCATGTGAACTCTGTAGTTTTCTATGTGAACAGTTTATGAGAACTGTCTATTTTTTTATGAGAACTGTGTGTTGTTCATGAGAACTGTGTATTTTTTTATGAGAATTGTGTATTTTTCTATGAGAACTGTGTATTGTCCATAAAAGCTGTCTATTAGAACCGTGTATTTTCTATGAGAACTATATAATTTTTTATGAGAATTGTGTATTTTAGTATGTAGTAAGACTATGTGAACTGTGCATTTTCAGTTTGAAACCCCATGGTATAACACAAATCCCAACTTCAACAACGTATTTTCAGTTTGTCCAACTTAAACCTTGTACTGTTAATGAAAAAGAATTTTTGATGTGAAAATAATTTGTATCAAAACAAATGGAGCCTAACAAAAGCATCTCCAACATGTAATTTGTTTTTGTTTAATTTTTGTTTTTGATGTGAAAATATAGGTCTTTGTACTGTTTCTCTAATGAGTTTTATTATCTGATCGATTTTATTATTGACTATGTTGTTTAGTGTGTATTTGGGGTTATGTGAACTATGAATTTTAGGGTGTTGGAGCTATGTGAACTGTGTATTTCTTATGTATTTGGGCTATATGAATTGCGTAGTGAATTATGTGTGTTGGGGCAATGTGTATTTTAGTGAATTATGTGAATTGTGTGTATTTTTTCTATGAGAATTGTGTATTTTTCTATGAGAACTGTATATTTTTCTATGAGAACTGTGTATTTTTCTATGAAAATTGTCTATGAGAACTGAGTATTTTTTATGAGAATTGTGTTTTTTCTGTGAGAACTGTGTATGAGAACTGTGTATTTTCTATGAGAACTGTGTATTTTCTATGAGAACTGTGTATTTTCTATGAGAATTGTGTTTTTTCTATAGAAACTGTGTATTTTTCTATGAGAACTGTGTATTATCCATAAGAATATTTTATAAGAATTATATATTTTCTAAGAGAATTGTGTATTTTTTATAAGAACTATGTATTTTAGTGTGTGTTGAGGTTATTTGAACTATGTATTTTTCAGTTCTCATAGCTCAGTTCACATAACCGAGCAGTTCTTATAAAACTAACTATAAGAATTGACAATTCTCATAGCCAAAGGTATTTTTCTCCAAAGTTATTTGAGCAATTGAATTGTAATCAGTGTATAGCAAGGCTTTGGCGCAAATAAAACTAACTAAAAATTCAATTACACGAAAAATACACAGTTCCCCTTAGAACATTTATAACTATATTTGATTTTGATTACCTTTTATTGTTGTTCAATTTTTTTTCGTGTGTGTATTTTCTATAAAAATTGTGTATTTTTCTATGAAAACTGTGTGTTATTCATGAGAACTGTCTATGAGAATTGAGTATTTTTCTATGAGAACTGTGTATTTTTCTATGAGAACTGTGTATTATTTATGAGAACTGTCTATTAGAACCATATATTTTCTATGAGAACTATATATATTTTATGAAAACTGTGTATTTTAGTGTGTGGTAAGACTATGTGAACTGTGTATTTTTCAGTTCACAAAGCCAGTTCACATAGCCCAGTTCTCATAACCAGTTCACAAAGCTAGTTCTCTATGAGAACAGTCACTTCTCATAGCCAATTCTCATCGAAGTGACTATGAAAACTGGCAGTTCTCATAGAACTGACTATGAGAATTGACAGTTCTCATAGCCAGTTCATATAACTAAGGGTATTTTTGTCCGAAACAGTTTTCATTGGGACAGTTCTCATAGAAATAGTTCTCATAGACAATTCTCATAGAAACAGTTCTTATAGAATTTTCTCATAGCAAATGGTATTTTTTTAATATTTCATAATTTCATATTCAATACGTGGATCTTGTTTAGTAAATATCGTCGAGTAGGTTCCAAAAATATAATTTTTTTTTAAAAATGAATATCTACAACAAAAGATATGACTTTTTAAAATTTAAACAATGTTTTAATGGTGCACCAGTGCTCATGGAGCATTGGATAATTTTTCTATACTAGATGCTCTCTAGTTCTGTGCGCTGATGCGCGTGAAGGGGCAAGATTGAAATAAAAAATACAAATAATTGTACAGAACTAAATGAAGACCGAGCCTAAGTTTTTGGGCCGGCCTAAAAATTCCATTAAAAAATTTGATACAGGGGTAGATTTGACTTATACCACTCGGTCATTAATGAGACTAATTAATTAGAGTTATGTCAAACCCGCAAGACATCTCAATTTTTATGTCGAACCCGCAAGAGATCTCAATACTTTTAGTACTTAATTAATATAGTTATGTCAAACCCGCAAGAGATCTCAATTTTTAGTAATTAATAATAGTGTTATGGCGTAAAGGTTGTAAAAGCTGATTTAAAAAGAGAAAAGAAAAGAAAAGGGCAAGGTTGGTGACCCCATTCGTCATCTAATCCTTCAAAATGTCATGCGTTTTCTTGTTCTCATTTTTCACACTGCGCCGTTATCCTCGACTAATATATGGAGTAGATATTTGTACTTCAATTTTATATATATTTTAGACCAAATTTGCTTGACTGAGTCGGAAATTAATCTAGGCCATATGTCCTCCTCAAGAAATTAAGAATATATGGGAAATGATTTTGCCACTATCTTTTTTGTTAACGCCACTCCTCTACAAGTGTATTTTTGCACCAAAAATACACTTGCAGGGAAGTGGCGTAAACAAAAAAAAAGTGATAAAATCAGCAGCCATATATATATGTCCACTAATACTTCCCTGCCGTATTACTTGAAAACGTGTGGTCAAAAGTACAAAATATGATATTTTATACTTGCAATTAAATTCGCAAGACGATATCATAAGATCTGGCACCCGGAAATAATCTTGATATTCCAATGTCCATATATCTCCCAAATATGCTACTATCTACATTATAAAACAGAGCGATTTTTGTCTACGCATACAAACATGAGCACCTCTACAGCCATTGATTGCCATCAAGCTAAGATCATAGCCGTCCGATTAAGAGAATATTTCCTTAAGTTATACTTTGACCTGCTGTGTGCTGTTATGGTAATATATACACTCTACTTTCCAATTACAGTAATTACCATTGTTTTTCCATTTTAAGTTGATATTACTTCAAGAGGGTTGATAATTAATCTGTAAATTATTGTCTTTTTTTTATTTCTTTTCTCTACCTTTGCATGGGCTTTTTAAAGTGAGGTAGGAAGTGAGTAAGTTATATTGGACAGGTAGAGTAGACAATTTATTTAAGTGGGGACTCTATTAGTCCAACAATTACAAAACTGCTCAAATATTGGTTTGAGATATATCATAATTGATACTCGCAAATCCTGATTTCAAAAAATCTAACTTCTGTAGAGTCGAAATTTTGACAAAACTCTCCTAAGGCAATATGGAATTAGGTGAGGGTTTTTTTTTCCATATATTTATTTTGCCCACAGGATTGAATGAGTTTTTTTTTTTTTTTTTGAATTTCGCACGCACATCTCAAGTATAATATTTTGGAAATTATTCAACTAGGAGATTTAAAAAGACCACTTTTGAATTTCACACGCTCATCTCAAGTATAATATTTTGGAAATTATTCAACTAGGAGATTTAAAAAGACCACTTTAAGGATTAAAGGAACTGGGAGAACATGGTGGAACTATAATTGGAGCAGCTATGAAGAACTTCAAGGCTATGTTTTCTCCCGAATCATAGTGGAAGGTGATGCAAAATAAGTAGTTCAAGCGCGTGCTGGAGAGAAGTACTGTGTTTACGGACTGTGACTCGATCGTCTTGGATTGCATTCAACTTACTTCTCTTTTTTATTCTTGTCTTCTTTCACATGTACGTGAATTGTGAAATGAGACTGTAACAGGACAGTCCATTCTGTGGATGCTCTGTGAGATGCTAGGACGACTACCTGGAGGGAGGACTTTCTCCCATGGTTACATTCTGTAGCTTCAAATGATGTTCGGGTCCTCGGCATCGCTC